>NW_006256846.1:1861820-2346663 GCF_000478725.1 Eutrema salsugineum | reverse complement strand
TGCGAGTGCACAGATGTACGTTGTAGGACTTAGGGTGTCAATCCACAGGGAAAATGTCTAGTCTGCGAGAAACAATAAACTGGGAAGTAAGCAAAGTCATAAACCAATAAAAGTTTTGGGGTTTTTGATTAAGATCCTAAACTAAACCTAATTTAATATTTACAAGAAATAAAATACAATGCAGGATGAATTATTAAAAGAATATCTCAAGCATATCGACTTAGACTAAAGACTCTTAAACTCATAGGTGGCGACTTAGACTTGCGGGCGTATGATGGCATTTCCAATTAGCTTCCGGGCAATTTATCTTCATCTGTTTCTGGGAATCTGCATGGAACTAGAATAGACATATGTATGATTAACAAACTCTCGTCACCTTAATCAACTAATCACTTAGATATAGCAATTAACTCTCGCTCTCATACTAAACTTAAGATCATGCATTAGACATTGAATTCGTCTGCTCACATCTTCTCTATAGGTAGCTTTCGACTCCTATAGCAACTATGTTCTTCTGCAGTTAGGTACAGATAATCTGATATAACACTCTCGTGGCTCTGATCGATCCTAGGCTAAGAGAATAGGTCATGAATCTACTCTCATGCTTTATGAACAACTTAGAAGAGATGAGATCCAGAATATGGTCTAGAACAATAGAAATCTTAATCGATATATATGCTTGCCGATATCTTTAAACAACTTGACTCTCTGGGACTAATCTACATGATGCAATGAATGATAAAAGACATAGAAGAATGCAAAAGAATGAAACAGAAAAGTTAATAAGATAAAAATTAGAAAGAACAATGGATCTGGGGAAGAGTCCCCATCTCCATCGCCTAACCCTAGAAAAACAGAGTTTGGTGCCTCAAAATCTCATTACAGGAGCACACACCCATTAAGGACTGCTAAACAATGTATTTATAGGTCCTAAGGTCTTCCAGATCTCATTTAGGGCTTCTCTGAAGAGGAATGGCGAAGTGGGTTTTGATGTTGGGCCTTGTGGCTCGTCCTAAGGTCCACCGGGGGTAAGAATCTTCCAGAGTCTTCCGGGACTGGTGAACTAGGTCAACTTGTTCTCCATGTATCTTTTGATTGCACAGTTGGATCTTTTTGATGTAAAGTGATATAGAAATATGGTTGTCTCCTCTTGATTGTCTCCAAATTTGAGCTGGATCGGATGGTGGGAAGGCCTCCATTTGTTACCAAACTTCTGACGGTATGACTCTAAGCTGAACAAGTGGATTTCTTCCATTTTGCCATAATTTTCTCTAAGTTTCCTGAAAAGAGCCTTGAAACTACAAATACATGAAAATCATAATAAAATTTCCTAAAACTGATTAAAACCTTTGAAAAAGAATTTGAAATCAATGGTGAAAATGGGTACAAATACGGTGTTATCAACTCCCCTAGACTTAAGACTTTGTTTGTCCTCAAACAAAAACAAGGTCAAATCTGGAAAAATATCATTCAGCAGAAATGAGAGGGAACTAAAAAATATCAGCAACCATACTTCTAGATCTTAATTATGGACAATGCATCAATCAATCAAGTCTATAAAATTCTCACCAAAATACAAACATAACTAGTCCGTTAATCCATCATGCGAAAATCTACACACTTAGAAGTAACTTCCAGTCAACTAGCTCTTAACATTCATTAAAGGTTTCAGTGATTCTCATCAAAAGGATATTAAACAAGACACTCAAGGTTAAGTATTTAAATGCTTTTTAATGGTAAGGCTTGATGTTTTGAGGGTTACTTTTTTCTGGAGAGATAAGACATTATGAAAAACAGCAAAAGAGGATGGAACTGTAAGTGACTTTGGCTTCTAAGACTCTTTTAGGCTTTTGGTTTCTTTTTTTCTTTTTTTGGGAAAGGGGAAACTGCCTTTTGACTTGGAGTCTTATGGAGCACGAAATTTACCTTTAAGAATGAGCTTTTCTGAGGCATCATAAGATTTCTGGCACACTCCCTTCTGGTCTCTTTTAGTCTTTCTCTTGAGTGACTGAAAACTATTTTGCACATATCTATCGATATAAACTTAAGAGAGAATGCTTGAGTTTTGAACATGAAGGTTTGGGATAAGAGTGTGGTACCAGCTAAAGATGAACTGGCCATCTAGGACAACAAAGAGTGGTAACAATAAGGTAAAGATGTCCTAGATGTATATCATGATGCCTTTTTAAAACCATTGATGAGAAAATTAGATGTCAAGATTAAGTCCAAGTGAAATGAGCTAGTATATCCTGTCAGAAAATATTTCCATGAATAGAAATCCTTTGGTGGGATTTCGTAGTGTAAGTACTCTAGCTACCGCATAGTCTAGTACTAAACCTTGAAAGAGCTTTTATGAGTGATTGGTGTAGAAGCAAACATGTTGGTTATCATCATCAATTTTGTCATTATTCCCTCAAAATGTATTGACTTTTGAAAACACTTTTTGAAACTCAAAGACTTTTTAAAGTTTTAGAAAACCGAAAAAATGAAAAATTAAAGAAAATGCAGAATGCAAAGGTCTTGCATGAGGCTTGTAAGAAAAGGTGGTTAGAAAGGGATGATATCCTCCCCTAGACTTAAATCACACTGTCCCCAGTGTAAAATAAATCAGGCAAGGATGAAAAATAGAGTATGTGAAAAAATTGAAAAAGATTAAGGAAAAGAAAACTTACCTGGTGTTGGTGATGGATTGTGAGGTGGTTGTGGTGGTGGTACGATGTTGAATGGTGGATAGTGGATGGTGTGGAGTGGTGCTTGATCCAACTTGGATGGATTTGAATCAAGGTAGAGGTGGAAGTGTCCAAGGGAGGCCGAATGGTGCTGGCCGCGGATCAAGACATCCCGGCCGCGGTAGGACGCGTGCTGGCCGTGGTTGAAAGCCTCGTGGCCGCGGCAAAATGCTTGCTGGTCGCAGGTGAACCTCCTTTGGTCGAGGTCAGCTCCTTTTCTTCTCTTTTTTTTGTGGCATACTAAGGCCTGTCTAAAATAAAAGAAACAAAACTTTAATAGAAAAAAAAAGTTAAACAGAAGCAAATAAGTACCTAAATGGGTTGCCTCCCATCAAGCGCTTTGGTTTATAGTCCTTAGCTAGACTTTGCAAAACTTAGTTCAAATAAGATCTTTTCCTAAGACAAGTTCTTTTTGAAATCCTCATGTTCTGTCTTGCAGGTTCTTCATCACTCCAGAGTTCTTCTGGTTCAAATGCCTGAGCTTTATGCTCTCCTCTTTTGCTCTTAAGTGGTGTAGCTTCATAGAAGATGTCCTTGTCAATATTTGCAAAACAAACTCTCCTGTTGGGCCAATCCATGATGGCTCAAGCAGTTGCTAAGAAAGGCCATCCAAGAATAACTGGATAAGAGTCATCTTTGGTTTTTACTATGTATAAACCGACAGGTGCAATGCAATCTCCAATCCTTAAAGGAATGTCTCGGGCTATCCTTCTTGGTGTTGCACTTGAATCATCTGCTAAGCTAATCTTTGTCCTGCTACTTGAAATGTGCTTTGCCAAGTCTCGAAGCAGTAGCTTTGGACATCATGTTAATGCAAGCTCCAGAATCACAAAAAATATTGAGGAATCTTTCACCTCTAATGTCACAAGAGATAAGAAATTGACCTTTGTCTTGAACTTTGTGCAGAGTTCGAACTGGTCTACGTTATTGGGCGTGTGTGAACAAGTCTTTCATCTCTTGGATTGATTCTTTGCTATCACAAAAGAAGTGGCCTATCATGTGATCTCTACATGCTTTGGCAAATGAAATTCCCTTGGGCAGAATTTGAACTACTTGATTGAACTCTTCAAGTGCTTCTTTGCTGATCTTGTTTGTGTAGTCACTGGCTTCTTGGGGATCTTTGAGATGGATCCTGTAAACAGCTGCATCAGGTGATGATCTAGGAAAAGATAGATAACTGGCTCTTCTGAAATATGTAGAGATGTTATCCTTAGTCTCCTTGCTGTACCTGAAGAAAACTTGAAGCCAGCCTTGCTTCCAGATGTCGTCGAAACCATGGTAGAGAGGAATGGACTTCACAAATTTGTTGAATTCGATCAGTCTCTCTCTGGATATGCTCTTGGTAATTGGTTCTATGTTGCCATCAGATGAATCGTCCCCAGAGTTTGGATCTTTAACAAACAAACCATACTCTTCATCTTCAGAGAATTCCTCTTGAAGCTCATTGTCACAAGTGTAAACCATGTTGCAAGATGCATAAGTGTTGGAGTCTGCCTTTTCCCTTGATGCTTGTGCAGTGATTGAGAAGACAGCTTGATCAAACAACCTAGGTCTGGTCACATGAGGTTGGTCTTCAGTTGAACAGGTTTCAGAAAGAGGTTGGAAGTTCTCCCAATCTGGGAAATCATGCTCCACCGCGGGTGAGGAGCTCGGAACCACGGTGTAAGTGACTCTGGCCGCGGGTGAAGTGCTCGCAGCCGCGGTCAGCTTCCTCCGGCTTTCCATGCTTGTTCTCTTCTTCTCCATTGTTGTTCTCTTGCTTCCAGTGGTTGTCAGGCACGTCTTGGGTATCCAAATCATTGATTCCAGAGTTCAGATCATACTCCTTATGATCTTTAGAAAGTTTTTTAACTTTCTCTTCTACTTCATCTAAAGCATAGACAACTTTATCTAAAGTTGCATCAAGCTCTTCTGTCTTGTTTTTAACCTTTGCTACGCCTTGCCACAGCTCTAATGTGTAGTCGTAGGTCTGGTTTTTGCTCTCATTCAGCTCCTTATCTAAGTCATCGATCTTGAAGGTTACGGTTTGCAGCTCCCTTTCATTTTGCCGAATGTTGAACTTGTTTTTGTCTTGTTCTTCCCTGACAGACTCTATTCTCTGATCTAACACGTCATTAGCTTTGGTTCTCTGATCCTCCAGTGTCTTCACATTGCTCAGAGAGGTCATCAAACCTTTTGTTAAGGCCGATGGTCATGTGATTTATCCTTGTTCGCAGGGCAGCATCGATGAGGGCTTGGGAGACAAGGAACTGATTCAGCTTGGCTTCTAATCGATTAATTAGGTTGTTAAGTCAATTGTTCTCATAGTTCTGGTGCAGAATTTGATGAGGAAGAGGATGAGATGGTCGACGATTCACCAGGTGCGGTGAATAGGGCTCATCTTGATGTTGTGGAGATCGCGAGTCTCCATGGTGGTGGTTCGGATTAGGGTTCCGAAGATGATGATCAAAATCACGCATGGATGGTGATTCACATGCGCAGGAAGCTTCTCACAGATCGCAAGACCTTCGCTCGGGATTAGGGTTTCTCCTTGGATGATCCATGCTTCAAAGGTTTCTGAAACTAGGGCAAATAGAAGAAAGAATAAGCAGAAAAACAAAAAGTTAGGGTGTTTATGAATTTGGTTTACTTCCTATGTTGCTTTGGCAGAAACTCGACATATATAGTATTATGCGGCTTCAACCTCCCAGGTATAGACCTCCAGAGACTAAAATCCTCCCCAGCAACGGCGCAAAAAACTTGATGGGCTTGTGGGCCTAGGGTTATTTTTTTAACAAGCCCGTTGGTCCTCCAAAAGTTTTAAATTTATAAAACCCTAGTGTCTGCAAGTGCACAGATGTACGTTGTAGGACTTAGGGTGTCGATCCACAAAATATTCACAAAAAAATAAAATCCACAAGAAAATAAAATAAAATCCAATGCAGGATGAATTGTGAAAAGAATATCTCAAGCATATACTCAAACTAAAGACTCTTACATAGGTGGCGACTTAGACTTCTCCGGTTTACTCTAATCGATGTATGATGGCATTTCCCATTAGCTTCCGGGCGATTTATCTTCATCTGTTTCTGGAAATCTACATGGAACTAGAATAGACATATGTATGATTAACCAACTCTCGTCACCCTAATCAACTAGTCACTTAGATCTAGCAATTAACTCTCGCTCTCATGCTAAACTTATATCATGCATTAGATATTGAATTCGTCTGCTCACATCTTCTCTATAGGTAGCTTTCGACTCCTATAGCGACTATGTTCTTCTGAAGCTAGGTACAGATGATCTGATACAACACTCTCGTAGCTCTGATCGATCCTAGGCTCAGAGAATAGGTCATGAATCTATTCTCGTGCTTTATGAACAACTTATAAGACATGAGATCCAGAATATGGTCTAGAACAATAGAAATCCTAATCGATATATATATGCTTGTCGATATCTTCAAACAACTTGACTCTCTGGGACTAATCTACATGATGCAATGAATGATAAAAGACATAGAAGAATGCAAAAGAATGAAACAGAAAAGTTAATAAGATAAAAATGAGAAATAACAATGGATCTGGGGAAGAATCTTCATCTCCATCGCCTACCCCTAGAAAAACAGAGTTTGGTGGCTCAAAATCTCATTACAGGAGCACACACTCCTTTAGGGCTGCTAAACAATGTATTTATAGGTCCTAAGGTCTTCCAGGTCTTATTTAGGGCTTCTCTGAAGAGGAATGGCGAAGTGGTCTTTGATTTTGGGCCTTGTGGCTCGTCCTAAGGTCCACCGGGGGTGAGAGTCTTCCAGGGCAGGTAAAACATGTGTTTCCCGTGGGTGAGAGTATTCCAGGACTGGTGAACTGGGTCAACTTGTTCTTCACGTATCTTTTGATTGCACCGTTGGATCTTTGTGATGTAAGTGTTATGGAAATATGGTTGTCTCCTCTTGATTATCTCCAAATTTGAGCTGGATCAGACTGTGGAAAGGCCTCCATTTGTTACCAAACTTCCGATGGTCTGACTCTGAGCTGAAAAAATGAATTTCTTCCATTTTGCCATTATTTCCCCTAAGTTCCCTGAAATGAGCGTTGAAACTACAAATACATGGAAATCATAATAAAAGTTCCTAAAACTGATTAAAAGCTTTGAAAAATCATTTGAAATCAATGGTGAAAATGGGTACAAATACGGTGTTACCACATGCCTCGGCTTGATCTTCACGAGGCATATATGTCAAGGTGGGTCTGTTCTTGCTTAGGATGTGTGAAGAGATGAGGCCTCGGGTAGAATAGGTCAAGGCAAGAGGTAGAGATTTGGATCCTTTTTTTTGGTGAAGCTTGCCTCGGCCTAAAACACGTCGAGGTTTTCATGTTTTCTTTCGGACATTGCCCCGGGTTCCCTTGTGAGCCGATTCCTTCATGTCGAGGCTAGAAATGCAGAGGTGCCTCGGTTTGGTGTAGACCGAGGCATACAGGTCGAGGTCTCATCAGACACTTAGTTGTTTCCAGGTCCAAATACATGATGAATTATAGAGCTTGACACTTAGCCATTTTGGAGATGAAGTTGCTGAACAAGGCTGCCTCGGGTTGATCAGGTCGAGGCCTTCATGTCGAGGCGTGCTTTTGAGAAGACATGCCTCGGGTTGGATTAAGTCTAGGCATTGTTGTCGAGGCATAATTTGCACTTGAACACTGACAGCTTCAAGACTACTCCGGATCTGGCAAAGACAGGTGGATGCTTTAACCGGTGTAACTCCCGAATCAGAGCTCCGAACGACTTGCTATCAGCTCCAGAAGACATTCAACTCAATTACCTACAACTTTGGTGAAGACCCGATTGCATGCGGGGAGAGAAAGGTTTCCCGGACGGCTGATCTTTGAGGTGCACTGGAATGATTTGGGAAATAGTTCTGAGATATGTCCTTCTCCCGTTTACGATAACTTTCAGCTCACAGGTCCAAATCTCCTGAATTTAAGTGTTCTGGAAACTAGACTCAATTTTCTCAAACTTTTATGAAGACACGGAGATTGGATCGGATGAGAAGGCTTTCCGGTAAAGGCATCTTTGGGGCGTATCGGCGAGCAGGGATTTTTGGCCGAGAAAACATGTTCATGTTTTGGCCAAGAAAACATGTTCATGTTTTGGCCGAGACTCATGTACGACGGTACAACATTTTAGTCGATAAAACTTATTTCCCGCGGCAGGAAATCTTAGTTGATGCTGCTCGATCCGGTACATGACTTTGGCCGAGAAAAGCTTCCTGGGAAGGATTTTTAGCTAGTAAAAACCTTCCCGCGGTAAGGTAAAATGCCGATAAGCCTCTAAACCTCATTTTCACCATTTTTGCTCCTTCTTTGACCACTTTTCACCTGGTTTCACCTTTTCCACTCCAAGTGACCTCCAAAGTACCTAATAGACATTCCAAACATGCAAGACTCACTTAGACCTAATGCAAAGTCCTAAAACTCTAAAACAAGGACAAAACATGAAGAATCTATCTAAAATGCATGCATGAGACTCTATTCTTGGACTAAAAATACACCATAAACATGCAAAAATATGAATATATCAGCAGTTCAATCAATTAAGCTTGAATAACACATCACCTGATGATCCCAAAGGTAAGAACATTGTCTTAGCAGGTCATAAAGCTCAAGAAACAAAGGAAGATGCATGAGAAGTTCAAGTGATATCAAGAGCACTCCATCGATCCAAGGGATACCAAGAATAGCAAGAAGAAATGACGGAGGCTAAGGAAGAAGAAGAGCTGTTGACTTTTGTATGAAAATTTTGGCTATACATGAAGGGTTTGGTGATAACACCTGATTTTGACCACTTTTATGGATCACTTTCAATGTCTTATGCAGATGTTTTCACTCAGTTTTAAAGGTTTTATAAGTTTTTTCCATGTTTTGGAGTTTCAAAAAGGTTTTCAGGAAACTTGAGACTTTAGAGTGCATTTTGGAGCAAAAGTACATTTTTGGATAAATTCAGGCTGTCAGAAGTTTGGCAAACAATGAAGACCTTCTAACCGTCTGATCATCCCCAAATTTGGAGACATTATAGAAGAGATAACCTTCTTTCCAACACACTTTGAATCAAAGTAATCCAACGGTTGGATCTCCAGATATCATCAATGCACTGAAGGCCGATCAACACAAGCCCAGTCAAGCACAAGTGCTTTCACCCACAGTCAGCCTTCTTCCCACCGCGGCTCAGGAGGTTTCACCCCCGGTGGACCTATGTCAGAATCTCAGGAGCCCAACTAAGGCCCAATACACTTCCTGCACCTATTTTACAAGCCCTAGACGCCCAAGACTTAGAGAAACACGAGAGTGTTGTATCTGGGTTGCCTGAACTGGATCTTATAGACGTCCCCGTCGTAGGAGACGAAAGCTACCTACGGAGGATACGTAAGTCGAGATGGATTCCGATCTACAAAGCATGATCTTGTCCTGGCATGAGAGCGAGAATTAATTGCCATGAACAAGTGATTAGATGATTAGGGTGACGACAGTTGGCTAATCTTACATGTGTATATCCTAGTTTCAGAGTCATAGAAAATTCTTGCCTAAAATTCCTTGTGTTTTAGAACATGAACCCTAAAGATGGATCTACAAAGCATGATCTTGTCCTGGCATGAGAGCGAGAATTAATTGCCATGAACAAGTGATTAGATGATTAGGGTGACAAGAGTTGGCTAATCTTACATGTGTATATCCTAGTTTCAGAGTCATAGAAAATTCTTGCCTAAATTCCTTGTGTTTTAGAACATGAACCCTAAAGATGAACCTTGAACCCAACGCCGTTTTTCATATAGTTTTTAACCGATTTTTATTTCCAGCTTTTTAATTCTCTGCATAATTAGATTTAGTAACAAACCAAAGCCTTTTTATTAGATTAGGTTTACGATTGTTTTTAGCATCAGTTAGAAGTTCTCAACACACAAATCTCTGTGGATTCGATCCTTAAGTACTATTGCATTTGTTGTGCACTTGCAGCTTGTCTAGGGTAAAATTTGTGTTGCCCACTGCACTCACATCATTTGGGCCGCCTCGAAAACCTTTCTGATTATTTTTTTCAAAATCGTTGAGATCGCAGTTCAAATAAGGTTTTCTGCAATTCGATTTTTGAAGTTAGTCCCACCCTATTTAAATTATAAAAAAAAAAAATTTTGTTAAGGAGGACTCCGTGAATATTTGGAGTTAGATTTATCACTTTAAATTCGGTCTATAAATCCTAGTTAAAAGTCAAGCACTTAAATCAGATAATATACTCGAAGCTGTGCCAAAAACTCACCCAGTCTAAATACAGGTTTCAGCCCATCAGCAACTCGCAGAATAAACGAAGTGCCACCACCCACCTTACTCCAATTCTAACAAGCTATAAGTTAACAACTACTTAATCGAAATAAGACAGTTGAATCTGTAACATCCCGGTCTTTGGTTAATAAAAATTGGTATATTTTCGTTTCTTAGTTCCGGTTTAGGTTATATTTCTAGAATATTTCAGAGACAAAATCTTTCCTTTTTTTATTTTATTCTCTTCTTCCTTCTTAGATAATATCAAATTATTTTTTTTTCGTATTCTTTCCTTCTATTTTAAGAGACAGATTCCTTTATAAATACCAGTCTACTCTCTTCATTAATTTGTTTTCTTTCAGAAAACCCTAAATCCTAGACTCCTTATTTTTCCTCTTTCTCTCTCACCTACCTCTTCCTTAGCTGTCGCCTTCTTGCATGAAGTTTTCCCGGTGAACCGTGAGGAGCCATGTAATGATCTACTTATCAGTGGAAAACTCCGAGTCTTAGCTTTCTGCAAAGCCCATGTTTGTCAAGATCGAAGATCTGTGCCAGAACCTATCACTGCTTTCTTGTCGGGTATCAGATCTGTTTTAAAAAGAAGAAAGGAGGAAAAAGTGTATTGCAATTTCAACCAGAAAGGCAAAAATGAGGACTTGTTTACTTCACCCTATTTTTCAATATGAGTTCTAATTGTAGTTAGCCTTTTCTTAAACCAAAGCATAGATCTATTTCTAGGATGTGGTAGATGAATGTTAGTCTTTATAGACTTGATTAGGATTGATGATTGATGGATGTTTTGTTGATGATTGATGTTTGCTGGTTGCTTGTGAGACAAGTAATGAATATGGACTTAAGATTAATGATACCCTAGAATATGGAACCTTGTTTGATTACCCGTTTTTATGTCCTATTGTTACAACTTGGTATTGAAAAGAAAAAAAAAACACCAAGAACAAAGAATCTAACTAACTCCTAAGAAAGAATAATTTAATGCAATATGAATTTAAAAAGCTAAGTTCTACTCCTATGAAAATCATTTTTTCCAAATCACTATCAGAAGCTTCAGACAGGTCTTCTTCCATCTACATATCTTCTGATAGTTTGATAAGAAAAGAAATCAGAATTTAAGTTCTGGCAATGATCTCCGATCTGGACAAAATTTGGCTTTCCAGAAAGCTAAGACTTGGGACTTTCCACTGATATGTAGATCATTATGTGGCTCTTCACGGTTCGCTCGGAAAACGTCATGCAAGGTGGCGGCAGTTAGGGAAAATTAGCGACGAGAAGGAAAGAGAAAAAAGAGCTAGGGAAGCAAGGGTTTAGGGTTGTATGGAAAAGAATGAATGAATAGAATTGACAGGTATTTATAGAGGAATCTATCTCTGGAAATAAAAAGAATGAATGAGATAGAAGAAGATTTGATATTTTCTAAAAAGGATGAAGAAAAATAGATTAAAAAGATAGATTTTATCTCTCGAATATTCTGGAAAGATAAATAAATCAATTTAAACCGCAATTAAGAAACGGAAACATACACATTTTTGTTAACAAAAGATCACGATGTTATAATCGTCCCCCCTTTGCAGAGGATTCGTCCACAAATCTTAGGGAAAAAGACTGTGGAAAGAAATGAAAGGCTTAAGGTCAAAAGAATTGGAAATGTCTAAGAACTAGATGAACTTGTTCGAAGAGGAAGAAGAGGAAACACCAGAATGATGTCCAAGAACCAAGTCACCAATTGATATGGAGGTTAAGGTTAGGAACGTAGAGTGGTGGTAGACAGAATCGTGAAGGAGAAGAAGTTCAAGGAATGTTGCAAAACATTTTGAATAAAAACCAAAACCCTTTAGTAATGTAGAAAGAGGAGTAGATTTTTTTTGAAAAAAAAAACACCAAGAACAAAGAATCTAACTAAATCATGAGAAAGAATAATCTAATGCAATATAAATTTAAAAAGCTAAATTATACTTCTATGAAAACCATTTTCTCCAAATCACTATCAGATGTTTCAGACATGTTTTCTTCCACCTCGCTATCAGAAGAGATGTAGATGGTTTCTCCGCTGCAAGGGGATTCTTCTGCTCTTAAGGCATTGCGATAAGCAATCCCAACATGATCTCCATGATCCAGTCCCATCTCCCGGATCCGTTGCCTGAGGTTGGCATGAAGTCCTTGGTAGAAGAAGTACGTAAACTCCTGGGCCGTGTAGGGGTGCTCTAGGAACTCCATGGCATTCAGAAAGTCTAGGTGATACTCTTGCAAGGTCCAGTCTGCTTGAATAACAAAACCCCTCCATTGTCCAAGTGGGTTCTGCGGAGGCATCATTGGGGCAGCTGAAGTTTTCTAGCACTTGCAGCACCTTCCATGGACAGCTAACAAGCTGGGAAGAGCAGGCTCCTTGCTTAGCCGCAGATGAGTAAATGGGAATAGGACCGATATGCTGACGAAGTGGTGCCGAATAGACCCTCCTGGTCTGGCTAAGTTCATGTGCAGCTGGTCTCTTGGACTCAGAGATGTGCACTTGGCCACACCACCACTGGTTCTTTCGGAACTCAACCTACAAGCGAGGTGTGACTCTTTTCCATGTTGTCTCCCAGGTCCTGTCCAAATCTGAAAGAAGGGAAAAATGAAATTAATAAACACCTATTAGATCAATGTCTATAAGTTGTTATTGTTCTAGGTTTTAGAAATTTTTTAAAAGATTTTTAGGAAAAAAATATTTTTGCAAACATTTATTAAACACAGGCGCAACTCCTCTAGAACGAAGCTAGAGTGATCTAATTTTGGGCTTTGATACCAAGTTGTAACATCCCTACACTACAAAAAATGTTATATTGCATCAGTTAAATAGTATCACAAAATCAAAATGATATTATTTTGAATTACTTATTCATAAATGATATAAAATGTATAATATAACATCATTTATGATAATTATTGCATTGCTAGTTTAACATCGATTAAATAAAACTGCTACAAATTTTTACTAGTTTACATCATTTAAACAAAATTGATACAACAACATAAATTCACATCAGTTAAATAAATGATTTATTTAATAATTTTTGTTAGTATCATTTAAATAAATCATATAAAGTTTACATCAATAAAAAACTGATGCTAAACAAAAAATAAATAAATAATTAAATAAAGAAATGAAAGGGAAAGAAGTCCCACATTCATTGTAGTAGAGAGTGAGATACGGAAGGAACCTTATAAAATGAAGTCCTCTATAAATTTAATAAATCTTATTATTATATTTGGTTAATATTACACTTGCCAACCAATAGATTTTCAGTATAACCGAACATAATTATTGATCAGTTTATAGTTAATTGGTATAAAAACATGATTATAACTTTTTTTGTTCAACAAACACAATTACAATTAATTATGTAAACTAATAATTTTAATGTTAACTATCTAGAAACGATATATTTACAATTTTAACATCAGTTATTGATAAATTATACAAACTTTTGACATCACTTATTATAACTGTAACAAATATTAACATCAATTGTATTAAATGATGTAAATTTTAGCATCGCTTTTTGTAATTTATACATACTAGGGTTGAGTCCGTGCTTTGCGCGCATTTTATTTTATAATTTTATGTGTTTTACATATTTATATGTTTTTTAAAAAAAATAATTTGTTTGATAATTTTTTTATAGTTTAATAGTTTTTTTCTATATTTATATTGTACAATCCTTATTAGTGTTTGTATATAATAAAAAAATTTCTTAATTATGTTATTAATTTCTGTTAATTTTTTTTATTTCATGTACTTTTATATTTTGTCTGTCACTATTGTGTGATTTTTATTACAGTATTAAAATTATTTTTTTTTGTTTATGCTCTACACGTTGCGCAGTAATAATTTTTAATCATTTATTCTTACAAATTTTTGAAATTTAAACATCATATTTATCTATTTTTGTTAATTTTTTTCTTCTTCTCCATTTTCATATTTTCATATTTTCATATCTTTATCTTCTGTTCTCTTTCTTTCTTTGTTTTCATATTTTTCAAAATTCTTTTTCATCAGCTTTGTGTTCTTTTTTTTTTCCTTATTCCTCTTAATGGTCTTTAATTTCTATTATTTTTCATCTTTTTAACATCTTCTATTTTTGTATTTTGATTTTTCTTCTTCCTTCTATTATTCTTATTATTTTTCATTATTTTTGCTTTTTTTTAATTATCGTCATTTTTAAACATTTTTTCCATTTAATAATTTATCATTTTTAAGAATATATATATATTTTTAATCCAGTTACTATTACAATGTTTTTAATTATTAATATCTAATTATCACTTATTTTTTATTTATACTATAATTTTTTAAATTTAATTTAATTTATACTAAATATATTAATAACAAACATTGATATATTTATTAAATGCATACTTTAAATATACTTAAATGTTAAGCTTTATGAGTTTGCTGATGTGGATAGTCTAGATGGAGAGAAAACTCTCTCATTATATAATAGATTAAGATCGATTATAAGAATCAATGCAAATATTTTAATAACTGATGTTAAGTATTTGCATCACCACTTTCAGAGTCACTTATTTAAGTGATGTAAATTTTTTTAAATCACTTATAACTGATGCAAATATATACAATAAATGATATAAAACACACTTTTTTTGTAGTGCTATCACAGGCTTCCTAAAAAACCAAGGAATCGAGCGAGGTGTTACATATACTGGTTCTTTCGGAACTCAACCTACAAGCGAGAGGTGTGACTCTTTTCCATGTTGTCTCCCAGGTCCTGAATCCAAATCTGAAAGAAGGGAAAAATGAAATTAATAAACACCTATTAGATTAACGTCTATAAGTTGTTATTGTTCTAGGTTTTAGAAATGTTTTAAAAGACTTTTAGGAAAAAAATATTTTTTGCAAACATTTATTAAACACAGGTGTAACTCCTCTAGAACAAAGCTAGAGTGATCTAATTTTGGGCTTTGATACCAAGTTGTAACATCCCTACACTACAAAAAATGTTATATTGCATCAGTTAAATAGTATCACAAAATCAAAATGATATTATTTTGAATTACTTATTCATAAATGATATAAAATATATAATTTAACATCATTTATGATAGTTATTGCATTGCTAGTTTAAAAATGATTAAATAAAACTGATACAAATTTTTACTAGTTTACATCATTTAAACAAAATTGATACAACAACATAAATTCACATCAGTTAAATAAATGATTTATTTAATAATTTTTGTTAGTATCATTTAAATAAATCATATAAAGTTTACATCAATAAAAAACTGATGCTAAACAAAAAATAAATAAATAATTAAATAAAGAAATGAAAGGGAAAGAAGTCCCACATCCATTGTAGTAGAAAGTGAGATCCGGGAGGATCCTTATAAAACGAAGTCCTCTATAAATTTAATAAATCTTATTATTATATTTGGTTAATATTACACTTGCCAACCAATAGATTTTCAGTATAACCGAACATAATTATTGATCGGTTTATGGTTAATTGGTATAAAAACATGATTATAACTTTTTTTGTTCAACAAACACAATTACAATTAATTATGTAAACTACTAATTTTAATGTTAACTATCTAGAAACGATATATTTACAATTTTAACATCAGTTATTGATAAATTATACAAACTTTTGACATCACTTATTATAACTGTAACAAATATTAACATCAATTGTATTAAATGATGTAAATTTTAGCATCGCTTTTTGTAATTTATACATACTAGGGTTGAGTCCGCGCTTCGCGCGCATTTTATTTTATAATTTTATGTGTTTTACATATTTATATGTTTTTTAAAAAAAATAATTTGTTTGATAATTTTTTTATAGTTTAATAGTTTTTTTCTATATTTATATTGTACAATCCTTATTAGTGTTTGTATATAATAAAAAAATTTCTTAATTATGTTATTAATTTCTGTTAATTTTTTTTATTTCATGTACTTTTATATTTTATCTGTCACTATTGTGTTATTTTTATTACAGTATTAAAATTATTTTTTTTTGTTTATGCTCTACACGTTGCGCAGTAATAATTTTTAATCATTTATTCTTACAAATTTTTGAAATTTAAACATCATATTTATCTATTTTTGTTAATTTTTTTCTTCTTCTCCATTTTCATATTTTCATATTTTGATATCTTTATCTTCTGTTCTCTTTCTTTCTTTGTTTTCATATTTTTCAAAATTCTTTTTCATCAGCTTTGTGTTCTTTTTTTTTTCCTTATTCCTCTTAATGGTCTTTAATTTCTATTATTTTTCATCTTTTTAACATCTTCTATTTTTGTATTTTGATTTTCCTTCTTCCTTCTATTATTCTTATTATTTTTCATTATTTTTGCTTTTTTTAATTATCGTCATTTTTAAACATTTTTCCATTTAATAATTTATCATTTTTAAGAATATATATATATTTTAATCCAGTTAGTATTACAATGTTTTTAATTATTAATATCTAATTATCACTTATTTTTTATTTATACTATAATTTTTTAAATTTAATTTAATTTATACTAAATATATTAATAACAAACATTGATATATTTATTAAATGTATACTTTAAATATACTTAAATGTTAAGCTTTATGAGTTTGCTGATGTGGATAGTCTAGATGGAGAGAAAACTCTCTCATTATATAATAGATTAAGATCGATTATAAGAATCAATGCAAATATTTTAATAACTGATGTTAAGTATTTGCATCACCACTTTCAGAGTCACTTAATTAAGTGATGTAATTTTTTTTTAAATCACTTATAACTGATGCAAATATATACAATAAATGATATAAAACACACTTTTTTTTTGTAGTGCTATCACATGCTTCCTAAAAAACCAAGGAATCGAGCATGTTAGGTTGGTGGTCTAACCCCATTCGGTTAGCCACCTTGTTTGGTCCCTTGGTGATAACACAGGATCACCAGGAAAACACCCACGTAACAACAAAAACATAAACATAAGCTGATTCATCTAAGCTGGAAAGAACAAGAGAAGAAGGAGGATTGAGTAATGGAGATTACTCTGTGAGTAATGGAGTCTTCAGGAGGCCCATGGTTCAACATTCAACAATACGAGAATGAACTATACAAAATTCTAATCTTAAAACAAGCTCAAGCAATTGTTTCCATTAACATTCCTCAGCTAATATCAATTTTCATTTAGCGCAAAACTCAATATCAAGTTGTAACAATAGAACATAAAAATAGGTTATCAAACAAGATTTCATATTCTAGGATTTCATTAATCGTAAGTGTATATTCATTACTTGTCTCACAAGCAACCAGAAAACATCAATCATTAACACAACATCCATTTCATCAATTCTAATCAAGTCTATAAACCCTAGTATTCATATACCGCTTCAGTTAAAGAAAAGCCTAACTACAATTAAAACTCATATTGAAAAAAAGGGTGAGGGGCAACAAGTCCTCACTTTTGCCTTTCTGGTTGAAGTTGCAATACACCCTTTCCTCCTTTCTTCTTCTTTAGGCAGAACTAATACCCGACAAGAAAATAGTGATAACTTCTGGTAAGAATCTTTGATGTGGACAAACTTGGGCTTTCCAAAAAGTTAAGACTCAGCGCATGCCATTGATATGTAGATCATTGCATGGCTCCTCACGGCTGGCCGGAAAAATTTCATGCAAGGCAGCAGCAGCTAGGGAAGAGAAAGGTGACGAGAGAGACGAAAAAGAAGGAGGCTAAGGTTTAGGGTTCTCTAAAAAGAATATACATGTATCTGTCTCTGTAAATAAATAAAATAATAAGAAAAAAAAATGAAGATTTGATATTATTAAAAAAAGGACGATAATAAAATTACAAAAAAGAAAGATTTTATCTCTAGAATATATCAGAAAGATAATTAAATCAACTTAAACTAGAATTAAAAAAACAGATACATACCAGTTTTTGTTAACCAAAGATCGGAATCTTACATATACTCTCAAATAGTTAAGAGTAATCCCGGAGATCACAGATGAGACGTAGTACGAACTACGAAGGGTCCCAAGATACGTAGTGACAGTTTTGACCTCGAAAAGTGCCATAGAAAAACACTCAACCTATTTTTAGACATCTGATTTTGTGCTATAATTTACAACTATGCTCTTTGAACTTTCTCCATAAATCCAGCACTTTGAGATAAACCTGTATACATTTCGATTATCAATACAAATCAAATTTCGTCAATATTTGTTTAACTTTCTACACGTTTGTACTCAAAATAAATGATTTATTGTTATAACTAGGAGAGAACCAGCGCGTATGCGCAGGTTTTGTTTTAATTTATATTTAAATAGTATATTTTTAAAATTTTGTATTGAATTTATGTTTACTATCAATGTTTTTGCATTTAATATATTTAAATTTTCTTCGATTTCTTCTTGATGATACATTATTTGTAATCTCTTTTATACAGGGTGTGCCAAATAGTCTAATTTTTCTCCCAAGATAATAAGGGATTATATATTACCATGACTCTGGAGATTTAGCATGCGATCCAGCAAGGAAGTTTACTCACGGTTGATCTCGGTAATTTCGGCACTTATACGGACCATATGGGTATGTCATAATCTCTGTAATGTAAGGACCCGATGGAGGAAAGTTTTTTTGGAAATGGGATCTGTGATTCCCAGATCGGACAGGAAAGAGGAATCTCTTCAGAAGATGTGGAGAGATCCACAATTAAAAGTCAGCATCCCAAATCACAAAGGATCAGCGCAGGAAGAGATTTGGGTAACACATGATTTCTCGGTATATGATTGCCGGATCTGCACTGGAACTAAATCGATTATTTTGACTATGTATAGAAGCCGGAATCTCGATCAGATACAGACGGTGTGTCGCAATCGGAATACTAAGTGGAATATTTGGGAACAATCTGGGATCTATGTTTGGAATACACTATATCAAATCGAGGATTTGGCTCCACCTATGAGATTTGCTTTGTGCAAGCGAAGGGATATAAGAGCAGGGGGAGATCGTAATGATTTACATCACACAAACTCCTCCAAATATTTTTCTCTTTTCTCTCCAACACACGGTTTTTCAATAGCGGTTAAGGCAATGTCTCAAAGCAATTTGCTTAAACACCAAGGGTCGGGATCACAAAGTTCGGTCTCTCAGAAGAGAATGAGAATCACGGTGCCACATTTCGACAACACCAAGTTGATCGAAGCCTATGCAAAAACACTGATTGGTCGATGCATGAATCCCCAAATGCAAGATATGAAAGCACTCTTGTACATGCTACCAAGGATATGGAAGATGGAGGATAGAGTTGCGGGTGCTGACCTGGGTCTTGGTCGATTTCAATTTGATTTCGACAGAGAGGAGGACATCAAAGAGGTTATGAAGATGGAGCCATTTCATTTTGACTATTGGATGCTGTCATTAGTGAGGTGGTCACCCATTGTGGATCCAAGTTACCCATCGCAGATCAAGTTCTGGGTCAGGGTCATCGGAGTTCCACTTCATTTCTGGGCGGATCTAACTTTTCGCACCATTGGGAAAGGGATTGGGGATGTCAAAGCAGTGAACCTAGATGAAGGGAAAATTCAGGTTGTCATCGATGGCTTCAAGCCATTGTGCTTTGAGACACTGGTGGAATTCCATAGCGGTGAAGAGACAACAGTCTACTTGAGGTATGAAAGGCTATTTGGATATTGTCGGACATGCCTCAGTTTATGTCATGACCAGCAAAAGTGCCCTACAAATGCGGTTTTTGGCGAACAAAAATCAGGAGAGGATCGATTTGATGACCCACGCAAGGGACTGGTGGAGCATCTTACAAAACGGCGGTGACCTATGGAAGTAAAGGAACTAAGGATGCAGGCAAAAATGGAAGTTACGGGGTTTCTAGCTACAATCAGTACAAAGGAAAAGGGAAGAACTATGAGGCCAAAGAAGAGGAAAAATCAAATCATGCGGAAGAGGGAAATACACAAAGGAAAGGGAGAATGGAGTGGAGGTATAATGAGGGACATAACCGATCGTACAAGGCATCAGGATATGTTCCCACAGGAGAAAGGAATGCGACACAAGCGGCGTCATCATCAATGCCGGGTACAGAGAAACCAGCGGAAGTGGTACAGGAGATTGCTGATACCAAGAAGTCATCCCACGCAGATGCGATCGAGGATTCTCTGGAGGATGGAGAGGTGGTTAAGCAGATGGAGAAAGAGATGACTGACGGTGGTGGAAAACCAAACAAGATGGTGAGGAAAAGTTTAACGTTTGAGGATGAAACCTTAGTGGAGCATGAAGCGATGGTCAATACTTTTAGAGACCAGCGGGAAGGAGTTACAACCGATATGACTGGTGCAGCCGATATGATAAATGAGCTAATGACGGATGCTGATATTGAGGTTACAAATCTTGGTCTTACGGACAATATTTTGGAGATGGAAGGAACACAAATGCAGGGACTGTTCTTGGATATGGAATTGGAGGCATCGCAACAGATGCTAAGTGATGAACATTTCTTGGTGGAAAAAGGAGAGAGAGGGGAGGTAGGAAAGGAGAGTACAGAGATAAAGGCATGTGAAACAGAAAAAGTGGTTGAGGATGATAAGGAAGTTATGGCGGAAGCAAATAAGGTAGAGGGGAAGAAGAAGATACTCAAAAAAACCACCAACCAGTTAGTTGGCGGCTCTAAGAAGCGCCTGGTGCAGGCACTGGTATCTCCTCGGAAGAAACATGTGGGTAAAAACATTAACCGGAAAGGGGAAGGAGCAACAACAACTGCTTTTAAGGGACCATCACTCCCGAGTATGGAGCAGAAGCCAACATCGGAGGTAGTAGATGAGAGTACTTAGCTGGAACTGCCAAGGGGTCGGAAGTCATTGGACAATAAGCTACCTTAGGGAGATTTGGAAGAAACACCGACCTGAATTATTATTTCTTTCAGAAACAAAACAAGATTTTTCTTTTATGCAAAAGTTTCAATTTCATTTTGGTTATAATAAATTGTACACGGTAGAACCGAATGGTACAAGTGGTGGTCTTGCTTTATACTATGATAATTCTTTTAATGTCAACATTTTATTCTCAAATAATAGGATAATTGATATTGAGGCAATGGTACAAGGAAAAAATGTGTTTTTGACTTTTATTTATGGAGATCCGGTGCCAAAATCAAGGGATCAGGTTTGGGAACGCCTGACTCGGATAAGCCTAACTAGGACAGAACCATGGTTTATTATTGGAGATCTAAATGAAATTTGTGGCAATCATGAAAAACAAGGAGGAAATCTTCGAAGTGCCTCTACTTTTGTGTCATTTAACCAAATGATAAGGGACTGTGGTTTTATAGAATTCCCATGTTTAGGAAACCAAATGTCATGGAGGGGAAGACGGAATTCCAAGATTGTCAGGTGCAGACTAGACCGGGCACTAGCAAATGAACATTGGCATGATCTTTTTACACAATCGTATGTGGAATATCTAGCAATGATTGGCTCAGACCATAGACCAATAGTTGCTACAATCGAAGACAAAATACCGAAGAGACGGACACAATTTTGGTTTGATAAACGATGGATTGGTTGCGATGGCTTTATGGACTCAATTTCAAAGGGATGGGACATACCCCTGTCAGGACGCAATGGGGCAGTGGTGGAAAAACTCATCAATTGTCGCCGAGAAATCTCCAAATGGAGGAAAAATACTTTACCATTTGGCAAAGAAAAAATAAATAATCTCCAAAAGGACCTAGAGGAACTACAAACTGATGATAACCGAACAGAGGAGGAATTAACGGAAGTAATAAAGAAACTAAAGGAGGCATATCGAGAAGAAGACATATATTGGCAGCAAAAAAGTAGAAACCAATGGGCAACAGTAGGGGATAGAAACACAAAATTTTATCACGCGCAGGTTAAACAGCGACGGGCAGCAAACAGGATAATTGGTCTCTACAATGATGGAGGAGATTGGGTTTTAACAGAAAAAGGGGTTGAGCAAATTGCGGTTAAATATTTTGAACGATTATTCACTACGACTAATCCGACGGATTTTGATCAGGCTCTCCAGGAAATTACACCAATGATCACGGAACAACAAAATGAAATGCTAACAGCAAAGGCTACAGAGGAGGAAGTAAAAGCAGCGGTTTTTATGATGAATCCAGAAAAAGCGCCAGGTCCAGATGGAATGACAGCACTCTTTTTTCAAAAGGCCTGGCACATAGTAAAGACGGATATAGTACATTTGGTAAATGAATTTCTAGAGACGGGGAGTTTTGACAAGAGGTTGAATGTGACAAACATATGTCTAATCCCAAAAAAGGAGCGACCTACGCGGATGACAGAATTGCGACCCATAAGCTTGTGCAATGTCAGCTACAAAATTATCTCAAAGGTTTTATGCCAAAGACTTAAGAGATTGTTGCCTAAGGTTATCTCGGAAACACAATCGGCTTTTGTGGCGGGGCGGTTGATCTCAGATAATATCTTGATAGCGCAGGAGATGTTCCATGGTTTACGAACCAATAACTCATGTAAAGGAAAATATATGGCAATAAAAACAGATATGAGTAAGGCGTATGATAGGGTTGAGTGGTCATTCGTTGAGAATTTACTGAGGAAAATGGGCTTCGCGGAGAAATGGATTACTTGGATGATGTGGTGTATTACTTCGGTACAATATAAGGTCCTTCTGAATGGTCAACCTAGAGGTCAGATACAACCACAAAGGGGATTACACCAGGGTGATCCGCTATCTCCTTATGTTTTCATCCTTTGCACGGAAGGTCTAATCTCAAATATAAAAAAAGCAGAAATGGACAAAACTCTAACCGGATTAAAAATAGCAAGAGCAAGCCCAGCTATTACACATCTACTGTTTGCGGATGATAGTTTATTTTTCTGCAAAGCAAATACGGAAGAATGCCAAAAAATTCTACAAATACTTAAACAGTATGAATCGGTTTCTGGACAACAGATAAATTTTGAAAAATCTTCAATTCAATTTGGCCATACAGTCCCAGTAGCAATTCAAGATGAGCTAAGACGGCTTACAGGAATTGATAACATCGGAGGAATGGGAAAATATTTAGGCCTCCCTGAAAGCTTGGGGGGAGCCAAAACAAAAATTTTCAATTTTGTTGCGGAAAAACAACAAGACAGAATAAATGGTTCGACAGCAAAACTCTTATCTAAAGGGGGAAAGGAGGTATTGATAAAGTCAGTGGCATCTGCAATGCCTACATTTGTCATGTCATGTTTTCGATTACCGAAATCCATAACAACGAAACTTATAAGTGCAGCAGCCCGATATTGGTGGAGCTCGAACGGCCAACAAAAAGGAATACATTGGTTAGCCTGGAAGAAAATGTGTCGACATAAGACCGCAGGGGGTATGGGTTTTCGATCAATAGAGGACTTTAATACGGCACTACTCGCAAAGCAATTCTGGCGATTATTGGACAAACCGGACTCTTTATTTGCAAGGGTCTTCAAAGGAAGATATTATCGAAACGGAAATCCACTGGATAATATTCGCTCTTACACCCCTTCTTATGGGTGGCGGAGCATGATATCGGCTAGACCTCTGGTTCAAACAGGACTAATCAAAAGAGTTGGCTCAGGGTGTTCGATCTCAGTATGGAATGACCCTTGGATACCAGCTTCTCGCCCGAGGCCAGCCACATGTAAAGGGTTTAACTACTACCCAAATCTAATGGTCAATCATCTGGTTGACCCGGTCACTCAAACTTGGAACCTAGAATTGCTTAGTGCCATCATTGATCCAGTAGATGTGGAAATCATTCGCGGGATACCCACGAGTCGTGTCTATCGACCTGATACACTAGGATGGCACTTCACGAAATCAGGTAGATATACGGTTAAATCTGGATACCAGGTAGAACAACAAAAATCAGAGGACAGTATGGAAATTTACTATGGTCCAGAGATAAAGCCACTACAGGCACACATCTGGAAACTACGGTGCTCACCAAAATTGAAACATTTCATTTGGCAAGCACTATCGGGCTGTTTACCAGTACTGGCAAACATAAAGAAGCGAGGAATAAACTGTGACACTTTGTGCGCTCGTTGTGGAACGGAAGAAGAAACCACAAATCATATTCTATTTGAATGCCCTCCGTCAAGGCAGATCTGGGCTCTCTCAAAGATCCCAACACCCTTGGATGTCTTTCCAATCTCATCGGTTTATGCAAATTTTGATCATCTATTTTGGAGAATCCCCCAGGAATACAAAACAACAGATTTTGCATGGATCCTGTGGTACATTTGGAAAGCAAGAAAAGATAAGGTTTATTCAAATATTGACAGAGATGCACAAATAACTTTGAAGATTGCGGAAACAGAAGCAAGTATCTGGAACGAAGCACAAAAGGAGGAGAAACAGGTTGGAAATAATATCGGAATTATGGATCGAGTTATCACGCAGTATGCAGGATGGAGATGTTTTACTGATGGATCCTGGACGGAAACAGAAAAAGCTTCCGGTTTAGGTTGGTATTCGTGCAAAGAAGGCAATGCAGAGGTTGTTATGGGTGCAAGAAATGTCAGGCGAAGCTTATCTCCGCTACATGCAGAGCTGGAAGCCCTCATTTGGGCGATGCATTGTATGATAGCAAACAACAAGATGGAGGTAGCGTTCGTCACAGACTGCTCCGAGTTGGTGAAGATGGTGTCTATACCAGAGGAGTGGCCAGTGTTTGGATTACACCTAGAAGAATTTGAGAGGAGTAAAGGGGTTTTCACTTCCTTCTCTATATCCTTTATTCCACGAGCGAAGAATATGAAGACAGATCTCCTAGCACGCAGTGTTCGAGTCTACCCTCAAGACATGATCTATGTAAACTCAGTACCTCCAAACTGGATTTCTATGTCCTCGTAGGTACTTAGGCTGTTGACAAAAAAAAAAGATAATAAGGGATTAAAAATCTACTATTTTAATTTTTGTATGAAAACGTAATAGTTCACCTATAAATATACGTTGAATATCAGAGAAGCATATTTATTTGTTATTTGATCTTCATATTTTTTTAATTCTTGTAAATTTTACTAATATAATACTTGTTAACTTTTCAATTTTATTGATTCCATCTTTTTTTTTTATTTAGAAAAAACTATGTATGACATTTTTATGTGGAAACTTTTCTTTATATTATTATTTTTAATAACTTTTATCTCTTTAATCATTTATTAAATATTTTTTGTGTGTTTATAATTTTATTAGTTGGAGTTTTATATATGATTATTTGAAACTTCTTAATCTATTCAATATCATATTTTTTTCACTTGCATTAAAATTAATTATATTTTTAATTTGAAAATAAAATTTAAATCACTTGAAAAAAGAAAATAGATTAAAAAATCTTGAACTGAAGCCCATAAATATCCATGACAATTTTTTAAAAAGTTTGGTTTTTGGTTTGTCCCACATCGACAAACTTGGATAATTGAGAAGGGGAAGCTGCATTATAAATAAGAGTCTTCATCTTAATTCCAATTCAAAAAATTACACATACACGTTGCAAGCCCATATTGAATGCTCTTTTAGATCATGTCATCAATTTTCATGTGTTATCAATTTTCATATATTCATGTGTTATCAATTTTTATATATTCACGTGTTATCATGTAATATAAATTTTAATAAATATTATCAAAATAAATAAATATTTAATAAACGGATAACAGATATCTGATTTCAAAATTTTCTATTATCCGGATCCGTATTCGAAATAATCGAATACTTAATTTCATTATCTGGATCCGGATCGGAACTCTACAAATATTTAATTTTTACGGATCGGATAGGATCGAATACCGGATCGAAGACCAGATACGGATAATAATTTCAACCCTAGGCGTGAGGAATATTTTTTAATTAATATTTTAAAGGACAAGTGTTAACTTGTGTGGGATTTTAGCATCCACGAGTATTAGCGTATAAGAGAGAACGTATTAATGGGCTATGTTGAATATTTAGTTGAGTACTGCTGGGCTTATGGCCCAATAGGCCGTCATTATCTCATTGTCTATTACGGTTCTATGTCGTTGTTGCCGTAATCTCCCTCCTTCTCTTTTCTAGTTCTCTCTAGGTCTTCCTTCTCTTAAACTTCCATTTCTGTTGATTACTGTAAGTTCCATTTCTGGGCTTAACAGCCATATCCGTCAATTGCGTGCTCTAATTGTCCGTTCCAGTTAGGGTTTGCTTCTGCAGACGAACTTAGGAAGATGTGTGGTAGGGCTCGCTGTACTTTGAGACCTGACGATGTGCCAAGGGCGTCTCATCGCCATGGCGTTCCTGCCCGTTTTCTACACCTCGACCGGTATTTTCTCTCTTGTCGATTTTAATTTCCATTTTGAGCCACTGGACTGTCTGAACATTGTTGATTTGTTGTAAAGCAGTTATCGTCCATCTTACAATGTTGCACCGGGAACTTATATGCCGGTTCTGCGGAGAGACAATGATGGTATTGCTGTCCACTGTATGAAGTGGGGATTAGTCCCCAGTTTCACTAAGAAAACTGATAAGCCAGACTTCTTTAAAATGGTATACTTTACAACTTCTGCTTTAGGAATTTTCTTTTGGATTTTGTTTCTTGTTTGGGGGAAATAATTTAGTGAAATTATTTTATTACATATTTTACAGTTCAATGCTCGGTCTGAATCGGTGGCTGAGAAAGCGTCTTTTCGTCGATTGCTTCCCAAGAATAGGTGCCTTGTTGCAGTTGATGGGTATTTATTATCTCTTCTAAGCTTAGAATTATAATCCCTGGTCAATTTGTGTGCGAAGGTGCTTAGAATAATGTTTTTATTCAGCCATGTTACTGTCTTTATAATTTCATGGTTACTCTTTTGTCTCTGTGATCTGAAGGCTGAAGTGTTGTTAACTTGTTATTGACTTTTGTTTCTGTGAACAACCCCAAAACAATGGTTTCTTAATAGATTTCTATTTAGTAAACTCTCTTACCTGTTGGATTATATCATTTGTGAATGTTTGGATCCATTTTATCTGCTGTTATATTCATATCTTCATACTCTGCCTACCGTTTATCAATGTTGACTGTTGAGCCAATGGGTTTGGGATCACAAAACTAGGAAAAACTTTCAACTAACTTCTGAAATTATTAAAAACACTAACACTGAGATTCGTTTTGAAGGTTTTATGAGTGGAAAAAGGAAGGTTCTAAAAAGCAACCCTACTACATTCATTTTAACGATAGGAGGCCGTTGGTATTTGCTGCTCTTTTTGATTCTTGGCAGAACTCAGGAGGTGAAATGTTCATCTTTTTTCTTTTAAGCTCTGTCTAAATTCATTTTGAAGCATTTATTGATTATGAAACATTTTTTAGACTTCCCAGTAACCTTTTGGCAGATGTTGGATAGTTCAATCTTTTGTAATTGCTACCTAGTAATTGCTTACAGTTTTCATCTCTTTTAACCTCTGCATAATCATTCTCTGCCTCTGGTGCATGTACTAAGGAAATCTTAAGGTCTATGTACTGGAAAATCCAAGCGACATTTGAGATGAATTCGATCTTTGGTTTTTGGTCCTTTTTGGTAGCTTAAATCTCCTGCCCGCTTTGAATTTAGAAATTAACAGTTACTTTTTGCTTGCAGGTGAGACACTTGACACTTTCACGATTTTGACAACCACGTCATCGTCAGCCCTGGATTGGCTCCATGGTGAGTAATAAATACATTAGCTATAGCGGGTGAGATTTTTTTTTTCAACCCCTCAAATGAAATCAGTTTTCTTATTCATGTTCCCTACTGATTCTTAGTGGCATAATGGAACACATAACATGTCCAATCGGATAATTTATATTCCTCTTATATCTTTTTATGGACCCTTGGCTTGAATCCCTCATTGTACAAAAGTAACTTTGATCGAACCAACACATTAACTTAGATATGAAGTTCAAGTATTACACAAGTATTGAACTGTTTCTGTTTTCTTGTTACATCTAATTTGATAAACTCCTTTCAAATCGATACAATTGTATACTCTAGCCTACTGCATCAGAATCTTAACTGAGATGAACAAAGACCTGTTTATACGATGTAGTGTTAGATTAATAAGGACAACAGCTTTTCATTACTTTCCTTGACATGTGAGTTTGTTTGTTTTTCACTGAAGACAGGATGCCAGTTATTCTGAATGACAAGGAGTCAGTCGACACATGGTTAGATGGTCCATCAACGTCGAATCTGAAGCCATTACTTGTACCATATGAAAACTCAGATTTGGTAAACTTACTTAGTTCTTCGTGTCTATGTAATACTGGTATTTCTTTCTTCATACCTGATACCTGATTAACCTTTCAGGTATGGTATCCAGTAACCTCTGCGATTGGTAAATTATGTTTTGATGGACCAGAGTGTATTCAGCAGGTACGATTAACCAGTTTTCCTTTGTTAGTTTACAACTCAAGGTCTTAAGCGGCATCTCAAATCGCGATAAAAAAATATTCTCACTTGGAACCCTCTCAAATCTCTTAAAGCAAGCTATGTTTTTCGTACACTTTTTACGCTTATTATCATTCTTTAGAAGTATTTAAGGATTCTGCCACTTGCAGATACCGCTAAAGGCTTCGCAAAACAGCTTGATCTCAAAGTTTTTCTCAGCAAAGCATCCCAATACAGATGAAGGAGACAGAGAAACCAAATCGACAGATGCAGATACTCCAGTTGATTTGAAAGAGAAACCTAAGGTTGAAGGTTATGACGAGGCCTTTTTTTCTAACTGCAATAAGAAAAGTGAGGAGTTAGATGAGGAGATAGATAAATCCAATGAAGCCAAAAATCTGGGTTTTCAAAACATTGCGAAAGCAGAACCATTGATGGAAGATAACTCAGCTGTTGTACTGCGTCTCGAATCTGTAAAAAATGAAGTTGAGGAGGATACAAAAGGAAAATCCATAAAGACTGCTCTTAGTAAAGTAACAGATGAGAGCAACCTTGATCTCCAAAGAATCTCAAATGAGGAACATGAGACTCAAGGCCATCGCTTTACTAAAATTGAGGCAATGAATCAGGTTGAGTTTCCGGATAACGCTACTCAAGAAAAATCAGGAAATGAAAATGAAACGGTTATAACTTTCGAGACCACGAAGGGAAGTGACGTAGTAAGGTTGGCGGAGAAGTCATCAGGAAGGAGTGAGAAGAAGCGAGAGTACGAGGTATTCTCAGCTCCAGAAAAGCCAAAAAAGCACTCTGAAATGTTGCAAGACGTTCAAAGCTGTGGGAAACAAGGAAAAAAGCAAGGAAAAGGTAAGTCTAACATAAAAAAATCCAAGCAGACGCAGTCTACATTACATTTCTTTTTCGATGGGAAATAGTTTGTCTATGTAACATCTATGAGAAACATGTCTGGGTTGTAGATTACAAAGGATATGTACTGTCGATGCGTTGTATATAGGTTGTGTTCAATCTTTGATCTAAAGTAAATAGGAATACGAGCGTATTAGTAGTAGAATTTGCTTTTCGTTTTCAAGATTGTAGTTGAATTAGGTTTTTTGGTGTATGTGATATAATTGGAGGATGATTAGTGCAACACCCGCCTCCTACTTACCGGAAACTGTGTCACTTGTATTGACTAAAAAGCGCAAGATATCGTTTCAAGTTCAGATACCATTATCATTTCTGAAGATAAAAGTTTCCACAATGAGAGAGAGGTGAACTTAGTGAGTTTGTACTTTAAAGCTCACTATATTCATCACACATCTAACGACGAACTAACGCAAGCCCAAAGCGCAACAAACATCACATCTTACACACGCACACAATAAAGATTATACATTCTAGTAAAGGAATGTTCCATCCTTACCTACACCAATCATCACAAACTTGATTGTCGCTCAGTGGCATGTGTATATCTTGGTTTCTATCTTGCGCAAAGTGTGTTTCTATGTTCCGTTCCCACTAGAGTTTATATGTCTTATCATGTCTCCTTCATCAAAAATTCATTCTTTTCTAAAACACTTTCCTCCACCACTCAGAAAATCTCAGACACCATCGCTATCCCATACCTTTTGTGTTTCACTTTTTTAGAATCTACAGTGAAAAATCTATAAAATCTACAGTAGTGAAAGATCTTTAGAATCTTCAGTCTCACATTCTGGTAAGGGAATGAAACATCCTTACCTACACCAATCACAAACTTCATCTTTGCTCAGTGGCATGTGTGTTTCTTGGTTACTATCTTGCGTAAAGTGCTCGTCATGTCTCCTCCACAAAACATTCTTTCCTTTTTAAAACGCTTATTTCCACCACTCCAAAAATACCAGACACCATTGTTGTCCCATGTAACCTACCTTTTGTGTCTTGCTGCTTGAGAATCTACAATGAAAGACCTGTAGAATCTACAGTGAAAGATCTTTACAATCTACGGTCTCAGTGTCTACATTTTGATAAGGGAATGTCCCATCTTTACCTTACCTACACCAATCACAAACTTGATCGTCGTTCAGGGGCATGTGTATTTCTTGGTTTCTATATCTTGCAAAGTGTGTTTCTGTGTCTAGTTTCCATTAGAGTTTATGTGTCTCATCATGTCTCCTTCATCAAAAATTCTATCCTTTTTAACACGCTTTCCTTGACCACTCCGATAATATCAGACACCATTGTTGTCCCATATAACTTACCTTTTGTGTCTTGATTTTTGATAATCTACGTTGAAAGATATATAGAAGCTACAGTGAACGATCTTTAGAATCTACGGTCTCACTAGATACATTCTGGTAAGGGAATGTTCCATCTTTATTGTTGGGTGAAATTAATTCACTATCCGGTCGCTGCGGTCATGTCGCTGCTAAGAGAAAAGGAGTGACGAACGGTCACTGTGATCATGTCACTGCTAAGAGAAAAGGAGTGACGAACGGTCACTATGATCATGTCACTGCTAAGAGAGAAAGAGTGACGAATAGTCACTGTGATCATGTACCTGTTGAAAAAATAGGAGTGACAAACATGCACTAGTGAGAGAGTCTCAACATAGACCATTCGTATTTGTCAATCGGTTTAGCATCGATCATTGGTTAAATATAAGTCGTTGGTTTACATTCTTGTGAGTTGGAGCGACTGACCGACATAAGCTCCTAATTCAAAGAGAATTATGGAGAGACAATCATAAAAAGCCTAATCCAATAAGGATTAAAATTGAAATAAACCTATAAATAAAGAAGTCCTGGAGCAAGTACGTATATACAAAAACTTACGGCTAAAAACCATAAAAGCTCTACTTTAAGAGCTAGGTATAACAGCGACAGAGAATCGAGCGACCAGACATCATTGTAGCTTCGTTCTTTGCCAGTTAACTATGAATAGCGAGCGAGCGACAGACAATACCAGATTATTTAAATCTTTTATATTGATTCATTGTAACTCGATATTCATTGTTTAATAAAAGCTTACTCCTTCCAGTCATTCCGTATAACTATTCACGTACGAATCAGTTAAAATTTTCCCAAACATTTACCTACACCAGTCACAAACTTGTTCATCGTTCAGTGACAAGTGTGTTTCTTGGTTTCTACCTTGAGCAAGTATTTTGGTGTCCCGTTTCCACTATAGTTTGTGTGTCACATCATGTCTCCTTTATCAAAAAAATTTGGGTTTTAAAAACACTTTTCTCCACCAATCAATTTTAGACACCGTTGTTGTCTCCATGTAATGATTTTGTGTTTCTTTTCCTTTCTCTTTCAATGATATGGGTTTTGTATCTTCTTTTTAATCCTCTTGCAAAGAAGATTAGTCTCCCATCATTGGTAACACCCATGGTTTGATCTATACTTAGAAAAAACTCAGAATGCTACAAATTGATAACGGAGAGAACCTAGCCAAAACGTCCCATACCGCCTTGGCTAGACCATTCCCAATATCATGTCTTTCGAGCAAAGGCTAAGACTTTTCAACTCGTACCTTAGTCTTGAGTTTTTTTAACCCGGACAAGGTCTAGTATCTTGAAAAGCGAGGTTTTGCACATAAAATGCATTTTATTAGATATTAAAAGTCTGCTTACAAAATATGTAATACTCGATGCATCTTATCACAAAAACCATGGAAAAGAAAATAGCCAGAGACCTCCAACTGTTTAAGTGGATCGACAACTGTAGTTTATCGTTAATGTAGGAGAAAGGAAGTTGGATGTGATGAGATCATGGAATAGAGGGAGTAATTTTAGGGGTTTCAGATTGAGGAAAAAAATTAAGAATTTATTATTTGAGATTTTTTTTCTGCAATTTGTTTTATGTTTATATTTTTTTATCGTTAATTGTTGTAAAGCCTTGCCACATGTCACCATTGTGCTTAGTAATATAAGAATTTGGATTTCAAGTTGTCCAACCTTTGTGTGAATAAAGATCTTAGTCAAAAGAAATGATACTATCAAATATGAGTGTGCTTCATCCAAAAATCGTGTCTTTCCATTGAAGTTTTATGAGTGTGGTGTAACTCTTGTCTCAAATGGAGATAGTGCCCTAATTGGAGAAGTGTGAATAGATAAGAGAACAACTTATAGAAAACCCATTTTCTATGAAACATCATGTGAGTGGGTGCCAGATATGTCTTGTAGTTCTCATGCAAACATCTCTCATTATGGAACCCACTTTGGGTTTGATAAACCTAGTGCTGTAACAGATGCAAGAAGAAAACAGAAAACTTAAAGATCATACACAAAATTAACGTGGTTCACCAACAAGGTATTGGCTATGTTCACGGGCAAATGAGATTAATTTTATTACAGAGACACCAAGTTTCAAAATACATCAGAAATTAGGGTAATACAGTTACTTATAACAGAAAATCTTAGTTAACTTTAATCGCAATTGGACTTGCTCACTTAAGCCCATGTAGAAACCTTCAATTGACAATAGCAGCCTAACTGCATGCAGACTTCTGCATAGCTCATGGAAGTTGTAATATTTGACATCAGCTTACGTAGCATGTAGATATCAACATCAGCTTCAGTAGCTTGCAAGATTCACTAGGCAGTTGCACTCAACCGTTTACTTAAAGAAACTGTAAACTTCAAAGTGCAACTTGTAAGCTTCAGCGTGCAACGTGTAAACTTCCACATGCAGTGTATAAACTTCAAGATGAAGCATGTAGGCTTCAATATACTGCAAGCATCCTGCATGCTTGATCGTGCAGCCTGCACACATCAATGCCAGCAAGCTTCTATGCTTCAAGATTCAACGCATATCAACAAATCTCTTCCTTGACTTGAATCCTCCAGACAGATGTATCAGATGCATCATCACGGTGACAGGTATATTGGACTTATCCTTTGCCTCAAAATGTACAACACGTACCAGATACACCATCACGGTGCCAGATATACCGGACTTCTCCTTTGCCCTAGAATGTACAACATGCACCTTTTCTGCCAGATGTACCAAGCATTTCTCATATCAGACATACCAAATGCGCTGTCATGGTGCCAGATGTACTCAGAGAACAAGATGTCCCTATGGACCAGACACCATTTAGACCAGACGTCTCTTCGGACCAGATACTCTTTTAGCACCAGAATTTTTCTTTGGAGACCCCACAACGAGCTCAGATGCTCTTTGCAAAACCAGACTCCCCTCACAGTGCTCAGATATTTCCTGCAGAACCAGACGCCTCTCACGGAGCTCAGATGCTTCATGTAAAATCAGACGTCCTTCACCGGGCTCAGATGCTTCATGTAGAATCAGAATCCCTTCAGCGGACTCAGATGCTTCATGCAGAATTAGACGCCCTTCACCGGGCTCAGGTGCTCACTGCAGAACCAGACACCTCCCACCGAACTCAGATGCTTCATGCAGAATCAGACGCTTTTCACCGAGATCGGATGCTCCTGCGGTACCAGACGCCCTTCACCAGGCTCTGATCCTCCTTCGTGCCAAACACTCCTCACAAACCTGCAGTGCATAATCCACCATATCTTCAGAACTATATACCTCTGTTGACCCAATTTCAATCCACATGAGGTGATCCTGTTACTACAGGGTGTAGTATCTGTTGATATGTAATATCACACAAAGGGGTAAAACAGTAATTTAGATCAAAGTTTGGTTTTTATTGATATCAGATCGCAGAAAATACAACTGAGTTCGTTTGTAAGTAGGTTACAAACAAACTGCGACTTAAAGAGCAAGATGCTCGGAATATCTTTAGCTCTCAATTTCTAGGTCTCTCAGGATTCTTGTGTGTCTTCTTGGTGACGAATCCTCTCTTTTTTATATGTCATCTAAGTCGGTCTTAGATGAGGTTTCTTCTCGATATGGGTTACTAGAGAGTTTCCATTTCTCTAGGTCGAAGGTGGAAATTTACCTTATTCATTTAGGGAGTTTTCACCGACTTTAGCCCCCCCCCCTCAGTTTGGTGAAAGGGTTTATTCTTTGACGAACATATTTAAAATCCGGCCTTCAATTCTGGTTACAAATCGAGTTCGGTTTCTCCTAAGAGATTCACTTTCTCTGACCATCATAAATCCTAATTTAATGAGGCGCGTGAGATCCAAACCGTAATGAAAATTGAGGCGTCATGATTATTATTCCTCATTTATAACCCAAAGTGCGCTTTGCATTCTTCATTTCTCCTTTGGCATATAAGAGGTACGTCGCTCTGCCTTTTCTCTAGATTTACTTCTCTTTATAACTTTTAGTTTCTGCATTTTCTTCTGATTTTCCTGATTTGCTTTGAATTTTCCTATTGATCTTCATCCGTTGGCCGATCTGCTCGAGTTTTCTTATCGATCTTCATCTGTTCGTCTGATCTGCTTAAGTTTTCCGATCTTCATTCAAACTGTTCTCCCTATTCTTCAATATTTATTTTATTTATTTTCTTTTTGATCCAAAATGTCTGCAAACTCTTCCTCTGATGATGTTTCTTCTTCTTTGACGGGATTCTTCCCGAAGATCGCTGCAATCTCTCCAAACCCTCAAATATGATCTCTCTGAACCCTTAAATACACCTCACTCTTCCGAGAGATTGGTAGATCCTCCCACTTTCTAACCCCTACTTCGGAAGAACTCAAGGTCGGCTGGGGCTGGACCTAGCCAACCTGATGCTGCAGTCGACCTCCCGGAATATCTAGCCCAAAGCACCAGAGAAACCAAGGGGAGGTTCCTCTAAACATTGACGAGGAGGAGTTTAGCGACAATGAAAAGGAGGTCAATGACAACAAGGAGGAGGTCGGCAAAAACGAGGAGGAAGTCGGTGATGACGAGGTCGAAGTGCAGGCGGTGAATATCACGGCCAAGAAGGCTCCCTCGCGGAAAGTAGTTCGCCCTGCAGATGTAGGTCCGTCCTCGTGTACACCTGACTCCATTCGAGCTGCGCTGGAGGCCGGTGGTATCTTATAAGGAATGGCTTTCATTACTCCTGAGGGTAGAGATTGTCTGTGGGACGTTCATGAAGGTTTCATTTGTGTCTACAGGGATTATTTCACGGCCTGTAACCTCAAATTCCCAATTCCGGCGCGCTTGCTCGGATAGCAATCGTCGCTGGGTAGTGGTTTCTCAGATGATGTCCGCCTCCATGACGAAGTACACAGGATATCGGCTTAATTGATTCAAACTAAACGAGGTTCCGACTAACTGGTTATTGGATGACCTTTTCTCTGTAAACCTCAATCCGAAGAAACCCTGGTTCTTTTCGGCTAACGGCAAGCCCGGTCGCGACCTCGTCACAGGTCCAAAATCCAGAAAGTACAATGGCTGGAAATCTAATTACTTCTTCCTCAAAGTTAATGACCTCTCCCTTAGCGACACAAACCAGCCTTTTTACTCCGAGTGGTGGGTTCTGATTGGTAGCTTTAGACGATCTCAGCTTTCTCTTAGCTAGTTTTCGCTTAATGTTCTTTAACTGTTTCTCTATTTTTTGCAGGTCGTCATCTGTCCAGCGTTCAACTCAACTCCGGTCTAACAAACGAGTTCCATAGAGCTTTTAGTGAAGCCGGTAAGGGCCACTGGCCAGACGCTTTGGAAGATATACTCCAACGACGAGCTCGGAGATCTGGTATGTCTAGCATTTAACTTTTTTACTTTGCTTAATATTTTGCAGTTTGTTATTCTGATGCCTTTTCTTGTTTAAGTTAAAGATCCAAAGCCTAATCCTTCCAGGTTCCAAACTAGATAGAACCGTCCTTGTCCTTCTAGGAGATCTAGACGTGCGAACCCCAAACCTGCAAATATGATGTCGCTTGACGAAATTTCCCACCTGTTCGGCGGAGATGAAACCCCAACCGAGGAGACCCACGAGACCGCGCCAACCATTGTGAAAGAGAACTTGGCGCTCGACGAGGTTCCTTCACCGACCTCGGACTTGCCCAAAAAGCTTGAGCAACATAAATATAAGAAGAGGAAATCTTATGAGAAAAGCTTGACCAAGAAAACGGGGAGATCCTCCCATCAAAAAAAGGTCGGTCGTGATGCTCCACAGCTCGTAGACACGACGAATGCTAAGGCTACAGAGATTGCAGTTCATCAAGATCATCCAGAGCCATCAAATCCTCAGAAGAGATTGGCCTCGGAGTCGGCGCTGGAAGACTCGTCCCAATCTGAGCCGACTAAGAAGCCCCGCGTACGGTTTGTTTATGATGAGCATGTACTGTTAGAGGACAACGAAGAGGCATGGGTCGACCTCTATCACAAGATCTCCGGTGGAGAGCCAAAGCTCCCTGAGATTCCCGAGCTGCTCCTTCCTAAGGGTTACAAGGAGTCTGTCCATACAACTGCTGTAGTGAGTTCGAATTTCTTTTTTTCAACAACACTTCTTTGGGGATCCCTTAACTTATTTCTTTTGTTAATACAGCTTGCCAGCCAGACGAACTCCCTAGTGGCGAATTACGAATACGCCTTATACGAGGAGCAGTTAAGGCGGACTGAACTCGAGGGCCGGATCAACGAAGTTGAGGGGGGTCGGACAACCGAGCTGCAGATGAAAAATGGCTTGTTTGTTGCATCGGCTTGTTCATTGCCTTGGGGGTACCTCAGGGTGGAAAAACTCAGCCGTATTTTCCATTTGGCGCAGAAGTCAGTGAACACGGTGGATTGTCGGTGATGATCTCTACAGTACTCCATGTCGGCAGATGATGAACTTCCAAACGGATTTCTTGACGTCAATACCATGGATCTTAGGGTATACCTTGGCTTCAACCCACTTTGTGAAGTAGTTAGTGACGACCAACACGTACTACTTTTGGCTGGTAGATCGGTGGAATTGTCCGATGATGTCCATTGCCCATCGCATAAAAGGCTAGGGCACGGTAGAGGTCATCAGGAGTTCAGTCAGAACATTGATCATCGGGCTGTGTCTCTGGCAATTTTTGCACCGAGCAACATATTTTTCTCAATCCGTAAGCATAGTGGGCCAATAGTATCCGGTTTTCTTGATTTTGAAGGCTAATGACCGAGCTCCGGAGTGATGTCGTGTTCGCTGACGTAAGTCAGCAGTACGCTGGCGGTATACCATCGGTAAAAACTTCCTTTGTTGTCGATGTAACGAGCTGCCCATGCTTTGAGCCGCATAGCAGCCCATTTATCGGTTGGGACGGTGCCATCGCCGATGTAACCTACAATTTCTATTGTCCAATCCTCGGGCTTGTCTTCCTCTTTGGCTTCAATGTCTATTAGGACATCCTTCCCTTCAGACTTGTCCTCAAGATTCGATCCAGCGTTGCTGCTTGTATCGGGGTCTATGTTGATATCGGGAACAAGATCCTAGGCCTTCTTTTTTCGTGTCAAGGGTGCCTCTAAGTTTGGATTCACCTTATAATTATGGCGTTTAGTAATGATGTTGCATACAGGTACATGATCGATACTAGGTCTGTCGATTGCTTTTATCGGGATTGTTCGTCGAAGGTGAGGATCCAAATTGGATGCAAAGGCAGCCAAGGCGTCAGCAGATGCATTCATGTCTCGTGGTATCTTTTTCAGTTCAAAAGTTATGAAGTCGGAAGCAAGATCCTTAACAATCATTCTTGGCTTCGTGTTTGCCGTGGAATTGGTTTGCCACGAGCTGAGGGTCATAATAGGCATGAATACATGAGCACCGATTCCTTTGGCAAGTCTTAGTCGGGTGATGAGGGCTTCCTACTTGGCTTCATTGTTCGAGGCTGGGAATCCGAGGTGAAACGATTGTTCGAGGACTTTACAATCAGGGGATTTGAGGCGAATGCCGACTTCTGAACCTCGGTTGGAAGAGGAACCGTCGGCATGAAGAATTCATGGTTGCACAACATTCTTTGTCTTGACGAGCTTAGGAGAGAGTTCGAGCAAGAAGTCCGCCAAGACTTGGGACTTGGTGGCAGTCCGATTTTGATATTTGATATCGTATTCGCTGAGTTGATCGCCTATTTGGCCTACCGACCGGATTGACTTGGGCTGTGTAAGAATGTGTGCAATGATTGCTTGGTGAGTATGACAATCGAGTGTGACTAAAAGTAAGGTCGCAGTTTCCAAGCTGAGATGACGATGGCGAAAGTAAACTTTTCCAAGGTTGGGTACCGATACTCGGATCAGTCTAGGGATTTTCTGATGTACACTGCTGATAGCTGCCACCGAGATGGCGATGTAGAGGTAGAGTGTTTTACCGGTTTCTGGTTTAGAAAGAACTAGAGGAGTGGACAAGTACTTCTTGAGTTCGGTGAAGGCTTCTTCGCACTTGTCATTCCATTCCAGGTGCTTGTTTCCATGGAGGAGTTGGTACAATGGCAGACATTTAGTGGTAAATCGGGAGATGAATCGGTTAAGAGCCGCGATTCGTCTTGTTAACCGCTGAACCTCCCTTTTATTCATCGGAGAAGGGAGTTCAAGGATTTCTGCAATCTGTTTAGGGTTTGCCTCGATTCCCCATTGAGTCACTATGTATCCGAGGAACTCACCTGACGTTATTCCAAACGTCCGCTTTGTAGGATTTAGCTTCATACCGTATTGGTTAAGGATATCAAAATAAGTTCGAAGACGGCCGACGTGGTGGGTTGCTACTAGTGACTTGACGAGCATATCGTCAATGTATACCTCCATGGTTCGACCAAGCTAACTTGCGAACATTCAGTTAACAAGACGCTGGTATGTCGCACCGGCGTTTTTCAATCCGAACGGCATCACTTTGTAGCATTCGATGCCACGATCGGTGATGAACAACGTTTTTTCCCGATCTTGAAGGTGCATAAGAATTTGGTTGTAGCCAGAAAACGCGTCTATGAAGGATATAAGTTTTTTTCCGGCTGTCGCTTCAACGATCCTATGGACATACGGTAGAGAGAAACTGTCCTTTGGGCATGCCTTGTTTAGTTCAGTGAAGTCAACACAAATGCTCCATTTTCCGATCTTCTTTTTGACAATAAACAGGTTAGCCAACCAATCGGGATACTTGGCTTTGGTGATTGATCCTGCTTTAAGTAATCGTTCAGCCTCATCATTGACTGCCTGAGCCTTTTCAGGTCCGAGCTTCGTTCTCTTTTGTTTGATGGGTTTGTAAGTGGGGTCGATGTTAAGTTCATGGAAAGCGATCTGCGGGTCAATTCCGGGCATATATTCAACCGACCAGGAAAATGTTGCTTAGTTTTGCTTGAGGAAGTGAACAAGACTCTCTCTGATGTGTGGGTCAAGTTCGGCGCCGATACCAAAATGACGCTCAGGGCGTAGTTCGTCAATACAGACTTGTGTAATGATTTCTTGCTTAGGTTTGGTCCTCTGAGGATGGGGTCGCATGGAACGATTTGAGAGCTGATGACTCAACATTGGTTGGCTGTTCGGAGCTTGCATTCGTTGATGTAACAACAGCGGGTGACCACTTGATTTCCTTTGAGAGTGTAAATTCCATCGGGTGTTGATATATTCATATCTTTGAATGTTTCAGATGCATTTTTGGTCCAAGAATAGAGTCCATGCATGCATTTTAGATATATTCTTTATGTTATGTCCTTGTTTTAGAGTTTTAGGACTTTGCATTAGGTCCAAGGGAGTCTTGCATGTTTGGAGTGATATTCAGGTGTTTTGGATCTTATCTGGAGTTGAAAAGATGGAACCAGTGGAAGAAATGGTGAAAGAAGATGAAGAAATGATGAAAATGGGCATTTGGAGTTTACCGGCCAAACTGGTGTACCGCAGGAAGGGTTCAAGCAAGGACAGCTGATGGAGTCTCTAGCCCTGGTTCAACAAGGGTGAAACCCAAATATATCCTATAGCTAGGTAATCCAGGAAAGTTCTCCATCTCATGCTCTCTTCGAAGTTTGAAAGTGGACAGTGCTTTATGTGATTTTGGATCAAGCATCAGCGTAATGTCTTTAGACATGGTGGAGAGACTAAGGATCAAGAATCTAAAGCAACACCCCATCTCAATTACCTTTGGAGATTCATCCTCAAAGAAGCCATATGAAATCCTTAAAGATTACCCACTAAAGATTGGTGAATGCATAGTTCCATCTGATTTTGTGATAATGAAGATGAAGAAGACCAAAGAGCTTCCTCTCTTGCTTGAAACTCCTTTTCCAAACACCACAGGAGCAAGGTTAGACTTTGATACTCAAAGAGTGGTGCTTACTAAGGTAGATGATGAAGTCTCTTATCCTCTTAAGCCTCCTCTTGCTGGGTTTTGTGGAGTTATATCTGAGGAAGTTGATGAGTTTAAAGACTATGAGATGAAGTATGTGGGAAGCATTGGAACTATAGAAGAAGCTCAACCCCTAACAGCTGTGGAGAAGAAAAAGAATCCCTAATAAGACCTGATCTTGAGTTTGAAGGAGATTTCTTTAGTGATGATGAAGCTTGTTTGGAATCTCTATTTCCTACACCAAGTGAGAAAGAGATTAGTAACAACAAAGGCAAAAGTTCAAGCTCCCAAGACAGGAGCCCAATAAGCACCAAACCATTCACTCTTGGGTCTTCTTCTCAAGTCTTAACTCTCACTCCTTGAAAGTTTGATGGTGGAAAAGGCAATGGAAGATCAAAACCATTTGCTAAGGTCAGGGCAATCCTCACACCAGAATTCAAGGACAAGGGATCTGAATGTGTTCAAGAGCTGATGAACAAGGTCTTTACACTTGAGTTCATGGAAAAGACAACGAGCATATCTGCTCCACCACACCCTCCTTAAAAGAGTATGAAAAGTCAAACTTAGTGACTTAAAACAAAGTGCTCTTGGGAGACACCCCAGGCTTATCCATGTACATAGTCTTTTAATCTTTTCTTTTTCTGTTTTAAGATGTTTTGATGTGTTTTGTAGAGTGGTCTCAGGTTGTAAATGTCTGGAAAATAATGTGTCTTAAGGACAAGGTGGAAAAGAACCAGAAACAAATGAGAAAAAGGCTTAAGGGCAACAAAACAAGCAGAAGCGGCATTTGCTGCTGGTGAACTAACTCGCAGCAGGGGTGAAAAACCAAGAAGAATCCATCCACTTAAGGCTGCGGGTTAGGTGTTCCGAGTCGGCTAAGTCACAGCACAGAGAGGCAAAACAACTCGATAAACATTGAGAAGTGTTTGATGAATGCTGTCGTTAGCTCCTTGTAGCTGTCTACTGAGTTCCCCTCTAGTCGAGAAAAACCAATCGAGAGCGATACCGCTGAGGTTCTCGACAAATAATTGACATTGAACTGCGTCCTTTTCTTCTGCTGTCCAGAACTTGCATCGGTTCATGCAGATACCAAATGGCAGGAAATGGCGTGGGTTGGAATATCCTTTGTAAGTCTTAATCTTTAGTTTGGCTTCCAGTGATTTGCAGAGAAAAGGGTGTTTTCGGTGTTTTCTGAATGACGCGGTCGATCTCAGGAGCCGCGCTAGTTGCTTGATGAATTCTTGATATGATCTGATGGAACTGCGCCATCTCGGCGTCGCGAGTTAGATATGATGGAGGGATACCTGCGCTTGCCAATCCGAGGGTGGCAGAACGCATCGTTATGGTGAGCTCTCATTCCACTTTGAGGTCGTTCATGATGTTGTGTACTCGTAACGGAATACGGACTTGACTGAGCTCAGCAATTGAGCTGTCATCTGGTTAAAGCGCTCGTCACTTCGTTTAGTGATGGACTTTAGTTGTGCAGTGAAGGCCTGTAGACGCAAGTCCGCACTGAGAGCTCCAACAATGTAGTTTCTTGGGGGAGTTCCTCCTTTCTCAGCCCCAGTGGCGATACCGGTGCCGGTATTCGTAGGGTTCCCCTAGTTCCCTCTTCAAGAGGTCGGTTATCACCGTTGTTTATGAGATCTCTCTCATTTTTCCTCTTTGATGGGTTGGTTATCTCCTCTGATTCCAGGTTTCCCCCCTTTCCTGCTCCACGGGTTTGATTATCACCGTTTAAAGTATCAACGAGGTCGGTCAAACTTGCCATTTCCGATCTGAAGTATTTCGTGCTAGTTTCTAAAAAACTGTTTTTTTTTTTAAATCCCCTCAGACAGCGCCAATTGTTGATATACAATATCACACAAAGGGGTAAAAAAGTAATTTAGATCAAAGTTCGATTTTTATTGATATCAGATCAGAGAAAATACAACTGAATTCGTTTGTAAGTATGTTACAAATGAACTGGGACTTAAAGACTAAGATGCTCGGAATATCTTTAGCTCTCAATCTCTAGGTCTCTCGGGATTCTTTTGTGTTTTATTGGTGACGAATCCTCTCCTTTTTATATGTCATCTAAGTCTGTCTTAGATGAGGTCTCTTCTCAATATGGGATCCTAGAGAGTTTACATTTCTCTAGGTCGAAGGTGGAAACTTTCTTTATTCGTTTAGGGAGTTTCCACTGATTTTATGTTCATGGTCCTATGTCGGCCCGGGAGTTTGCTCAGCCCAGTTCTCTCGGCATATCACCATCGTTAACTGGGCTTAATTATGCAGATCTCAGTTTGTACCGGAGAAAATCAGGGGTGTTGTTTTCACCTCCAACAGTATCAGATAGTTGTCTTTCTGGTGGGGTTAGTTCTAACAGAGCAGATTTTTTCGTAGCTCTTGACTCTCTTCGTGTTGCTTGCGATCTATCTGCAGCTCTACCTGCTTGTCAAAGCTACCATTCTCTGTTGTAGTTGTGGTTACAGCTTCATCCCATAGTCATTTAAAAATATTAGAGAGCATGCACCTCGCTCTCCTCAAAAGCTTATGATTCATCTGCTTAGATACACTATCTTGTTGTAGTGTTTCCATGATTGCGTAATGTTGGGTGACTCCTTCATCCATACACACCTGATTGAGTTTAGATGAACAAAATTCATCACTTCTTATGACAGAAATCACATATCTCTTTCACTTATACGACCAAGCCCCTTATGCTATAACTTGGTCATACCCTTGTGATGAATCTCTGGAGATGCAACACTACATGAACCTGTAGTTGTAGAATCTTGCAGCACGTACAATATACCATGTAAGACACCCTTCAAAATTATTTCAGAAACATTACAGACATTCAGAACACGATCTCCACCCGAGTATTTAAAACGCCTTATATCAAGCAGACTTACGGATATCAGTTTTTTGTCATTGATGTAACATGTCTGATCATGTGTCTTGATCCTGATAGAGCCAACTCCAGTAACCTTGTATGCAGAATTCTTATCCATCTTAATGTTGTTATTATCTGTTTGCTTATATGCTGAAAATCACCCTCTCTTTGGACATATATGGTAGGACGCTTTACTGTCTAGAATCCACACATCGGAAAGATGATTTTCTTCATTACGAAATAGAGTAATATCAACATCAGACTTGGTTTCATCCTCTGCTATAGCAGCAGACTCGGATTGCTTCTTCTTCTTCTCAGGACAATCTGATTCCCAATGTCTTTTCTCTTTACCTTAATTACATATGTTATCTGGTTTAGGATCCTTTGATTGCGACTTCTTGTATCCTTTACCTTTGCTGACAAATAATCCAGCAGCTTGATTGTATGTATTTGTATGAGATGCCTTGCGACGTAACTCCCTGCTGTGAAGAGATGATCTGACTTCCTCTAGTGAAACTGTATATTTACCAACTATAAATGACTGCACGAATTTCTCGTATGATGGCAGTAAAGATACCAGTAGAAGCAAAGCAGCATCCTCATATTCCACCTTAACATCGATATTACGTAGTTCTAGTAATAACATGTTCTACTAATCTAAGTGATCCCTGAGTTGCGTACCCTCTTGCATTCTCAATTCAAAAAAGCGCTAGAGATTTTATCATGTACAACATCTCCAACTTTCTGCACAGACTGGCAGCTGTTGTTTCGTTAGAAACCTCGAAGATGAATTCATCTGCTAGATAAAACAAAATCATTGAGTGTGCTTTCTCCTGTAGACTTGCCATTGCAGTAGTGTCGCCCTTGTTGTCTTTCAACAAGGGCCTTGTTGCTTTAGCAACGCTTGCACCTTGATCAGCCATAGACTGAAATGTTCCTCCCTGTAAACTTGCTGATACTCACGTTTAACCCATTTATCTTCTTGCCAGACGCGGAAACTCCTCATCCTCCACCTTAACATCGATATTACGTAGTTCTAGTAATAACATGTTCTACTAATTTAAGTGATCTCTGAGTTGCATACCCTCTTGCATTCTCAATGCGAAAAAGCATTATAAATTTTATCATGTACAACATCTCCAACTTTCTCCACAGACTGGCAGCCTTTGTTTCGTTAAAAACCTCGAAGATGAATTCATCTGCTAGAAACACAAAAAATCATTGAGTGTGCTTTCTCCTTTGGAATTGCCATCGCAGTAACGTCGCCCTTGTTGTCGGTCCACAGTACCGCCCATAAGCCTTGTTGCTTTAGCAACGCTTGCACCTTGATCTGCCATAGACTGAAAATATTCCACCCTGTAAACTTGCTGATACTCACGTTTAACTCAGACATATTCTTGCCAAACACGGGAACTCCCAGAACCTGACTCTGATACTAGTTTGTTGGAACCGATACAAGAAGAAAACAATAGACATAAAGTTCACACACGGATTTTACGTAGTTCACCAAAGATGTGTTGGCTACATCCACGGGAAAAGGAGATTGATTATATTACGGAGAGAGCAAGTTTCAGAATATATCAGAAATTTTAGGGTAACACGGTTAATTATAGCAGAAAACCCTAATTAACCATAATCGCAATTGGGCTCGCTCACTTAAGCCCATATAGAAACCTTTAGTTAACAATAGCAACCCAAGTGCTCGCAGACTTCTACATTGCTCACACAAGCTATAATATTCTGACATCAGCTTATACAGTATGTAGATCTTAACACAGCTTCAGTAGCTTGCAAGCTTCACTATGCACTTGCACTCAACTGTTTACTCAAAAAAACTGTAAACTTGAACATGCAACTTGTAAGCTTCAACATACAGCGTGTAAACTTCCACATGCAGTGTATAAACTTCAAGATGCAGCATACATGCATGAATACTTCAAACATCTTGCATGCTTGATCATGCAATTACCTGCACACATCAATGCCAAGAAGTTTCTACGCTTCAGGTTTCAAGGCATATTAACACCTAGCATCTCTCACTCATCCACTCACTGGAAATGTTTATTGCATATTACAAATGAAAGATGTACCCAATTTTCTGATGCGTACTTTACTTTTCTCTAACAAAATCACTCTGGACTCTACTACTACATCTTCACCTCTCACCAAAACGATTTCTAGCCAGTGGTGGGAAAGAGATGCCATGCTTAGTATCAAAATTCATATCTTGCTTAAATTCACATTCTTTTTTGTATAAAACAAGTATTTCTAATTATTTTTCCCTTACCTCTTCATACTTTTGAATCGAGGGCATGAACCTCTGTCTAGAACTACAAACACATTGGATTGGAAAATTCTTTAAGGAATTTTTTTGTGTTTTAGATAAAGCCTACTAAGTTGGTTGTACTTCTTCATTAGTATCATTACCTTTGGAGTCATAAAGAACCAACATAATCTCACTGCTATCCGTTGACACCTTAATAGGTGAGGACGATCAAAATCCCTCAACGGGTCAAACAGTTCAAAATCACATGTCACCAAAAAATGCGTAACATTTCCTTCCATCATTACATTCTTGCATTGATTTCTACATCTCGACTCCACCATACTCGATACAAAGTACATGTAATAAAAGATAGATGGATTTAGTTTAGGATTGAACCAGAATAATTAACATATTTTGCCTTTAAACAAAGAAATAATTATGTCAAATAAATAACAAAGATGGCAAATGGGTAACCATGAATCATTTATCATAATTACATTACTCTCTCTTGAACAAACGTAGGAGAACCTGAGCAAGAAAAAAGACTAATAATAGTATATCTATGAATTTGAAAGATTAACAATTGAAATCAAGACATAGTTTATCATACAAGCAAAATTCCGATACGAGTAACAAGCAATTAACATGAAAAACTTTCACATGGATTAAATCATTTAGAATCACAATCAGCTCTATCAAATTCAGTGAAATATAGAAAGAAGGAAAAATAATGAACAAGAGCCTAGTACAGCGAGAGAGACGAGATCCAGCACCTGTATCATTACAATAAGAGAACATGGTTTCACGGATCAGTGGAAAGGTTGACACAGAAACAAATTTCGAACACGAGGGTTTAGATTTGATACCCTTAGATTGTCTAGATGTAAATTCGTAAATGGAAAGAGAGAAAAGAGCTAAAGAGATTTGTTTTTCACTGGAAGAACATTAATGTAATAGAGATAAACGTTTTACACCTTCAAAGCAACAAAACCAAATCGAAAACACGAAATAGGACCATATTACACACAGGTAAATGATTTCTCCAAGAGGAGGCGTTCTCTAAACCAACTCGGCTCACCCTTAGCCACATGAGACTGCCATCTATTCTCCCTTGTTACACTTCTTGACATTAGTACATCACTTTTGTTACATTGCATTGTTTCCGCTGCTAGTTCCCACACATTGATGTTCTGCAACACTGAGCTGATATTTGTCACATGACCCCTGAAGGTCGGCCATGCGTTGGGCCTTTTTATTGCCCCTACAAACTCGGTCGCCTCAGTTGCAACAATCACATTCTCGACATGTAAGTTACACATGCTTTCGATGGCCCAAACAAGGCATTTTTCTTTTGCATCATTCATAGTCGGAATTCTGGAAAAGGCTCTTCGAGGGTATGCTAGAGTATTCTTCTTGTGGTCTTGAAGGATCCAGGCCGCTCCAGCCCGGCTCTACTTCTTTGAAAAATCTGTACCAATGTTACACTTAAAGAATCCCGTGTCTAGAGGTTCCCATTTCCTTATTTGCTGGGCCCCTGTTACGTTATTTGAGCAGTCTTCCAAGGGAGAATTTTGTATCTGGAACCATTGGTTTGTGTCCTCTCAAATCTTAGCCGATGTCTCCAGAGCTGTGAAAGTTCTCCCCTTAAACAAGAAAGAATTAAGATTTTTCCAGAGCTGCCAAAGAATCCAAGGGTAACAGTGGCTTATCTCTTCTGGGTTGTCTTTATTTTTAGAGCATTCAGACAAATACTGCATGTTCTCATAAACTGAGCAGGATCAAAGCCTTCCCTCAGGAATGGGAAGTTCATTTGAGCCCAAACTTACCTTGCCACTGTACAATCAAACAAGACGTGATTGTTTGATTCCTCCCCAGTTGCACACACCTCACAGTTTTTCTCCGTTTTCAATCCTCTATGGTTCAGACACTCTGAAACAGGCATGGCATTGTTTAAAGCCTTCCACATAAAAACCTTTATTTTTGATGTTGTTTTTGTCCGCCACACACTGCTTCGTAGTGTATTCAGGGTCGGATTAGCCAGTGCCTCTTGTCGCAAGTGTCAGTGATCTAGTTTTCTCCCTAATTAACCAGTATCCCGATCCCACCGAGTATGCTCCATTTCTATTATGAACACATTCAAAACTGTCACTTCTTCCAACAGCTGGTCTTTGTCCCATAATGATTTCAACATTGTGTGGAGCAAAATGCTCCTGCAATTTGCCTCTATCCCATGTTTTAGTTTGCGGGTTGATCAGCTCACATACCTTCATATTCAGGTTGAAAAACAAATTTCTTCTGTATGGAGCACGAGGCCCTTTATCACATATCCATGGATCTAACCAAATATTGATACCCTCACCCGAACCAACTGAAAACCGTAGACCCTTAGTCAGCAGCTCACGGCCAAGAAGTAAGCTCCTCCAGGCGTAAGACGGTCGTGTGCCAAGTCTAGCATCCAACAACTCGGTGTTAGCAAAATATCTGCTCTTCAAGACTCTCGCACACATACTTTCTGGAAACGTGAGAACACACCAAGCTTGCTTTGCTAGAAGTGCTTGGTTGAAAAGCTCAATGTTTTAAAAACCCATTCCACCCAGATCTTTCTCCAAGTACAGGATACCCGATGAATCTTCTTTTTCCCTTCCTAAGAATTCCACCAAAACTATGCCATGGTACTGTTCAGGTTCTTACATGTGTATTTTGGAAGATTGAAGACTGACATCGCAAAAATTGGCATCGCCATTGCCACCGATTTCAATAAGATTTCCTTGCCAGCTTGAGATAGGAAACATTCATACCATCCATTGAAACTTGCTGTCATTTTATCCTGAATATAGCTGAGCATATCTCTTTTGGAGCCACTAAAGTGTAAGAATTTCAGAGTGATTATCGAGTATTAACGAGAAACGATGAAGAAGAATATGTGAAACATGATGAATAAAGAGAGAGGCAGAAAAGAGAAAAGAATCTCTATTAATGTGTGTAGTATTAGGTTTCCATACATTGTTTAAATAGAAAGACAAAAAAAGAACTTAAAACCCAAGCTCTATATGACCGTTACAAAGAGAAGAGATCCCAAGATGATAGTGACAGGTCTGCGCATAAGTCACATATGTAATTAAGCTTCTAACCACTTTCTTGTTGACTTTGTCTTCCCTCCAACGTTCATATTGACTCTTGAGACACCTTTCTGGACTTCTTATTGGGCCTAAGAGCATCTTGCTGGAACAGACAATGCACCGGCCTCATTATTTCATACTTAGCCACATATTCACCTCGGTATTGATATTGAGAGATCATACCGAGGCTCATAGAGTCTAAGTATTTTATTGGTCTTTTCAATACTCCCCCTCAAGCTTAGCCATATGATGAAATCATGACTAAGCTTGAAGACCCATAAAGCAGTACCCCATTAAAACCTTGACACAGAAAAACCTTGTGAGACAAAAACTATGTCAAGGAAAAAGAGTATAAAGCCTATGGATCAGGGAGCTTGAGATTAGACAAGAGCGATGTCCACAAGTCCTAGTTTGCTGTAGATGTGCTCACAAACTTTGAGACTTGTGGCTTTGGTGAAGATATCAGCAAGCTGGTCTTCACTTCGAGTAAAACATGGGAGTATCATTCCTTCTTCTATCTTCTGTCTAACCTTGTGGCAGTCCACCTCAATATGCTTGGTTCTCTCATGAAAAACCGAGTTGTTTGCAATGTGTATGGCCACCTGGTTGTCACAGTGGAATGTCATTGGACTTGAGGACTCAATGTTGAGATCTTTCAGTAATTCTTTAAGCCATGTAAGCTCATTAGCTAGCTTCTTCATTGCCCTGTATTCCGATTCAGCGCTTGAGTCAGATACCCCCTTCTGCTTCTTTGTTTTCCATGTTACCAAGTTGCCACCGATGAATGTGCAATAGCCTGTGGTAGATTTTCTATCATTCCTGTCTCCAGCCCAATCAGCACCGCAATATCCTACTATCTCGGTGCTATCATTCTTTCCCATCCAAATGCCTTGGCCGGATGATCCTTTGAGGTATCTCAGGATTCTTTCCACCATGCTCCAATGGTATACCGTAGGTTGTTGCATATGCTGGCTTACCTGATTCACAGCAAAGCACAAATCAGGCCGAGTAAGTGTAAGATAGATCAGCTTACCCACTAGTTTCCGATACAATGAAACATCTTTGAAGGGCTCATCTGACTTCTCCCCCTTTCGATTGACCTTGTATCCATCCTCAAGAGGAGTTTTCACCGGTTTAACCTCAAGGAAACTTGTATCACTCAACAAATCAAGTGTGTACTTTCTTTGAGACAAGAAGAGGCCATCTTCAGATCGACACACTTCAATCCCTAGAAAGTACTTTAGAACTCCAAGATCTTTGATATCAAATACAGATTTAAGGAAATCTTTAGTGGATTGAATACCTTTAGTGTCGTTCTCGGAGATGATAATATCATCAACATAAACAGAACGACTACTATACCTTGAGGCCCTTGAAGTTTGAAGAGTGTATGATCGGATTCGGATTTTCTGAACCCATGATCTCTAAGAGTGAAACTCAGCTTGTGGTACCAGGCTCTTGGGGACTGTTTTAGACCGTAAATGGCTTTTCTCAGGCGTAAAACCTTTCCAGGTGCAAAAGAGGCCTCAAGACCCGGAGGAGGCTTCATATAGACCTCTTCTTCTAACTCCCCCTGAAGAAAAGCATTTTTCACGTCCATTTGCCACAGTTCCCACGACAGATTAATAGCCAAGGAGAGCACTACTCGGACAGTCTTAAGATTGGTCACCGGAGCAAAAGTATCTGTGTAATCATCACCATAAGTTTGAGTAAAACCGCGAGCCACAAGCCTAGCTTTATGTCTCTCTATATCCCCATTGCTTTTGTACTTGATAGTGAAGACCCATTTGGAATCCACAGCCTTTTTGCCTGGTGGAAGATCAGCCTCATCCCATGTATGATTGCGTTCCATTGCTCCCTTTTCATCTCCAATTGCTTGAACCCACTCCTCTTTATCTTTAGCTTCTTCATAATTTCTTGGAATAAAGTTGAGCTCAACTTTACCAAGAAACGTCTGGTGATCGGCAGGTACAAGGTCAAGAGAACATTTCAGCTGAGCTGGATGAGCAACTGCCTGATTGTTGTAGTAGAGTATTAATCCAGTTAGAGGGGTCTTTTCTCAGCCTTGTGCTTCGTCTTAGAGGTGGAACTGGTTCTTCTTGTGTCATGGGAGTCGATTCTTCGGGTATTGCTTCAGTAATAGCTTCTTCTGAATCAGAAGGGGTCTCACTAGCGTCACTATCCTAGTTTTGTTGCTGAGACGATGGAGCTGCTTCATGATCTTGATCGTGAGCTTCTTCTTGCACCGGATTATTCTCATTGCTTGTACTTGGTTTTGGCTCTGTATTGTTTGGGTTTCCGAGATGATCTAACTGGAATCTGAGGCTGGTGGCACGGTCTCCTGGAGATCTTTATAGGTCTTTAAGACTATCCCAATCTTTGTTGGTGTAGTATCCTTGATGCTCAAGAAACTTGACATCTCTAGACACAAGGGTTCGGTTAGCCGTAGGGTCATACCACTTGTAGCCCTTTTGTGTCGTGGAATAGCCTAGAAACATGCACTTAGAGCTCTTGGCTTTTAATTTGTTTCTGCTTTCACCTGGCACTAATACAAAACAGACACAGCCAAAAACACGTAAGTGATCAATAGATGGTCTAATTTTGTTTAGTACCTCAAAAGGTGATATGTCTTTCAAGACTTTGGTAGGAATTCTGTTGATGAGATAACAAGCGGCTAGAACTGCATCTCTCCAGAATCTTTTAGGAACATTGGTGTGAAACAGCATTGATCTTGCTACTTCCATGAGATGTCTGTTCTTTCTTTCGGCCACACCATTTTGTTGTGGTGTATAGGGACAGCTTGTTTGATGCATGATGCCGTGCTTCGCAAGGTGCTCTTTGAATCTATGGCTAGTGTATTCCCCACCATTATCTGATCTAAACACTTTGAGCTTAGCATTAAATTGGTTAGTGATGTAATTTTGGAAATTCAAGAATGCATCAAACACACGATCCTTCGATGGAAGCAGAGTAACCCAAGTATACTTAGATTTTTCATCAATAAATGAGACAAAGTACTTGTTCTTATCTCTAGACAATCATGGTGAGGTCCAAACATCTGAATGAACTAAATCAAAACAGTTCTCATAGATAGTAGATGATTTTGGAAAGACAGTTTTACAATGTTTACCCAAAATACATGCTTCACAACTCGAATGATCAAAAGACACATGAGGTAACATAAGCTCTAAGGCACGAGAATGAGGATGACCTAGTCTAGCGTGCCACATTGCATTCAAACAAACAGAAAGAAAATAACTAGAAGACAGTAAATCATTGGTGCTTGGTGATAAATCTTCGAGGACATAAAGCTCATCTTTAGTTCCTTCTCGGCCAAGCACTTTTCCATTCTCAATATCCTGAAAATAAACATCATCAGGACCAAATATTGCTCTACAGTTCAGATCCTTAGTAATTCTTTTCACAGATAAAAGATTTGAAGTGAATTTGGGCATGAAAAAGGCTTTAGAATCCTTATTAAACAATCGCAAATGACCAATTCCTTCTACCGGTATCTTATCTCCATTAGCTATCACCACATTTCCTAAAGCAGGTTCTATATTATCTAATAGATTCCGGTTACTTATCATATGATGTGAGGCACCTGAATCTATGACAAGAGAATTGCTTGGTTTATGAGAATAGAAAGTGATACCGGATTCCTTTAAGGAGGCGATGCTTTGATGACCGCTTCAAGATCGGCCTTCCTCACATATTCACCACTTGATGCTGCCATGGCCACCTCATCTCTTGGTGTAGACAGACCGGCTAGCTTGGGTGTCTCCGCATGTTCATAAGCCACATTACTCCTTGATTCCTTGAACTTGCTCGGCTTGAGATATGGATGGAGGATCCAACATTTTTCTTTTGTGTGGCCCTTCTTTTTGTAGTGTTCACAATAGGAGATCTTCCTGTCTTCCTGCTTGTAGACACCTTTGTTGGCCATCAGAAGCTCCCCTTTTCCACCAAACAAGCCAAATGTACCCTGCTCTTTTTGAATCCGGGAGCAAAGATCTTCAAGACTTGGAAGCTTGTCTTCTCGGAGAATGTGCTTAATGAGATCATTGAAGACCGGATTAAGCGTAAGAAGGAGGCCAAAGACCTTGTCTTGTTCACGCCTTTCATTCAGAGTATCCGGATCTAAAGTGGCCGGCCTTAGCATTTCAAGTTCAGCCCATAAGGACCTGAATCTTCCAAAATGTTTTGTGAACTCCATATCTTCTTGGCTTAAGGCATTGATGCCTCTTTAACCTCGAAGACTCGGTTCAAATTTGAGACATTGCCGTACAAATTTTTCAGGGTTTCCCACAGAGCCTTTGCTATCTCACAATAAGAGTAAGATTCAAGTATAGCCGGCTCAAGTGAGTTTTGGATGAGACCAAGGACGGTTTGGTCTTCTTGAAACCACTTCACCTCTTCGGGAGTGATGTTGTGCTGTCGTGAGGGTTGTCAAGTTTTACCCTAAATGAAATCAATAGCCGCAAGTGCACAGCTGATCGATTGTAGTACTTAGGGATCGAATCCACAGGGAAGGAGGATCTTTTCCTGCAAAAAGCCTTTGAAATAAGTATTAAGTAAGGAAGTCTAGAACCAAAACGGTTTTGTGAGGGTTTGGTAGTGTGTTTGAAATGCAAAAACGAAATCTTAAAAGAGAATACGGGAATTAAATGACGTAATATCTAAACTTAACGAAAATGACTAAAAATGTAAAAAATGGATATCTAATTGCTTAAATGAAAACGAACTAAAAAGGAAAGACAATATTGAACTAAGGCTGAAAGAAAAATCGGTGTAAATCAATGAGAAAGAAGGCGTTGGGGTTCAGGGAAGTTTTCTCAGGGGTACGAACGATTCAAAACATTGCTAGAGAGTAAATTGATAAGATCTTAGCTTAAACTTTTCGAACTGGAGTCACGGACGTATGAATACGCCACTGTAGTGATCATAGACAACTATCTCTCTCAACCCTGACCAGTAGGTTTCCACTCTAGCCCTGGAAGAGAAGAGATGCATTATGTTTAAGACTCGTCCTAATTCACAAATCGCCCATAGGTAGGTTTCCACTCCTATATTTGTTTTGCTCTCCCAAACTAGATCTGATACCTGATAAACACTTTCGTGTCACCAAGCATCTGGATCAGATTTTAGTTCATGATGCTACTCTCATGCAGTAAAAACGAATTCAGAAGAAAAAGTTCTAAGATTCGGCTCAAAAGCTCATGGAATCCTCATCGAACATATAAATCCCCATCGAAAATCCCTTAATCCCAACAATAAAACTACTCAGACATGATGAACGAAATCAAAGACATAGTATTAAGAAGTAGAATAGAAACCGAAATTGAAAAAGAAAGAACAAGGGTTCAAGAGAACAAATCTCTCTCTCCCTAAAAGCTAAAGCAAAAACAATAAAAATATGAAGTAATGATAGATGGTATTCGGTTACACATCGTTTAGGGTTCCTAAGTCATGTATTTATAGTGCTCAAGACCTCTCTGGACGTCACTTAGGGTTTCTCCAAATGTGGGCTTTAGAAATGGGATTTTTGGGCTCGGAGGTTGATGGCCACGGGCGGGAGTGCTCTGACCGTGGGGAATTAGTGGTTTGCTGCGGTCGGGATGCTTCTGACCGTGGGGAATGAGTGTTTGGCCGCAGGTGGAACTGCTTGCCGGCTGGTTTACGGGACATCTTGCTCTTCGCGTATCTTTTGATTGAACCGTTGGATTTCCAAGCTGTAAAGTGCACTGGAAAGCTGATACTTCCATCTTTAAGGTTTCCAAATTTGATCTGGATCAGACGGTGAGAAGGCCTTCAATCAGGGGTGAACTTCTGACGGTTTGACTCTGAGCTGAAATCTGGTTTTCTATCCATTTTGTTAAGCTTTTCCCTAAGTTTCCTGAAAAGAGTCTTGGAACTACAAATACTAGAAAAATGTAATAAAAGTACTTAAAAGCAATTAAAAACATAGAAAAAGTATTTCAAAACGATCCATAAAAGTGGTCAAAATACGGTGTTATCAACTCCCCCAGACTTAAATCTTTGTTTGTCCTCAAACAAAGCAAAAGCTTAAACTGGTTAAGTGAAAACAAAAATAGGGAATGCACAAATCTCACAGACATGAACTCCTAAACTAGGACCAAAGATAGTGCATCAATCCACAACTTAGTCTAGAAAATTCTCACCAATGCACAAGAGATACTAGTCCACTTTTTCCGTCATGCAAAACTTAAACAATTTAAATCTTGATTCCAGTCAACTAGCTCTCTACATTCATTAAGTTCATTAGTGAATTCTCATTAAAGACATCATCCAGGGTTGACGGCGTTTGGCATTAAAGGGCTATTTAAGTGGTGGAGTTAAAGTGTTTCGGGTTACCTGAAGGTCTGGAGGATGCAAGATAATATGCAAAACCGCAAGAGAGATAAGGATCTGTTGATGACCACAGTTTTCAGTCACTTCTTCTTGCCAAATGTTGTTGCATAAACCTTCATCCTTTGTTGTAAACAGTTGTTCCCCCAGACTTAGATTTTTTCGGGGAATCAGAAAACAATCTCCAAAACTCCATAAAATCAAAATCCAGTTGCCATGGGACTTAAAATTTGACCTCTCTAGACTCTCTAAGGCTTTTATTTTCTTTCTTTTCTTATTTTTGGATTTTTTTTTTTGGAAAGGAAATGCCTTTTAAAGAGAGAGAGACTAGAGGACGAGATTGTACCAAAATTTGAGATTTTTCTAAGGCAAACTGAGCTTCCTCTTGTGTTGAATCCTTCCGGGAATTTTTCCGGCAAATCACAGGTCTCTGTCCTTGGTGACTGAAAACTGCGTCGTTCCTCTTTCTCTCCAACGTTTTTGCACTTATCTGCATATAAGACAATAGAAAACAAGAGTGCATGTGGTTTGAAAGAGGATTGGTTAAGGTGGGGAACTAGCTAAAGATGAACTAGCCATTCATGATCAACAGAGAGTGGTAACAGGATAAAGGAGTCCTGAATGTATGATTCGTTTCCCTGGTCTAATGCTTCAATGAAAAAATTAAGTCCAAATAAAACAGAGCTAGTGTATCCCTTCATCTAAATCGAAATTATTCAAATTCCTCTGGGGTACTTCGTTTCAAATGTGCTTAGCTACCGCCTAGTCTAGTCCTAAATCACGAATGAGCATGTCACTAGGAACAGTCTAAAAGCACATAGTCGACTATCATTGATTCATGTTCACCATTCCCTTTAAAACGTATTTTGTTTTGAAAACCGATTTTAAAAAACTTTAAGGAAAATGCAAAAAGTGTAGATAGTGCAGAACTCATGAAAGAAATGTGGTTAGAAAGGGATGAAATCCTCCCCCAGACTTAAATCACACTGTCCTCAGTGTGAAACAAGTCGAGATTGGATGAGAAAAATGCATAGATAATCGAATTGGTAAGGACAAAGAGAACTTACCTGGATCCGGGATGCTGGTGGAGATGAACCGGATTCATTCGAAGGGGTTTGGGAAGGTGATGGGTGGTGATGAAGGTGGTAGAGGGTGATTGGTGAGGTGAAATGGGGTGAAGTGGGTGGTTTGGGGCCGGGTTTGATGTCAACGACCAAGTGCCGCGGTCAGGGGCCATATGACTGCGGCAACCAAGCGCTTGGCCGCGGTCAGAACTACGCGACCGCGGTCGATGATAGGTTTCCCGCGGTCAGAACGTCTGCGACCGCGGGGGCTTATATCGCGGCCTCTTCCTGCTTCTCCTTGGTTCCTGCTGGGCCGAGCAGTCATGTACCATCCTTTTTTTGGTTTTTTTCTGGTTTTTTTTATTTTTTTGGCCTTTTGTTTTATAAGAAACACCTGAAACTAAGAAAAAGAAAAAGATCAAAAGAAAAAGAAAGAAAAATTCTTAAGAAAACAATACCTAAATGGGTTGCCTCCCATTAAGCGCTTTTATTTTAAGTCGTTTAGCTCGACTTTTGGTGTTGGATGTGACTTATTCCAATGAAGAAGACCTTGTCCTGAGACAAGTCTTTTTCGACATCTCCTTGCTTTGCCTAGCAGGTTCTTCGTCACTCCAAAGTTCTTCTTCAAATTCTTCTCTTGCAGAACGTTTTCCTGCTTTGCTGTTGTATGGAACAGCTTCTGTGAAGACATCTTTCTTGATATTAGCAAATGAAATCCTCCGGTTTGGCTAGTCCATTATAGCTCCGGAAGTTGCTAGAAAAGACCATCCGAGAATCACTGGATATGTTGCATCTCTCGTCTCGACAATGTAGAAGTCGAAAGGCACAATGCAATCTCCTATTCTCAAAGGAATTTCATGAGCTATTCCTTGAGGTGTTGCATTTGAATCATCAGCTAGACTAATCTTTGCTCTAGTCCTGCGCAGGTGTTTAATGCTAAGTCTCAAAGCAATTGCCTTGGACATCATGTTAAGACAAGCTCCAGAATCACATAGCACGTTTTTAAACATTTCTCCTCTAATAGAACAAGAGATAAGAAACTGACCTGCACCATCGATTTTGTGAAGTGTTCGAACAGGTTTACCTCTTCTGGCATGATTGAACAAGTCTTCTATCTCAGGGATTGATTCTTTGCTCTCACAGAAGTAGTGGCCTATCATAAAGTCCTTGGAAGCTCTGGCAAACGTGATTCCTTCAGGCAAATTTCGAACCACATCATTGAATTCGTCGAGCTTTTCCTTGCTGATTTTGTTGGTGTAGTGGCTGCAGTCTTCCAGATTTTTGAGGTGAATCGCATAGACAGCTGCTTCTGGTGTTGTCATGTATCGAGCTCTCATAAAGTATCTATGGATATCCTCTTTAGACTCCTTGCAGTACCTGAAAAAGACTTGCAAATGACCAAGTTTCCAGATTTCATCAAAGCTTAAATGAGCAGGGAATGACCTGACTACGTTGTTGAACTCCATTAGTTTTTCTCTACTGATGTTGTTGGTGATCCATTGAATTTCTCCTGAGTCGTCTTCTGAGGAATATCCTGCGTTTGGATCTTCTACAAACAACCCATACTCTTCATCTTCAGAGTATTGCTCTTCATACTCATCTTCACAAGACAAAGCCATGTTCCAAGGCCATGACTTGTCCTCTTCTTCAGATCTTTGGGTACTAATGGAGCAAACCAGTTGTTGATGGAGTGGTTTAGTCATCCCAGGAGGTGTACCAGACGTACAGATGCTTGTATGAGCTGAACGGGGCTGTTTTGGAACGTTTTTACGGTTGGCCTTGACTGCAGGTGACGCGACCGCGGGGAAGCGACTATGGGCCGCGGGCAGGCCTAACACGACCGCGGGGGAGCGCTTGTTGGCCGCGGTCGGAGCCAACGCGACCGTGGGGATTTGCCTCCGAGTTGCTCTGCTGCTGTTGCTTCCTCCTTTGCTTCATGGATGGTCTCCTGGGTCTTCTGGCTTGATGTACTTCCTCTCTGGACTTGAGTCTTTAGTTTTGGTTGCTGGAATCTGATCTCCAAGTCCTTTCATGATCTCCTCAACCTTTTCTTCAACTTCATCAAGAGCATAGACTAATTTGTCCATGGTTGAGTCAAGCTCTTCGGTTTTGTCGATGACTTTGTACACCTTCTCTGAAACTTTGACTGTAAAGTCATAAGACTCGTTCTTAGCTTCGTTAAGGGCTTTTTCCACGTCATCAAGTTTGAAATCCAGGTCCATGACTTTGTTTTTGGTGTTGCGAAGCTCATAGTTGTGCTTTGCTTGCTCTTCCTCCATGCTGTTGAACCTGTTAGTGATCATAGCTGCGTCCTTGGTTGCACGTTCTTCAATTGAATTGACTTGTGAGGCTAGGTTATCAATTTTTTCATTGAAAAGTTTCGATATCCCATCAATCCTTTCGTTTAGAGCAGTTGTAGCGGTTGCTTGAGCTTCTATGAACTGTCTGATCACGCCTTCGAGCTGACTCAGTCTGTTGCTGAGCTGGACGTTCTCATCTTGCTGGAGAACTTGGTGAGGTAGGCAATACATAGAATATCTAGGGTTTGCCATTTGAGGTGCGTAGGGCTCCTTCTAGAAGGTTCTGTAGTCTTCGGTTTGAACTTCTCCGTATAGATTGCGTAGATATTGCTTCTCTCTGTGTCTGGTGGCTTGAGGAGTGTTATAGAAACCTTCCTCATAGTGTATATTTCGATTTATAGGATCCACTAGGTATCTGCCCGCGTCGCGCGGGCACAATCATTATATAAACCTTATTATAATTTGATTATTGAAATTTTTGTAACATAAACATCACATTTTTATTTTCAATTTTTGCCAAGCGCGGGATTTATATATTTAAGAAATCGTATAATATTTTTATATTTGAGTTTATGAATAATAGTTAAATTGTATAATATTTTTTGTTAAACTTTCGGTATATATCATTTTTAAGATGAACAACACTTATTTCCAATAATAAAATGAAATTATACCATTAATATTAATCAAATATAGTAAAAATTGTACTTTACATAATAAACGAAATAAAATCTAATAAATATTCCTTCAGAAAAAAATTTCTATGTCTAAGCCTCTAAAAAAGCTAGTATCACAATTATTATCATAATAAAATAAATATTAATAATCATCACAATTATATGTCATTTTATCACCTAGTAATGATTCTGATGAGGTTCTTTCTATTATTGATTTTCATAATTATTATATTATAATTATAACAAAACATGACATATATATTCAACTAAATTAGCAGTGGTAAAATATGACCGTTATTTTTCAAAACATTGCAAACACTACTATTGGTTGTCGTAACGGTGGTTTTCAATTTAAAGTAGTACTCATTTGTTACTCGTAATCAGATTATATTCATTGTTAAGAATAACTGCATCTATTTTTGAAAAAAATGTCTCCTTGCATGATGATTTCTGATTTAGGTATAGCATCTGATCGATCTTCTATCTGTGTTCAAGTTATCAAGAGTGTCGAGGAAAGCCTAGGTGTTCACGGTATTCAGCGATCGTTTATATTCGCAGACGAACATGTAAGTATAACTTCAAAAATAACATACTGTCTGAATCTTAATATATTACTATCTGAATCTTAATATATTATCAATACCATCATTATTTTTAACTGAAAATCTAGGGTGATCGAATACGTGCATCGATTCCGAATCGTTTAGTAGACCATTATGAAGGCATGATGTGTGATAAAGATTGGTACTTCATTGGTAACTTCAAAATTACTCCACACATGGAACTTCGAGGATTACAGTCAATGGTCTTCATATCTGTATCGATGAGGATACTCATGTTGAGAAGACATCGCCTAAATCAGATGACCAGTTGTATTCATTTGCTAATTTTAGAAGTGTCCTTGACGAATCTCTGATGGAAAACATAGACGTTGGTATGTTTTCTTAGTATTTTATTATACTCAATTAGATTAATTAATACTCTACTTAATTATATGAATATATTGCTTTATGCTAGTTGATTTGATCGGAGGTATTATTAAAGTTTGTCAATTGGAACGTCAAGACCAATTTTGGATCGGAAATCAGAGAATCAACTCAAGTGTTCTAAAATTTACAATTAGAGATTTCGAGTAAGAATCCATTGATACAAAGACTAATACATATATAAATCTTGACTATCATATTCTCGATGTTAAGGAAAATGATATATTAATTCTGATTTTTAGGGGTGTCGACATCAATTGCATAGCGTGGGGAAGAGATGCTGAACATTTTGAGTCCTTATGGAAGAATACTCCTCGTCGCAAAATCGTTTTCTGTGTATTGAGATTTTGGGAGATGTGTCGATATGGAGGTTATTTCTCATTCTATCGACCAACCATATATCAATTTATATTTATATCAATTGTAGCTAATATAATTTTCTATATTGTACAGATGAAATATGTGTTTGTTCTAGTCGAGAATTCTCTGAAATATTGTTCGATCCACCAATTCCTGAAGTCGAAAATTCTCATTTTATGTAAGCATTGTTCACCGTTATCATCTTGTAAATTTACTAAACAAAATTGTTGAATATTAGACTCATTATTTATCTTGTTCTTGCAGGCTTGACTACACAGATGATTTTAACAACATTGAAGATGGCTACTTTTTTGATCACTCACCAATTTTCCCTAGCAATTGAATCTACCAATTTCATCTGATGTTTTCATTTATTTTGTTTGACAATTCTATTTGACTTTTTTCTCATTATTTTGAATTTTAAAACCCTTTAATTAGATGAGAGAATTATTATACGTAATAAAATTAGAAAATATTAAGATAACACATTAACAATATGATTGATATTGAAAACATTATTAATTACTAATAAATTTAATAGATCAGGGCAATAACCGAGATATTCATAAATTATAGGACTAACCTCTTGATCATCCAAGACCATCACAATTTATTTGTTAAAGGAAAAGTCGAATTTTGGTTACAACACGGAATTAAAACAACACCACTAAGTTTTTCGCCATCTCACCGAACAATTCACAACTCAAATCAACACCACTAAATTAAAACATGCCACACATATTCAGATGGATAGAATAATTAAAACGACATTATACAGTTTAAAACATTCAGCAGACAGTACCGTTTATCTCTAAGACAGAACGTGACAGTTGAATATGAACCCCATATCTCGGAATCACATATACCATTACATAGACTGCCATATGAAGGAAAAGAATGCTCTCCATTCAGTAAACCACATGACGTCCCAGATAGACTTACATTTAAGACACGACCTATCAAATCTTCATAGACAACAAAAATTAAACAATGTTAACATCAGTAAATAATAATAACGAAATTCAATAACTAAATCGAAAATAAACACACCAACTAAATAGTCATCATCATGGGCACGATCCAATATCCTTTGAAAATCAACGAAGTCAAAATAGACATTTTCACATCTACGTGAAGTCTTGTCAATGATAGTTGATGGTAGGAACAAAATTTTGTATCTATGAGAAGTCGGTCTACAACTATCCTCACAATCGATAACAGAAAAACGACTGATAATAATCCAACTACCAACATCTATGCGAGACGATGCAACACTGATCTCACCATCACTAACAGTGGCCTGAATTTTTACACCCTGTGAATAAAACAGTCAATTAGACACCGACAAAAATTTAGAATATTTTTGTGTAATAGTACAATAAATACCTGTTCATCCGACAATATGAGCTCCATGGAAGAACGTTTCGAAATTAGCATATGCACCCACGTTTGTAAAACCTTAACAAAGATAGTACAACCATCTTTGGAAGGACTCAAACGTGAAACACACCTACCAAAACACATTGAACCAAGAGAAACTGTATAAGTACACACCGAATCCTGGTGTCCAGATATACTAATATTCTTTTCGATGAGTATATCACTCAGTTCGACGTTTCGCTGATCTTCACTATCATCGTCAATATCAGTCTCATCATCCAACATAACATCTTCATCATCATTTTCATTATCATCAGTTGAATCGGCATCGTCACCATCTTCATCTTCGTCATCACCGCTATCATCTTCTGAGCTATCACTTGAACCATCAGATTCTTCACAAGTCTCATCGTCGTCAATAAAATCATCCTCAGAATCATATTCATCTGTTTGGTCCATATCATCAGTATCTTCACCCGTCTCTGAATCAGACCCTATATAATCCTCAAAACCATAATCATCATCAGTACCACGACCCGATAAAACCTCGGTATCATCAGAGTCACTATCTTCTGCATAGATAAATATATGTAAAAACGGTGTAATTAGTATTCTAAACAAAAAACAGTGTTCAAAACAAAAAACAAAGAATTGAAACCATTAGATTCTTTATTCATAACCCAAGCATTCCTTGCAAAATCCCATAGAAAAGTCTTATGAGCATGATCACTCGTATTAACACGATCAGAACCTAAATGCACAAAACAAACATTAGAACAAACATAAATACTTAATATACATCACTAACAAAAATATATTACATTAAGAGCAGAAATACCTCCTTTGATAAAAAGCTCGTGATCAAGAATAGATATATGATACGAAGAATCAATATCTACATAAAAATTGAAAACGTTCATAGATTAATATATAATAAGGGTATGCATCTGAAAGGCTAAGATATAGCATTACAAAAGGTAAAAACTGTCAGATTAATAGACAGGACTACCTTCGATAACAGGATTATATGTCTGCAAGGTCCATTTGATCGATAGCAGAATCGATAAGTAGCTTGCATGGATAACCTACAAATACAAACAACTACTAATAAGTATTATAAATTGAATGAATAACCTAAAGAGGTTCAACAACCTTTTTTTTTGGTGATATCCACGAAAACGTATGGAGTCACGTAACGATAATCAGTCATGTCTTTGTTATCCATATTCTGATGATGCGATTTCAACACAGACTTTAACCCGCGAGCATAAGCCTGATTATCAAAACCTATAGTCGTATAAATTTTTAGAATTCATCTTAAAAAATTGAGAGCATACATACTATTATTAAATTTGATAATAGTTATATATATATATACCAGAATCAGTAGACGGAACTTTCCAAGTGATGATGACTTTAGATGGATGATCAAAGCTGTACTTAGAAAAACACATTGTTAGCTTTGCATGCAAATAGACAAACATGCTGAATCTTTTTTAAAGAGATCCAAAAAGTTAATCCTATTATAAAAACCCTAGCAAAATAATCACGAAACCCTAATAGAAAAACTAATGCGTAAATTATAAGAAGTTTGGTTGAAAACGCTCATATTTATACGTCTAAACAACCTAGGGTTTATTTTCTTGTGAAAAATACTAAAATGTACTTATTGATCTATATGTGATATTATCTTCCCATGAATTTCGTAGTTATTAATAATAAAAATGTAAAGATTCCATTCTAGATAATAACAAAGAAATTATGGAATATTCCCTTTTATAAAATATTTAATAAATACAAAATATTTCCAAAAATCGAATTATAACTAAATTCTAACAATTAAAATAAAATAAAAAACTAATCACAGGATTCGAACCCGTGAGCCTTCGATAAATGGACAAAGCACTTAACCAACACAGCTACCATCTCATTCAGCACAAACGACGTATTGGAAGGTATGTATATTTTTTTTGGGTTTGAAATTTGGGCCAAGTTATTCGAGAGAAGAGATTATGGCCCAGGCCCTTTTTACCTGAATTAAAGAAGTTTTCCATTTTTAAAGCAACTAATATCGATTTTAATGATTTAAAATTAACTAATTCAACCAATCAAATTATAATAATTATCAACCAATCAAATCATCAGAATTTCATTAAACAAAACGACACAAAAAGTTGTGCGTTAAACCACAGACAAATTCACTTCGCAAATACTAATATAGATATCTTCTGAAATGGAAACAAAATAACCGAAAAATGGAAAGTTGCAGAAAAGGGGGTTCTAGAGTCGATTTACTAACCTTTCTCGGGGTTTTGCAGAAAAGAAAACGCGTGCCTTCCCCGGCAACGACGCCAAAAACTTGATGTTGTGCTGTCGTGAGGGTTGTCAAGTTTTACCCTAAATGAAATCAATAGCCGCAAGTGCACAGCTGATCGATTGTAGTACTTAGGGATCGAATCCACAGGGAAGGAGGATCTTTTCCTGCAAAAAGCCTTTGAAATAAGTATTAAGTAAGGAAGTCTAGAACCAAAACGGTTTTGTGGGGGTTTGGTTGTGTGTTGAAATGCAAAAACAAAATCTTAAAAGAGAATACGGGAATTAAATGACGTAATAACTAAACTTAACGAAAATGACTAAAAATGTAAAAAACGGATATCTAATTGCTTAAATGAAAATGAACTAAAAAGGAAAGACAATATTGAACTAAGGCTGAAAGAAAAATCGGTGTAAATCAATGAGAAAGAAGGCGTTGGGGTTCAGGGAAGTTTTCTCAGGGGTACGAACGATTCAAAACATTGCTAGAGAGTAAATTGATAAGATCTTAGCTTAAACTTTTCGAACTGGAGTCACGGACGTATGAATACGCCACTGTCGTGATCATAGACAACTATCTCTCTCAACCCTGACCAGTAGGTTTCCACTCTGGCCCTGGAAGAGAAGAGATGCATTATGTTTAAGACTCGTCCTAATTCACAAATCGCCCATAGGTAGGTTTCCACTCCTATGTTTGTTTTGCTCTCCCAAACCAGATCTGATACCTGATAAACACTTTCGTGTCACCAAGCATTTGGATCAGATTGTAGTTCATGACGCTACTCTCATGCAGTAAAAACGAATTCAGAAGAAAAAGTTCTAAGATTCGGCTCAAAAGCTCATGGAATCCTCATCGAACATATAAATCCCCATCGAAAATCCCGTCCCAACAATTAAACTACTCAGACATGATGAACGAAATCAAAGACATAGTATTAAGAAGTAGAATAGAAACCGAAATTGAAAAAGAAAGAACAAGGGTTCAAGAGAACAAATCTCTCTCTCCCTAAAAGTTAAAGCAAAAACAATAAAAATATGAAGTAATGATAGATTGTATTCGGTTACACATCGTTTAGGGTTCCTAAGACATGTATTTATAGTGCTCAAGACCTCTCTGGACGTCACTTAGGGTTTCTCCAAATGTGGGCTTCAGAAATGGGCTTTTTGGGCTCGGAGGTTGATGGCCACGGTCGGGAGTGCTCTGACCGTGGGGAATGAGTGGTTTGCTGCGGTCGGGATGCTTCTGACCGTGGGGAATGAGTGTTTGGCCGCAGGTGGAAGTGCTTGCCGGCTGGTTTACGGGACATCTTGCTCTTCGCGTATCGTTTGATTGAACCGTTGGATTGCTAAGCTGTAAAGTGCACTGGAAAGCTGATACTTCCATCTTTAAGGTCTCCAAATTTGAGCTGGATCAGACGGTGAGAAGGCCTTCAATCAGGGGTGAACTTCTGACGGTTTGACTCTGAGCTGAAATCTGGTTTTCTATCCATTTTGTTAAGCTTTTCCCTAAGTTACCTGAAAAGAGTCTTGGAACTACAAATACTAGAAAAACTTAATAAAAGTACTTAAAAGCAATTAAAAACATAGAAAAAGTATTTCAAAACGATCCATAAAAGTGGTCAAAATACGGTGTTATCAGGGAGTAGCATCTTCTTCCTTCTTGGTGTCTTTGGCAGCTTCAGTGGAGGCGTCTTTAGTCGCTACAGTCGGCACTTTGTCCTCCAAGATGTGGCTCCAAAGACCTCGTCCACATAAGGCCGTCTTTGTGGTTCTAGACCACAGGAGATAGTTTTCTCCTCTTAGGGTGACAGGAATCACGACCGTTTTAGCGTTTTCCATGAGAAAGATTCAAGAAAAGGAGAGGATAAGGTTTATGGACTGATGGGTAAACCTATTATCCGGAGGGTAAAAGAAAATCGTAGAAGAGAAATGAAGAACAGGAAGAATACGAGAGATTCTTGAGAAAGATAAGGAAGATTTATGAAGAAATGAGAGAATAAGATTGAATAAACGAACCCAGAGATCTACGCTCTGATACCATGTAAGAATTTCAGAGTGATTATCGAGTATTAACGAGAAACGATGAAGAAGAGTATGTGAAACATGATGAATAAAGAGAGAGGCAGAAAAGAGAAAAGAATCTCTATTAATGTGTGTAGTCTTAGGTTTCCATACATTGCTTAAATAAAAAGACAAAAAAGAACTTAAAACCCTAGCTCTATATGACCGTTACAAAGAGAAGAGATCCCAAGATGATAGTGACAGGTCTGCGCATAAGTCACATGTGTGTTTAAGCTTCTAACCACTTTCTAGTTGACTTTGTCTTCCCTCCAACGTTCATATTGACTCTTGAGACATCTTTCTGGACTTCTTATTGGGCCTAAGAGCATCTTGCTGGAACAGACAATGCACTGGCCTCATTATTTCATACTTAGCCACATATTCACCTCGGTATTGATATTGAGAGATCATACCGAGGCTCATAGAGTCTAAGTCTTTTATTGGTCTTCTCAATATAAAGCATTATGGAAGCCCTAGATACTTGTCAGCTCCCCCAACATTACTGATCCCCAATCTGCCTTGAATGCTCTGTTTTGTTGCCGCCCCAATCTTCTCCCCAAAAGTGATGGAAGATTTGTTGAAATTTATTTTCTGCCCTGACACTTGTTCATACTGCTGAAAGACACTAAAGATTGTCTCACTTGCTCGGCATAGAAGCAAATAAATGTTGGATTACTGGTCCTTCACAATTTTCCTCTATTCCAGCAGGGGGCCTTTCATCACATATCCATGGATCGAGTCATCACACTTGTTCATTTGCTCGGCATAGAAGCAAACAATCATCTGTGAACAACAAATGATGGATTGCTGGTCCTTGAGTGGAGAATCTGATCCTATTAAATTTCCCTTCCGCTTCAGCCTTGCGTAAGACAGACCCTCAGTACAGAGATCGAACAGGAAAGGGGACAAAGGATCCCCTTGCCTCAGCCCACGTGTTGGTGTGATCAAGTCGTGTGATTCACCATTGATTAGAACTATGTATGTCACCGAGGAAACACAAAACATTATCCACTGAACAATCCTTGTATGAAAACCCAAAGCAATCAACAGGGCTTCCAAATATTTCCATTCGATCCGATCATATGCTTTTGACATATCCGTCTTAATCACCATACTTTCACTCGATATCCTCTGGTGAGTTCTCAAAGCATGTACCATATCATGTGCAATGATAATATTGTCCGATATCAGCCTATCCTGAGAAAAATGCTGATTGCGTAGGGGACACAATATCATTCAGTCATGATTGGATCCTTGGGACTATAACCTTTGATATGACTTTGTAAATAACCGAGCATAAACTGATAGGCCGAAGATCAGTCATTGTTGTGAGCTTTGAGGTCTTTGGTATTAAGCATATTTAAGTATATTTCCACTCCACCGGAAAGACCCCTGTCTCGAAAAAACTATGAACTTCTCTTGTGACTTGGTATCCAACAATGTCCCAATATGATTGGAAAAAATATCCATTCATACCATCATGTCCCGGAGCATTCGACCCCTTAATCGAAAAAACAGCATTTCTGACCTCTCTGGCTGTCACTCCTCGCATCATATGTGTATCCATCCTCGCAGTGACTTTTGGAACAAAATCGTCAAACAGGTTTCCCATATCACCATCATTTGAGGAAGCAAAGAGAGGTCTGAAAGAATTCCCGGCAACGTTTCCCATTGAGCCCACAGATGTTGCTTCCTTTCCTTGCTCATCTACCAGTTTTTCCGGTCTATTTTTAGATCTTTGAGTGAAAAAAACTGGTGTTATTATCGGCCTGTTTCAGCCATTTCTCTCTGCTCTTTTGTCTCCAATTTCCTCCTCTCTAAATCCTTTTCCGATGTCAACCTTCAGCTCCTTAATGAGATCAAACCGTGGGCTTTGACTGGATAGTTCTGTCTCCAAACGGTTCCTCAGCGTCATGATATGATTCATTGAGTTGCTATTGTTTTCTCTTTTCCATCTGCCAAGAGCTTTACGGTATTTGCCAATACGGTCCATCAAAGAGGTTGGAGAAGAATTATGCTCCCCAGTCCAGGCCCCTTTTATTGCTTTCTTCACTCTATGCTTCCCCACCATTCGCTTGTCAAAACAAAACACACCACGGTCCGTTGTTTGTTTGCTCATCAAATACACTAGAACCTGGTTATGATCTGAACCAAGTTTCTCCAGAAAAACTTGATTTGCGATAGCTAAAGAGATTTTAATTCTTTTGATATAAATATGTTTCCATAAATAATTCAAGAATTTTACTTTTCTATTTGCTTTTGTACATTTCAGTAATGTAAAATTTAAAATTATAATGATAAATAGTTTTTTAAGGAGAGAAATGTTTTAATTCTTTTACATAAATATGTTGTCACAAAATAATTCAACAAGTTATTTACTATCTATTTTCTATATTTCATTGATATAAAATTTAAATTTATAATGTTAAATATATATTTATTGAAGATAGACCTATTGATTATTTTTGTAAAGAAATGGCCTCAAAATAATTCAATAGCTTTATTTCCCTATTTTTAAATTTTGTATTAATGTTAAATATATTTTAATAGTACTATGAGAAATATAAATTTTTTTATATATAGATATATTGAGTTTTTTAAGATTTTTAATTTTATATTGCATACGATATGCAGACTTTTTGGAATAACTATAAGTCAACTGTGAGATAAAAGATACATTTTACAAATCTTTTTTACACAAAACAACACTTTATGTGTTTATATCTCACAAATATAATCTATTCCATAAGTATTTAAGCCTTATTTTTTCAACATAATTTAACCAAAGAGTATAATATATAAATTTTACACAAAAATAATATTACATTTGTTGAATTATCTATTGGGGTCGGTTTCACCCCAGCCGATTTAAACCATCTCGAGAATAATTAAACACCAGAGAGAATCGGTTTGGCGAGACGAATCAGTAATTCATCAGATATGGGCCGAGCCCCTACATAAGAGAAGTGGGCTGAGCTGAGCCCAACATCGTAAATGGGTTGAACTGCGAGGAGGAGATAAGTGGGCCGAGCCGCGTGAAGGACGCTCAGATGGGCCGAGCCGTGCACGAGAGAAGATGGGCCGAGTTGTGCACAAGTGAAGATGGGCTGAGCCGAAGTCGTTAAGGACGCGAGCCAACTAAAACCCTAGGCAAAAGCATTATGATGGTGGCCGCACGAAGCGATAAGAAAAGATTCCGAAAATCTCTCCCGAGATTCTTGGCTAGGCGGTTTAGAGAATTAATATAAATAGACGATTTATGCAATTCATTATGTAACTTTTCACAACTCGAGAGCAATAAGACTTAAACGATTTTCCAGCAAAAAAAATCTTCTTTTGATCTTACTGTTCTTAAAATAAACTTTAGATATTTCGAATCCCTAAAGTTTTTTCTTAACAAGTTTTTGGTTGTGCGAGTTTTAGCTCACACAATTTGGCGCCGTCTGTGGGGAATCAAAAATTTCTTACTCTAAAATCGACAAGACTTTAAGATCCAAAGAACATGGCGAGCAACACCTCTGATGACGAGAACAACAACAATAACAACAATAATAACGGCGCAGAGAAGGACGCTCCACCATCGGGCACAACAACGGCGACAACTGAAACCCAAGAGGAGATGCAAAACATGATGGCTACGTTGATGAAGAAAATCGACGAGCAGGACAAAAGGAACGAGGCGATCACGAAAAGACTCGACGCGATGACGGCCAGAGACGACACCCGACCTGGAGAGCCAGAATCTCCGACCCGATAGATGGAGTTAGGAGGCGCTTCGATTTCTCAACACCTGCAGGAGCCTCAGGTAGCAGCACAAGAAATCCCATGGCTCCGCCAATGTTTCGTCCCCTCGGCGAGCAAACCCCTGCAGCCACCGAAATCAATGTGACCGAGCCGCCTCCACTTCGTCGGAATTCAAGGCGACGAGGCGACGAAGAGGAAAACAACTTGATCGACGTGGACGCCCAACAAAATGACGGAACCAGGAACTCGCAACAAAACGGCTCGTCTCGGCGGATAAGTCAAGAAGAGCTTGTTTCGGCACTAAACGGCATTCAAGCTGACAAAGCCACCGACCCGGTTCGCGACGACAACCCAACTGAGGAAGAGGAAAATCTCCAATGGATCGAGCAGGTAGAGCACGAAGACGAGCCGAGGAGAGAAGATCAGAAGCGACTTCGCCAATCTAAGAGAAAGACCCGCGTGCAAAGCCTCGAGATCGAAGAGCTACGAGCCTCAATGACTCGAACTATGGCCGAGATACGCGCCATGAAATCTCAAGTGCATAACGCGACAAGCGCCGTGCCAGAGATTGATCGAATGCTCGAAGAGACCCAGAGAACACCGTTCACAGCAAGAATCACGGAGGCTAGGATTCCCGAGCCCGGCAAAGTTAGAATCCTGTTCTACGAAGGCACTACTGACCCAAATGCGCACATCACAGCGTTTCGGATAGCAATGGGATGAGCCTTCACAAGGAATGCTGCCAATCTGACTGAGCGGGAGGTGGACGCCGGATATTGCCTACTATTTGTAGAACATCTCAAGGGAGCCGCAATGGAGTGGCTTTCGAGACAGGAGCGTAACTTAATCGGCAGTTTTCAATAGCTCTCTGCTTTGTTCTTCAAGCAGTATTCGATGTTCATGGATCGACGAACCTCCGACGCCGATCTATGGACGCTATCCCAAGGACCGAACGAACCGCTTCGGGACTACATGGCAAGATTCAAGGCGGTTGTGTCCAAAGTAGAAGGAATAAGCGACAAGGCTGCAGTCGAAGCTCTGAAGCGATCTTTGTGGTACAAATCCGAATTCCGATGGGAGATGGCCCTCAACACGCCGCAAACAATTCAGGATGTCTTACATCGGTCATCAGACTTCGTCGTAAATGAAGAATAAATGAAAAATCTGGACGAGCAGTACGAAACGACGAAGGCAGCAATTCGGAGCTCAATCCTGACGCGCCCCCCAAAGAAAGGTAACCCTTCGAACAGCGCAGCAACACAAAGCTCGGAGGAACCAAGAAGCGGAGGCGCCCACAACTACCAAGTAGGCGCTGGACGCGGAAGGAGAGAGCCGCGTAGCAACACTTGGGTAAGGAGGCCCACCAATTACGATGAAAAGGCGTTCTGCGAGTATCATTAAACCTATGGGCACTCGACGGCGCAATGCCGAACCCTAGGAGCAAAACTCGCGGCTAAAATGGCTGCGGGAGAGCTCCAGAGCGCGGTGAATCTTAAAGATCTCGTCCTTACCGAGCCAAAAGAGAGAACCAAGCCGAGCGGTGCGGTATAACCCACAAATCCGCCCCGACGAGGCGATAATACCAAGTGCGACACGAGAGGTGAACCCGAAGAACGACCCGAGCCAAGACAAAGAATCAACATGATCATGGGTGGATCCCAATATTACCAAGACACGGTATCTTCCATCAAAGCCTATCAGTACCGAGCTGAAGCAAAGGCGAATTGGACCGAACCGACCGATATCCCAAACACGGTGATCTCCTTCGCCGAAGAGGAAACGGCAGGGATAGATAGACCACACACCGATTCACTAGTGATCGAACTGACGATTAGAGACCATGACGTAGCGAGAGTACTCATCGATACCGGGAGCTCGGTAGATATTATCTTTAGGGAGACACTCAGAAGGATGGAAATCGATCTCTTAGAGGTGACGGCAGTCCTTAAACAAGAATGACTATAGGAACAATTAGACTCCCCGTGGTGGCCGGTGGAGTCACTAAGATCGTCGAATTCTCCGTCACCGATCACCCAGCAATCTACAACGTTGATCATGGGGACTCCGTGGATAAATGTGATGAGGGTGATCCCTTCCACCTACCACCTCTGCCTCAAGTTCCCAACTCCAACAGGCATCAAAACGATTTGCGGAAATCAGAAGGAGTCGCGGGTGTGTTTCCTGACGGAACACAAGTTGAGGAACCCTGTCACCAACGCACGAGCAGACGTAGATCGCAAGAAGCTGAAGACGGATCGAAAGCCTGCGAACGGGCTCTCAAAACACTTATAGCAATTACAGATCGCGGAGAGCCGCGAAACGTGCACCAAGCCGGAATGTGATGTGGTGGACTCGATGTGCATAGACGAAGCGCATCCGGAAAGATGCGCCGAGATTGGAACTAAGCTAGAGGAACCTTTGAAAAACGAACTTATTTCCTTCCTCAAGGAGAATATCAACACTTTTGCCTGGACAGCGGAGGATATGCCGGGCATAAGCATCGATGTGACCTGTCACGAACTGAACGTGGACCCAACCTTCAAACCAATCAAGCAAAAAAGGAGGAAGCTCGGTGCTGAACAAGCTAAGGCCGTCAACGACAAAGTAGAAAGTTTGCTCAAAGTAGGATCAATCGCCGAAGTAAAGTACCTGGACTGGCTCGCAAACCCAGTGGTCGTGAAGAAGAAGAACAGCAAGTGGCGAGTCTGTGTAGATTTCACAAATCTCAACAAAGCGTGCCCAAAAGACAGTTTCCCTCTACCACACATCGACCGGCTCGTCGAAGCCACTGCAGGAAACAGGTTGTTGACGTTCATGGACGCGTTTTCAGGTTACAACCAAATCCCGATGCATCTCGACGACAGAGAACAAACGGCGTTCATAACTGACTGTGGGATATATTGCTACAAAGTCATACCATTCGGACTCAAAAACGCGAGGGCAACATATCAACGGCTCGTCAATAAGATGTTTGCATATCAGCTCGGAAAAACCATGGAGGTGTACATTGACGATATGCTGGTCAAATCGATCGAAGAAAAAGACCATATCGCGCGCCTACAAGAATGCTTCGAGCAATTGAATAAACACAACATGAAACTAAACCCGGTGAAGTGCAGATTCGTGGTCACCTCGGGAGAGTTCCTCGGCTACTTGGTGACTCACCAAGGCATTGAAGCGAACCCCAAGCAGATCAAGGCATTAGTTGAGATGCCATCTCCAAGAACGAAGTGAGAAGTTCAAAGGCTCACAGGAAGAGTCGCCGCGCTAAACCGATTCATCTCCCGATCTACCGACAAGTATCTGCCTTTCTACGACATCCTCCGAGGAAATAAGATGTTCGAGTGGGACGAGCGATGCGAAGCAGCCTTCCAGGAGTTGAAGGGTTATCTAGCAAGCCCGCCGTTCTTGGCAAAACCAGTAGAGGGAGAACCCTTCTTCCTTTACATCGATTTATCCGCTACGGCCGTAATCGGAGTGCTGATAAGAGAAGAACGATCCGAACAAAAACCCATCTTTTACATCAGTCAGACATTGACTGATGCCGAGAGTCGCTAGCTGTCATAGTATCGGCTCGCAAGCTGCGTCCATACTTCCAATCGCATTTGATTATCGTGCTCGCGACCCTTCCGCTGCACTCGATCCTGCTCAGCCCGAGCCAATATGGGCGGCTCGCCAAATGGGCCATAGAGTTGAGTGAGTATGGCATCGATTATCAGAATAGGTCGTCTGCAAAATCCCAGGTGCTCGCAGATTTCCTCATCAAACTTCCGACCAAGGTGACAACCGAGCCAACTCCAGACGAAGTTTGAACGCTGCACGTCGACGGCTCGTCATCTAAACACGGCTCGGGAATAGGAATCCGTCTCACCTCTCCCACCGGAGAGATATTGGAGCAGTATTTCCGCCTAAATTTTCACGCCTTGAACAACGAAGCAGAGTACGAAGCACTGATCGTTGGCATACGACTAGCGCAGAGAATCAAAGTTTGGAAAATAAGAGCCTTTTGCGACTCACAGCTCGTAGCAAATCAATTTAACAGAGAGTATGAGGCGAAGGATGGAAGAATGGGAGCTTACCTTAGAGTAGTCCAAGATTTGGTTCGAGCTCACACAATTACCCCGAGGCGAAAACACCTCGGCGGACGCCTTAGCAGCACTCGCCTTGACCTCAGACCCGGATCTTCGTCGAACAATTCCAGTCGAATTCATCGAACGTCCAAGCATAGAGGAGGTGGAAGGAGTTCGGCTGATCAATCTTCCCGAGGAAGAACCAGAGAACGGCGAAGCAATCGCTATGGAAGAAGATGCCTCGTCAGCCGAGCTGGAGTACGGCTGCGACAAGGAATGGCTCGGAGCTATCCGAGTCTACATCGCCGACGGAGAAGTACCATCCAACAAGTGGGAGGCCCGCAAGTTAAGGGCTCAAGCGCGGTACGTCCTCGTCGACGGCAAAGTGTTCAAATGGAGATTTTTAGGACCACTAATGACGTATGTCGAGGGACCAGAAGCAAGAAAGATAATGCACAAGGTGCCCAGCGGCGCGTGTGGAAATCACTCTAGCGGAAGGTCACTCGCGATCAAGATAAAACGGCACGGGTACTTCTGGCCTACGATGGTCAAGGACTGCGAGAAGTTTACGGCGAAGTGCGAGAAGTGTTAACGGCACGTGCCTACAATCCATCAACCTACCGAGCTGCTGTCGTCAATTTCGTCACCTTATTCATTCATTAGATGGTCAATGGATATAGTCGGGCCTTTACATCGATCAAAGCAGAAGCGTTTTCTGCTCGTCCTTACAAATTATTTTTCTAAATGGATCGAGGCAGATTCCTACGCAAGCATAAAGGACGCCCAAGTCAAACACTTTGTCTGGAAAAATATCATCTGCCGACACGGAGTCCCCTACGAGATAGTCACCGACAACGGATCCCAGTTCATCTCAACTCGCTTCGAAACTTTCTGCGAGAAATGGAAAATCCTTCTTAGCAAATCCACGCCAAGATATCCCCAGGGGAATGGACAAGCCAAAGCAGATAATAAAACGATCCTAGACGGCCTGAAAAAGAGGCTCGACACCAAGAAAGGACGACTGGCAGACGAACTCGAAAGGAGTTCTTTGGTCGCATCGGACGACTCCGCGCCGAGCCACTGGAGAAACTCCATTCGCTCTCGTCTATGGAACAGAGTGCGTAATCCCCCCCCTAACTACCAACAAGTAACGGCAAGATACTACAACAAAAATGTCCGAAGCCGAAGATTTAAAGAAGGAGAGCTCGTCCTTCGAAAAGTTTTCCAAAACACTGCCGAAAGGAATGCAGGAAAGCTTGGAGCAAATTGGGAAGGTCCCTACAAGATTACGAAAGTAGTTTGCCCAAGAGTCTACAAAACTTGCGACGGTAGCTGACGAAGCAATTCCAAGATCGTGTAACGCAATGCACCTGAAGAAGTATTATCACTAAGATTACAGCACGATCAACATGAACTACGGGACGGCTTGATCCCTGCAAAGGGTACGTAGGTAGCCCGTCCTCGGACGGGTTCAGCTGTCCCCCCCCCCTCCTAAAAAGGGGGGGGGGAGTGGGTACGTATACACTTATACTTTCATCATTTTTAAGATTTTTAGCTCGTCAAGTCTACTGTCTCAAAGATTATCTTCGCTTCGGCTAGTTTTTCATTCACTTGTTCTAGCTTTTCTTTCACTAGTTTTCACTTCGGTAAGGTTTTTCATTCACTTACTGTCACTTTAGAAATTTTTGAGAAAACTCGTTTTCAATCACTTATCCACTCGCTTTTCACTTCGCCTAGACTTTTCACTTATCCACGAGCCCAACTCTTAAAACCCGGCAAACACATTCACCCTCTCGAGAACGCCGATCAACGATCAAATTCAAATACCATCTACTTAGACATGAACCTCGGCAACGATTAATTCAAACTTAGCGCCTCAGAAGGTCAAAACTAGATCCGAGTTAAAATACCTCATTATACACTATCTCCTTTCCAACTCAACACCTAGGCACTAACATTCAGAGACATAAGAAAACTTTAATCTCCCTTGCAAGGATTATCTTAGCAAAAGACGTATATGCCAGCCCAGGATTTTTCTTTAACTTAAACGAAACCTATTCGATATCTAGAAAAACCAAGATAGCCTATTCCTTAATCTGGTGTTCTATCGGTCTTTCGTAACAGCTCGGCCAGGAAAGAAAACAAAATCACTCTTGGCTCGGCTCGACAAACCAATTAGTGACAGCTCGGTCCAACAAGAATTTTCTCTCAAAAAGATAGATAAGAGTGCTACCGAATAAATCCAACATTAAGATCAATAGTCAAGCGATACGATAAAGCCATCCAGGCACGATGTTTACAAAAAAAAACAAACAAACAAGTCAAAACGATATGGATAAAGCCATCCAGGCACGACACAGTACAGCTCGATAAGAAAATAGAAAATACTACTGATCTCCTCCACGCAACTCAGGAATGCCCTCGGCCGCAAGATCTGTAGCCCTCAGAGTGTCAATGTTCGAACCGTTCGGATTCGTAACTCCAACCGAAGCTGCAGTAACTTCTAGCGGTTCGGTCCTCAAGCGAGAATCGATGGAATTTGGAGATACCGGAGAAACTACCAGCTTCTCCCGCAAGTCCATAGCAGCATGCTCAAACGTCTCCTCGGCTCCCAACAGCTCGGCCTCCCAATTTTTCAGCTTCTCTTCTTCTGCATCGAGACTGGCATCTGGCTTTCGGAGATCGCCAATTAGCATGAGGTTACTCTGAATTTGACCAACGTCGTTCTCATCCCTCTTGGCTTTCTCCAGATCACCCATTTTCCCTTCGATCCCAGCAAGCCCTTCTTGAAACTTAGCCGCGGCAGCGCGACTGGCTTCTTTCTGGGCGATCTTGACTCGGGATTTGAGCAATGCATCCTTTGCTGCGATTTGCCTCTTCAGGGAAGCAATCTCGTTGTTTTCCGATAACGAGATTCCTCGAATCGAGTCGTCTTTTTCTTGAGTTTGGCTCTGATAGCCCCTTTCTCCTCCTCTAGCGCGGTGATTCGAGCTAGCGCTTTGTCCAACTCAGCCTTCGACTGCGCGGCCTCCTGCTTCGTCTCGACCAAACGACGCTCGCCTTTGAGCGCGTCGGATTCGTAGCCCGTTAACAGCTCGTTCTCCGCGGCGATAAACTGAAGGTGAAGAAAAAGGGAGAAAGAATTAGAATCAGATGAATCGACTAAGAAAGGTTAAAACGAGAGGGAACCAACCTTGGTACCATGTTGTGCCATGGGGGCGTAAGACTTGGGGCGCTTAAGCTTTTCGGGGCGCGGCAAAGCAACTTTGTCGTTATTGATCCTAAAGAACAATTGGGCCGAAGCAGTAGCATCGTCCACGACAAGCTTTTTCGAGCTTGGCTCGCTGACAGCCGCTTTCTGCCTCTTCTTAAGCGGCTCGCCTTTGTCGGAAACAACGCCTTTTCCCTTCTCCGCAGCAGAGCGCTTGCGATTCGCCGCCTCGTGCTTCTCAAGTTTGGAAGTCGGGGGCTTCGGCGAATGCGGGGGAGCGAGAATGGCCGACTTGGTCGCACCAGCAGAGGACCTATGCTCGTCGGGAATATTAGAGGTCGCCTCGGAGGCCTTCCTCACGACCAGTGCTCTGGTCACCTTTGTCCCCCGAGCCGACCACGAGAGCCTTGTTCTCAGCCTGCTGCACATCCATCGGCTCGTTCTCGCCTCTCTTGGCAGCCTCTTCGGCTCGTCTTGCCGCTTCCTCAGCTTCTCTCTTCTTCCTCTCCCGGAAAGTCTCCATCACCATCTTGTCACGAGTATCGCCCGACGAGTTGGATAGTTCGGAGCTAACTGAAACACCCGCAGCAATAGACCGGGCTCGTTCGACTCTTTCCAGCGAGAAATGGCGTTTCCAATGAGTTCGATTGGCAGCTAGCCCGTCCCAAACTTCAAACAGATCGTCAGGGCACCGGGGAAGAAAGTCGCGAACTGCAAAACAAAACAATAAAGCAAAGGTTAAGAATGAAAACCTAAAACATTTTCCGAGCCGAGGCAAGGCATCGATCGGATACCAATCGGCAATCGGTCCCCAATCTGTTTTGGTCTTGCGATGAAGCCGTCGCCAACCGACGCCCCGTTAATCCGGACAAATAAGAAGCGCTTGTCCCTGAAACTATCTTTACTAGGAAAGCCGCCGATTATCTTACGATTTGCCTTAGCAGAAATATAAAACTTTTTTCCGTCGTGGGCCTTGCGAATCTCCAGTAAATTCAGCAAATGATCGAGCTCGACGTCTACATGACACTCAAAACTTCGCACCAAGATCCCGATCATATGCTGCAAACTCCTCGGCATGATTTGACCAATGGAAATCATGTGTTTCCAAAGATACTCAAGAATCACCTCGGGAATGGGAAACCATAGGAAGCATAGGTCGAAGAACGCCTCGTACAAAGTGAAATGATCGGGGGTGGGAGATGATCACGACCGCTGGGCGTCGGTACGACAAACTCCCCTTCCTCAGAGATACCAAAACAAACCCTAAGAGCATCCAACGATTCGGGAGAAGACAACGACGAGCTGGGAGGATCCGGTCATTGCCTTTTCTTTCGCGACTTCGTTCGCCTGGAGAAAGAAGCGGCTCGACTCGCCATTAAACGCTCGATCTCGCGCTTCGCTTCCAATGGATCAAACGAAAAAGTCTCTTCCTCAGCTTTGATTTCGGCAAATCTGGCAGCCTCATCAAAAACAGGAACCAGAATGCGGGATGATCTCGTTGAAACTTTGGCTCTATTCTCCTCGGTCTCCTCATGATGCGACCTCGCAGGAAAATCCCTCTCGGCATCACCTACTGATTCTTCGCTAGGATTCCCATAAGATGTCGCTTTGGTATCTACCGATCGGTCGCATTTTCTCGCCTCGGCAATCTCATGTCCCTGGTCTGCTGGGGATTTTGCCTAATGATAGAAACCATCGCGACCGAGAGTAGCTTCGACTTCGGATTTGCTAGCTCCGCGATCAGCACGGCTCAGCTTCTCTGTGACTATCGCCTCAGGACGATGACACGCCCGCGTAGGAGTCTTCCTCGCCTCGGCTCGAATCAACGCCTTTATGGCCTCGGCTAGTCCAAGTCTGCGACTCGTAATGGAAGAGGGAATCTAGGGTTTCCTCGGATCGGCTCGGCATGGTGGTAAGCGAGTTATAAATATACGACTCGGCTCACTTATCGAAGAAATCCGCCGGGTAGGTCGGCGTAATAGAAACAACCGCCACACAGCACCAACGGCGCAAAGGAGAGACAGCGGAGAAGGCAGGAACCCTAACCGGAAAAATAATAATTTAGAGAGAGAAAGAAGAGTGAAGGGAGAGCTACCTTTGCAAAAAAATTGAAGAACTGAAGTAATGAAGAAATGAGTGCAGAAGACCCCTTATATAGCCATTCTGAGGCGCGTGGGGTCCGCGGAGACCTCGGGAATAAGGAAAGCTATGGGACAGATGCGTGAGATCCGCGCAGAGAACAAATCACGTCAGAGGCGCGTCAATTTAACGCCCTTCGGATGTTCTTCGAGATTACCGAGCCCCTCATGAGAATCTCGAGCCGCACCGAACGTCAAGACGCAAAATGCCTCGGCATCGCGAACAGCTCGGCAATCCAACGTGCTTTATTAGGTAGAAGAGGCACCTCGTCGTCAAAAGGCGACACGGCTCGGCGTTGTCAAAGAATGGACACTCCCTCACTAAGCACGGCTCGGCATTATCCGCGGCAAAACGCCTCGTCGTTATTTCAAAGCACGGCTCGGCATTGGTCATAAGGAAACACCTTGTCGTTAATCTTGTGCACGTCTCGGCTTTGTTCATACGGATCATTAAGCACGATTCGATGTTGCTGAGCGCAAAACGTCTCTCCACAAGAACCTCCTCGACAAACGTATCAGTACCAAGATAATCGTCATGAACGCCTCGTCGTTTATTTGGCTCGGCACGACTCTCACATAACACCTCGCCGTTTATTCGGCTCGGCACGATTCTCGCGTAACGCCTCGCCGTTTATTCGGCTCGGCACGATTCTCACATAACGCCTCGTCGTTTATTCAGCTCGGCATAACTTTTGCAAAAACGGCTCAGCATTGTCTCCCATATCAGTCACCTCGTCTTTATAATGGCTCGGCATTATCTTTTAACAATGTCACCTTGTCATTTTACTGGTCGGGCAATCTTGTTCCTGACACGTCTTGCCTGGAATTATTCCAAGATAGGTTTAACTCGATGGTTAATTCCACGTCCAGGAGTGATAAATCTCATCACTCTCGTCTCTGAAACTGACGAGCTGGGGGGCTAACTGTTGGGGTCGGTTTCACCCCAACCGGTTTAAACCATCTCGAGAATAATTAAACACCGGGGAGAGCCGGTTTGGTGAGAGGAATCAGTAATTCATCGGATACGGGCCGAGCCCCCACATAAGAGAAGTGGGCTGAGCCGAGCCCAACGTCGTAAATGGGTTGAACTTCGAGGAGGAGATAAGTGGGCCGAGCCGCATGAAGGACGCTCAGATGGACTGTGCCGTGCACGAGAGAAGATGGGCCGAGCTGTGCACAAGTGAAGATGGGCCGAGCCGAAGTCGTTAAGAACGCGAACCCACTAAAACCCTAGGCAAAAGCATTATGACGGTGGCCGCACGAAGCGATAAGGAAAGATTCCGAAAATCTCTTCCGAGATTCTCGGCCTAGGCGGTTTAGGTAATTAGTATAAATAGACGATTTATGCGATTCATTATGTAACTTTTCACAACTCGAGAGCAATAAGACTTCAACACTTTTCCAGCAAAAAAACCTTATTTTGATTTTACTGTTCTTGCGATAAACCCTAGAAATTTCGGATCCCTAAAATTTATTCTTAACAAGTTTTTGGTTGTTTGATTGTGCGAGTTTTAGCTCCCACATTATCTCACAATATAACATATTTCATTAATATTTACGTAATTTATTTTCAACAAAATTTAACCAAATATTTTTTATATTTGTAGTGCCCTAATTTATGGTAAACGGTCGACAAAATTTGTAGTACCCTAATTTTTACATACTCTAGAACCCTAATTTCTGAATTGATACAGAAAATATTAAAAGAATTCGTTTGATTATTTATACCACTAAAATGCACTTATATTTTTGTAATAATACATTTTAAAAAATATCCACTGGTATATACAATTTCTTTAATAATATGCACAGGTAATTAAAAGCAATGATATATTTTGAATATAAGTAGAAAAAAAAATCAAATTCTTTTTGATTTTTTTCCAAATTAAAAAAAAAAAACTATTTAGTTGCAACATATTTATGCAAAAGAAATAAAAAAAACTACCTTATCTTCTCTCTCTCTCTCTCCCTCTCTCTCATCTCTCGGTCCATGCTTAGGTTTATTTGTTCTTTTGGATCGAATATCTCTTCTTAGTTCGAATTGGTTAGTGAGATTGTCGGATTAGTGCCATCGCTGATCCTTCTTCTTCGTAACAATCAGGAAATCTTACCGTGTAATGATCTTCTTCTTCTCATTGAAATTTAACTCTTGTTCGTTGATATGGGTTTTGGATATTCTCTCCCACCGTACGTTTACTCGTGCTGCTTATTGTTAATTACTTCTGTGTCTCACTCAATTTTTTGAGGCTGATTGTGATTTTGAATGATTTTAACTACGTGAGGGTTTCTGCTGGTTACAGTTTTTTTTTTCCCATTTCGGTTGCTTTCAATAATAGGAGTTTTACTCCTTACATGTTCTTTCCCATTTACTGCTGGTTACAGTTTATGCTGATTATTGTTGCATTATATCTGGAGTTTTCAATTGTTGATTCATAGACACAGAGAAAACCTAATTGATTTTATCTTATTCATTTATGTTCTCCTATGATATTCATACGTAATTATTATTTCATTTTACATTTGTATTCTTTATTCATCATTAAATTTTTGGTTGAATGGGAAAAAGATGTTAAACACTTCTGATTCTAGATATATAAGCCCTATCTGGAGTTTTCAATTGTTAATTCACAGACACAAAGAAAACCTATTTGGTTTATCTTATTCCTTCATGTTCGCCTATGATATTCACACGTAATTATTGTTTCATTTTACATTTGTGTTCTTTATTCGTCGTTAAATTTTTGGTTGAATGGGGAAAAGATGTTAAACCCTTCTGATTCTAGATATAGAAGCCCTATCTGGAGTTTTCAATTGTTAATTCACAGACACAAAGAAAACCAATTATATTTTATCTTATTCCTTTATGTTCTCCTATTATATTCACACGTAATTGTTAATTCATTTTACATTTGTGTTCTTTATTCATCATTAAATTTTTGGTTGAATGGGGAAAAGATGTTAAACACTTCTGATTCTAGATAAGCCCTAACGATTCTCAATTATTACAGGTAATTTATTTCAAGTATGTCGCAGTGGAGCGGAAATGTTTCTGATTTTCACGCTGTTCAACCTTCATGGGAATCAGGATCCTCGTTCATGGGAAATGATACTGTTCAATCTGAACCTCCTAAAACCAGAAAACCAAGTCTTAGCATTGAGGCTTTTACAGTCCAATGCAACACTTGTCTCAAGTGGAGGGTCATTCCTTCGGAGGAAAAATATGAAGTGATAAGAGAAAAGCTTGAAGAAAACCTGTTTTACTGCGAAACAGCAAGTGAATGGAAGCCCGGTATGTCTTGTGACGTTCCTGAGAATGTATCTCAGTATAGAACCTCTGTGTGGGCTCTGGATAGGCCAGGCATTCCTTGCCCACCAGCTGGCTGGAAACGTTCAGTGCGGTTTAGAAATGAAGGATCTACCAGATTTGCTGATGTGTACGTTCACTCCTCTCTAACTAAATCACTCTTTCCTCTTAGGATATATTACCAAGCTTTCCTTAAAATTGTTTCGTTCATGGTCTTTCAGCTATTATGCTACTCCGTCAGGATATCAGCTTCGGTCATATGTGGAAGTTCAAAAGTTTGTTTTTCTATCACTCCATTTCTACTTTTCTCCTTCTGTCTAACAGCATTTTAGTTTTCACAACAACAAATTGATCAATATGTACTCTTTCTATATTCTGATTTAGAATAATATTTAGGAATTATGTCTCTTTATTGGTCCCGGTGTGGTATCTTGTGGTGTATCTAAGAGCTAGGCAGTGATGAGAAATTCATTAAACGCATCCATACGTTTTGTTTACTAACGTAAATATCATATTACTTCCCTAATGCATTTGATATCAACAACAAAGGTAGAATAATAGTTCATTTGGTTTCCAATTTGTTTTCATTAACATTTATACAGCTTCCTTACACCCTTCTAACTATCATTGCTTTTGCAGGTACTTGGACGAGTACCCGCAGTACAAAATAGAAGGCGTCAACATTTCACAATTCTCATTCCAAATGCCGATACCGCTTCAGGAAAACTATGTGAGAAAGCTCCCAGCTAAACCCTCGAAAAGGATTAGAACAACAGATTTATCAACCTCTAGCCCCTGTGGTGATCTAGCTAGAGAAGACTGAATTCGACCCTGATTGTTTATTTTTTATCTTCTCTGACTTTTTTGTTTTGTTTGGGTATATCGAAGGAACTGCGGACATGTGATTAGCTTGTTTTGTGTGTACCAGAGAAGCGATGTACAAGCCATACTCTTCATAGAAGAAACTGAAAACAAGTGGTTCACTATTTTATTTTGCAATGTAAGCTATTTATAGGTATTAATCTTTCTAAAACTTAAATTTGGTAGATTGCCAAAGTAACCTATTTTTCAATACTGATCACTACTATATCAGGTCTAAATAGCTTTGAAAAAAAAAGAATTATTAAACCAAGTGTTTCCATATATATATATATATATATATATATATATAGATTCAGTCGTCGCAAATGCTTCCTCGTACTATAAACTAGATCTGATCATACTTATGTCTCTTTGATAGAAAGTTCAAAGCAGCATAACCAAGTGTTTTCCAGAGAGATTCAGTCGTCTTAAATGTTACCTATTATAACTTGTTTCAATCTTGTCCATAAAATAAGTTTACGTTCAATGAATAGTCCTCCCTTTATGAGAAGACGATACGAAGGCACATACCAGCCCTCGATGACAGACTCCGACATATCATTCCATTCCTTTTATCATAAAGCTCTAACAAGATAACATTGGTAATTACTTTTTTTTTGCTAACTTAACATTGGTAATTTCTTAGGTTCTATAGAAATTATTGCTGAATTTGATTGGATAGTCCTTTTCTTACAGTAAAATCTTTATCTAATACTCTTTGGGAGAGTGAAATAGCAAGTGCGAAAGCTATCAGGTTTCAAGCTCCACAATAAGGTCAGGTTTATTGGAACTCTATGAATCATGTTATGATGCTATGACCAAAATATTGCTGAAAGTTTAGTCATGCATTTGATAATTTTGAATTTTTACTTGACATGGTTATGATATAAAAATTTGATTGCTACTAACACGGTGAGTAAAAACTTACAATTTAAATCGATGTGCTTTGATAATGATTTAAACAATTTTGAAGGTGTAATTCTGTTTTTTGAGAAGTATAGACACATAGAGTTTAATTCTAGTTTGAGTATAGCTCAAAGCATTGCTCGTGATATAGACTTGATAGGGACGTTGATCCTGTTTTTCCAAATAAGCGTCATATCTTTAGAAAAGATTGTTTGATAAAAATAATTTTGGTGAATATTATTTTAGAGTTGATGATTTTTAGTCTAGTGGGCATGGCAATAACTTCGGTCAAAAAAATATTTGACCAAATGATGAATTTTAAAAGTGCTTTTGGTTTTTATTTGATTCGTAAAAATTAAATTTATTAGATTAAAGTGAACTCCAGCACATTCTCATGCTTCAAAATTTAATTTATTTATTGAGTTAACTTAATCCTTTAATAAAATACTTATTGTAAAAATAAAAATGGGTATTTCAGCTCATCATGATTATGCACTAAGTTTTACAACTTCATTTATAATGTTAATAAGTTATCAAACAACTTGAAAAACATTAAAACTTAAAAATATTACAAATTCATAATACGATTTTCTTAATATATATATATATATATATTTAATTCACCAATAAAACATATCTCATAATTTTTGTATGATTCTCCTCTGGTCTCGTAAGCAACATCTATGATTTTCTCTATGTTGTGTTTTGATTGGGAATTCTAATAGAAACTTTGATATATTTTCATCTTTTTAATCTTAAATTGAAGACATGATTTGTAATACTCTAATTTCTATATTTTTCTCCAAAACCCTAACTTCCACATTTATATAGAAAAAAACAAGAATTGGTTTTGTTTAATTTTATCATTATTCTCCTTTTACTTACAACTAGATTCTAATCTGTGCACTCGCACAATTTCTTAAAATTAAATTTTTTAGTTATAATTTATGTTTTTTGTATTTAGATATAATTTATTTTGAAAATAAATTTTTTTATTTTTTTGTTATATATATAACTTTTCTAAAAATGACAAAGAGTTATATATTTCTGTGTTTAGGTATAGGATAATGATCTTTTTATTCTCATTAAAATTTAATATTTTCTTCTTTTCATTCATCTATGTATGGGTTTTGGATATTGTCTCTATATGGGACCAGGTTAAATTTCAAAATGAACCAAGAAAATAATTACATGGGACAAATAAAGGTTTTCAAGACCAGTGAAAGATCTCTTGATAGAATCATGGAAAGCTCAACAAATCACTGCGAAAGAAGTTCACTAATCCGACAATCTTACGAACCAATTTGAACAAAAACTTTTAAATGTGTTTTTACTGTCATCCAAGAATCTGATTTTCTTTAGGAATTACTGAGAACAGTGGGTGTTGTCGTGCCTGAGCACAAGTTGTTGAAGCATGTGTTTCAGGGCCAAAAAGAATAAATAAACTTTTGGGGCCAAATATTTTAAAAACTAAGGTAGCGTTTCTGTTCTTGAGTGCATGTATCCTTCCACAAGTGCGTGAGTTCGAACCCTACAGCGTGTCAATATTTCTTTCTTTTTTCAAAAAAGTCGATTTTATGGTATGTTCGTGTCCAACATCGAGAGATTGAAATAATTTAGAAGAGGAAGTTGGACTATAAATAAGAGTTTTTCTAATAATTGTATAATGTATGAAGAGACATATTATATATTTTAGTATCTTTTCGAACTGATTTTTTTTATTTCTTGGTTGTAACCTGAGATTTCTCAGGTACGACTCTGGATACTGGTTAAAGTCACAGAAGTCCAAAAAAACTCGACTAAAAGGAATGGTTGAGGTGGAGAAATAATCCATTTAGCATATATTAATAATAGGGATAAATTAATTAGTATTTCAAACGAGTCCAAAGAGAAAACTACAATTTTAGTAGCTAAAACATTATATCATGTATACCTAATTTAAAAATAATTTTAATATCATCAATTTTATTATTCTATTAACTAGTTATTTCAGCATTTTTTGAAGTTATCCTAGTTATCTAACCGAAAAAATGTTAGTTTTTTTTAGTAAACTAATCTATCAGATTCCTCTAGATTCAACCAAATTTACTTGTTACCATTTAAATAATTAGCTAATGTGCTATATGGAGTAAGAAATCATCATAAAGGTTTGTCATACATCCAACCAAGTTTATATTTTTATCATTTAAATCGGAAATAGTACATTTGTAGCTAATCAAAACCCAAAATATGTGATCAATGACATTAGTACAAAAAAACTCTCAATAGAAAAGCCAAAGATAATTTGGATTAAGGGCTCTAAATTATTTAAAATTAAATATCATTGTTTTTTTATATCATATCATTGTTTATATTAATAAATTTTGAAATATTAAAACATTATCTTATATATATATATCACTATCAATAATCTGTATATTTATAATAAAAACTTAAATTTTAAATCAATTTATATATAAAAATAGAAAATAAAATTGAATTATTTTGCTGCAACTTATTAAGAAAAAGGAATTTAAATATCTCTCTCATATAAATATATATTAAACAATGTAAACTTTAAATTAATCAAAATATAAAAAATATATATATAACTAAAGTGTTGATTTATTTTGTGGTAACATATTTAATAAATATATAAAAATGGATATAAAATAAAAGTGTTGAATTATTTTGTGGCCACATATTTATGTAAAAGGAAAAAAAAATTTCTATCTCTCTCTCCACCCATTGCTCTTGTATATATTGACAACAAGACCAACAAATCTATTTTTTTTTTATACCAGTTCCATGTCTAGAATAAGATTATCAAGTTAGACAACATTCTTTATAAGGATTTATAGAGCCTTCTCGTAAGAAAATCTCTTATCGGTCTGTGAAACTCATTTTCTCATTGTATAAAAATATGATTTCTTTCTTATTTTTCTTGAAAGTTAATCTCAGTATTGGCTATCGGGATTTGGATCTCTTCTCTCTCACCATCGTAGGCCCTTGTTCATTATTGTTGTTTCCTTCTATCTTTCACTCAATTTGTTAGAGTTGATTGGCTATGGATGATTAATTCCACGAGGGTTAACTGTTTCTACTGTTAATTGTTTGTTATTCGTATCAGTTTTTGATTGTATCTTCTCGCTCATATTCTCATTTGATGTTCAAGATAGAGTAACATAATTTTGATTAATGATTCATGTTAACTTATTTGTCATATATGTTCTGTTGGGCTTAATGAGCTTAAGTTATTGGGCCTCGGTGCTTTGATGTTGGGCTTCGGAGAACGAAGTTGAAAATAACATCTCTGACTCTGGTCTTTCACTATAAGAAAAATACTGTTTTACAATGGCCAAAATCATCGCTAGTTCGTCATAATAGGGCTATTACGACGAACTACCGACGATTTCCAAATCGTCGTAAACTTATCGTCGTAATAGAAAAATCGTCGTAAAATCGTCGTATAATCTACGACTGTTTATATTCGTCGTAACATCGACAGAAAAAGATCGTCGTAAATACGTCGTACATCTTTCGACGTTTTTACATCGGATTGCCTCGATTTGGTATACAGCGAAACCGTCATAAAGTCGTCTTTAAAAATCAACGTAGGATCGTCGTAAAATATACTACGCAAGATTCGTCGTAATTCAATTGTAAAAGATTTTATCATGTCGTCGTAAAACCATCGTCGTCGTAAAACCGTCGTAAAACACGGACGTATATTCGTCGTATCAGTCGTCGTATAAAATACGACGAATAAATGATCGTAACTTCGTCGTACAAGTTTCGACGAATATACGACGGTTTATTAAATTAATAATTATTATATTACGACGATTATACGATGTTTTTTATAAATGAAATTAAAAAAAAATTATTCGAATTAAAATTTAAATTAAAAAAAGAATTAATTTACAATTTAAATTGTAATTCAAATTCAAAATAAAAAATAATTTTAATAATTACAAAAAAAACCCCTAAAGATCTAAATCTAAACTAATGTCGATCCCATCACCGTCCTCCTCCCCATCGTCCTACTCTACATGTTCTTTGTCGGGTCTTCGGTTGGGGGTTTCCGCCGCCTGATCCCCGGGTCTTCGGTTGGAGGCTTCCGGCGCCTGATCCCCAGCCCGAGGAGGATCAACCCCGAGAGACCGGAACATCTCCTCGCCCGTCTACACTGGTGGTTGCCTCCTAGAAGATGAAGCAGAAGATCCGACAACTCCATCTGCCCGCAGCCTGTCCAACTGCGCCATGAGCACCGGGTTGTCGGCTCCCATAATCTCGAAGAGCCTGTACAACTGGTCGATCTTCGTCTCGTACCGGGTCTGCATCTAATGGATCTCCTGGCGGATAAGCGGATCCGCTGCCCGGACATGACCAGTTGCCGTAGCGACCGGGGTATCACGGATGGATCCCATCCCTAAAACCCGGCCCTTTTTCTTAGGGGCAACCTGAAAATATGTTAAAAAATTATGTTAAAGAGTAGAATATAAAGTTAAAATTACACTAAATAAGAAAAAGATATCTTACCTCTTCGAAAATCTGGTCTATCTCCACCACCGTCATCATCGGGGTGGATTGGACCGAGCTACCTTCGGGAGACGTCGGAGGCGCCTGCTGAGTGAGTTGCGTCTGCTGCTCCTCGATCCGCGCACAGGCGGTGTTGGTTGTAGATTTCCTCCGCCCGAGGATCCGTGAATTCGCCGTTCCTCTTCTTATGGGTCTCGGCGAAGACCTTCGTCATCGGAGGAAGTTCTCCCCCGTTTTCTTCGATCTACAAAATCAAAATGAAATTATTAATAAGACAAATAAGAGTTAATTATTTAAAAACAAAAACTTAATAATTTAAATTTACCATCATAAGTCGTCTCCCGGCAAAAGGAATTTGACCGGAAGTGTGCGGGACGTTCTTCCGATTTTCCGCATCGTCAGTAGCGTTCCTGAAAAATATATTAATTAGAATTGTATTAAGGAGGAAAACACATATTTTAATTTAATCTAAACACAAAGTAAAATACATGGATGTGGAACACTGGCGGCAATAGTCTGGTTGTGCGGAGTCAACCAATACTGCACCAGACCCTGCCAGACGGTATCAGCCATTGGCGCCGGCTTGGCCTTGTTGCCATCGACCTCCCACTTCCGCTTCCAGTCAGAAACGGTGTTGTTGAGGCGGAACTTGACCTTCTCTTTGAAGGCCGTCTCCACACGTCCTTGTACGGAAGTTTCCCAATGTAAGTTTTGCTAGATAAAAAAAATTTAGTAATTATTGTAAAAAATAAAAAATAATAATATAAATCGAAAATTTTAAAAAAGTACTTACCGCAAAACACTTGAACCAAGTGTCAAGAGTTGCCTGATCCAGCTTCTTCCAGCTGGTATGAGGTTGTACGAAAAACCCCTTGATGATGTCGGCAACGTTATGACCGACCGCGTTGTCGGTCGTAAACCTAGTCAAATGCAAATAAAAATTAAGTTAATTTCAATTAATTATAAATATTATTTGTTTAAAAAAAATTTGAAAAAAAAATCTCGTACCAAAATGTCCCTGAGGCTCGATCCGGATCGAGTTTCTTCATACTTTCACGACCCGGTTGGCGTAGAAGATCCTGTACCGTAAATTGGGCATACGGTACAGGCTGTATCGAGGCTGCGGCTGGTTCTAGGGCTGCTGGTTTGGCTGGTGATGGTGGAGGCGGTGCCAGCTGTGGTACAACGACCGGTTGCGAAACCGTTCGTTGTGTTCCCGAGGACTCCAGGATGACGGACCCTGATGCTGAGGCGGACGGGGCCGTACCGTCCGGATCTACCATCTGTCGGTAGTGGAACCTCTTTGCCCGATGAGCCATATCTAAGTAATCTACAAAATTAAATGAAATATAATTACTAATTATATCATATATTTATAAATTTTGGGCCTATCTAAATTCCGAACCTAAACCCTAAATCTCCTAATTATATCTATCTAATTATTAAAAATTAAACAAAGTTATAATGAAAATAATTTTTTAAAAAAACTTACAAAGTGGCTGGAGAGGAGGGAGAGGTAGAGAGAGAGATATTTGTAGAGAGAGAGAGAGAAGAAAGGAATGAACGACGAAAGAGGAAAACTCGCGTCCCTTATATAGATTTTGTGATCGTCGTAAAATCGTCGTAACGCTACGACGATTTTACGACGATTTGGTTGTATAACAGTCGGTCCATTGCATGACATGACACATGTCATGTTCAGAGCGTTTGATCGTTACGACGGTTTTACGACGACTAAAACCTAAACCGTCGTAAAACCGTCGTAATATGCATACATTTATAACCTCGTACCTCGGATCTGGAGCCAATCCGGGGGCTGTCAGACGTATGATCCTCATCAGCGTTACAACGGTTTAAGGAACATTCGTCGTAAAACCGTCGAACCGTTACGACCATAGAACGACGATTTTACGATGTTTATGTAAAAAGTTATCAAATCCTAAATCTTTCAAAAGGCTTATTGCATAAAGAACTACGCAAAGATTATTTCAAGCTAACATATAACAATATGTTCATAACTTTGCATGTATGACGGATTTAGTACATGAGATAATAAATATTGAAATCATCTAATCTAATATATAACTTTTTACTTAACATTTACAAAAACATGCATGAACTTGTAAATATGTATGTTTTTTTTTCAAATTTCAGATTTTCATCAGATTGACAACTTTTCATATAAAATAAGATAACCAATCAAAAACATTCGTGAAATACCTTACAACCAATCAGATATAAAAGATTCAAATTCTTGGATTTCAATATTACGACGAAATTACGACTGACCTGTGAACGCGTCGTAAAATCGTCGTAATATTACACGATGTTACGACTTATCGTCGTAAAGTCGTCGTAATGCTTAAATCCTATTCATTCAGGGTTTAAAACCTAAATTTAGGGTATAGGGTTTATAAAAATCGTCGTAAAACGGTTGTAAAATCGATATTTTTATCATTAAAAAAATTCAAACAAACGCAGTTACAAATTACATAATAACAAACATTCACTAAATACGATGCATGAAAATCAATCAGATTCATCTTCCTTTATTACTTCGTCACCATCACCGTCGTCTTTCGCCAAATCTTCATCATCGGTTTCAGTAAACTCATCATCACCTTCTTCTTCTATATCATCGGGAAGATCTTCAACTTGCCTGTTCCGAGGGTCAATTAAGAAAATCTCCTCATCAACATTTGGTTCAGTCAGATCTACGCAAGTGTCCTGTTGCAGTGGAACATCCTCTGCAACCCCTACAATCTTGCCCCTCGGAGCCACTTTAACTACTGCTAACCATGAGATTTATGTTGATCGAACTCGGGGGTAGGGCAGAAATGTTACCTGTTCTGCTTGAGAAGCTAATATAAATGGCTCAAACCTGTTGTACCGTCGTGATTTGTTCACGTCAACAACTCCAAACTTGTTTAGACGTACCCCTTTTCCAACAGTTGGATCAAACCAATCACATTTGAAGAGAACAGTTTTCAGCCTTAACAATCCAGGATACTCCACTTCAATTATTTCCTGCAGAACTCCATAAAAATCTATTTCACCCCTCACACAAACTCCATAGTTAGTTGTCGCCCGCTTTGCACTGTGACGGTATGTGTGAAAAACATAGCCCCGAGTGATATACATGGAGGCTGTAGTTATTTTTGCCATCGGACCTAGTAGTAACTCATGGAACCATGTTGGAAATTCATCCGGATCATTCGAGTCCACCTAATAAGAAAAAAACTTGCTTTAATTAATTTCTGGATTTTGCATGGAACAATGTTGGAAAATCATCCGGATCATTTGGATATATATATATATATATCAAAGTAGTATTTTAATTAAAATTTTATACGTACTTGCGCTTTTAACCACTGGGCATAGTGTTGATCTTTACGGTCATTGATTTCAGTTTCAGAAACCCCAGATATGCATTCTTTAACCTCATCAACGAATGTGCTGAGAAAACAACAAATAGTTTATTAAGACTAACATATATATATAAATATATTATTAATTAAAAAAGTACCTTTCGTACGATGACAACTCTTCGCAATTTAGCAGGATATACGTATGTGCAGTGTGATAATCTTTTTCATTCGACCACCAAACTTCTTTTAGTTTTCCACTAAGACGTCCGATCGGCGAGAATATGTCAGGTACACCCTCAACTGCATATGTTTGGCCAACTCCTCCATCATCATATCGACGAGTAGCTCTTTTACGTGTTCGTACTTTCGGTGCAAAATAGTACGAAGTGAATTGCGAATTCTCTTGCGTCAAGCTTCCCGCCACAATTGAGCCTTCCACTTTAGCTAGGTTTTTGGCTTTACCCTTAAGATGCTTCATGAAACGTTCGAACGGATACATCCACCTGTACTGAACTGGTCCACCGAGCTCTGCTTCGTGAGGGAGATGAACAGGAAGATGTTCCATAACATCAAAAAATGATGGTGGGAAGATCTTTTCCAAATTGCACAACAAGATTGGAATATTCGATGCCAGTTGTGATATTACATCAACTGATAATGTTTGTGTACTAAGATCCCAAAAAAAAGCACCAATGTCTCCAACAGCTTCATGGACATTTTTGGGCAAGAGTTGCAAATGGACTTCTGTTGCATAAATCAGGCAAGTCCAATCTTGACTTACCATTGCCTTTTGTTCTTCCCGCTACGTTCATAACTGTATGCATGATGTTATCAAAAAAGTTTTTTTCAATGTGCATGACATCAAGATTGTGTCTGAGCAGATGATCTTTCCAATAGGGTAGTTGCCAAAAGATACTTTTCTTGTGCGAATTATGATGAACTCCATAACCTTCAGGCATACTTCCAGGAGTGTGCCAGTTTCCCCCACGCGTTACTGTTTCCTCTGCCCCCCAATGCTCGATTTGCGCATGTATATCAGCTCCTGTTAAATTTACGGGTGGAGGGACATGTACACTTTTGTTCTTCATAAATAACCTCTTGTTCCTCCGATATGGATGGTTGTCCGGTAAAAACCTTCGGTGACAATCAAACCAACAAGTTTTTCTACCATGTTTTAGCTGAAACGCATCAGTTTGATGAAGACAATAAGGACAAGATAACATCCCATGTGTAGTCCATCCTGATAGCATACCATAAGCGGGGAAATCACTTATTGTTCACATAAGCACAGCTCACATAGTAAAAAAATTTCCCGTAGAACAGTCATATGTGCAAACGCCGGTATACCATAACTGATTCAACTCATGTATGAGTGGCTGCAGAAATACATCGAGAGCTCGCTTCGGATGATTGGGACCTGGAACCAAAATACTTAGGATTAGGATTACTGGCCATAATGAATATTGTCTACCAGACATACCAAATGGACTAAAACCATCAGTGCACATACCAAGATAGACATTCCCTTTGAACTTAGCAAAATCTGGGTATACCATATTGAAGTGTTTTCATGCCTTTGCATCTGATGGATGAACAACTTCTCCATCTACTTGTGTATGTTCCGCATGCCATCTCATTGATGCAGCTGTCCTTTTAGATTGATAAAGCCGTTTTAACCTATCAGTTATAGGGAGATACCACATACGTTGGTACGGTATCCTTTTACGCCCACCAGTTTGCGGCCTGTATCTTGGTTTTTGGCAAAATCGACATTCCTCCAGCTGATCATCATCTTTCCAAAAAATCATACAATTGTCAACACATACATCTATCATCTCAGAAGGTAGACCAAGACTAAAAATCAACTTCTGTATTTCATAGTATGTTGCCGCTTCCAAGTTATCCTCCGGTAGATACTCTTTCAGAAGATCAGCCCAATCATCCATGCAAACCTCAGCCAGGTTATGATCTGTTTTAGTTGACATCATCCTAGCTGCCAACGATAATTTAAACAGGCCTTCTCTACATCCTTCGTAGATTGGCTGATTAGCATTGTCTAACAAATCATAAAGGCATCTACATTAGGTTCCTCAACAACATTACCAGTATGCATTTCATGAAATGCATCAGTCACCATCTCATGCATCCTATCATGATCTAGACTTTGATCAGATTGATACTGATTAGGCTGATGACCACAATTCGATTCATCAAAATCAACATGACTTTGATAATTACTACTACTACCAGCATTCCCATGAGTATTACTGCCATATCCTTCTCCATGTAGATACCAAACAAAATATTGCGGCATAAACCCTCTATTTAATAAATGCGTCCACACGGTTTTGGTTAGTGTATACCTAGTATTCTTGCATTTCAAACAAGGACAAAACATTTTCCCACTATCTTTCGTTCTCTCCATATTTGTAGCTTGATACATAAATACTTCTAACCCGTTCTTGAACTCTTCTGTCAACGCCTCATCTGAATCTTTACGCATATACATCCAGCTTCTTAGCTCGTATATAGACATCTTGAAATAAACTCAAAATACTATCTCTTTTTATTGATTAGACAATAGAGGAGCCGGTCTCTTGTGTCACGTCTAGCCGCGTGAATGGAGTAAACCTTTTAATATTATTACTTCTTTTTTCAAAGAAATAACTACTAATTCGGGTTTCCAGCAATGGACAACCCAATATATCAGGATTTACAACACTATACTAAAATTTAAGAGACCTACAATGGGTCTTCAGGATGATGATGCTCTTATGTTTGAATCATGATGTGTTGTGATTGAAAGAAGGAATGAAGATCTATTTATAACAAAATTTCGGGCTTTACAACGACTTTTTACATCGCTTTTACATTCAACAATAATATTACGACGATTTTACGTCGATTATGCGATAAAATCTTTCATCGATATTAGTTAGGTAAACATGTTTTAAATGTTCTTCACCTAACTTCTTTGTCGACGTAAAATCGTCGTAAGTGTACATCGAATACAAGTCGTCGTATATTCGTCGTAATTTTATATCTAATTTATGACGATTTTGCAATTAATATCAAATCTCTCGTTATCGATGTATAATCATCATAATTCGTCGTAAATTGTACGTCGAAGTTACAACGATTTTTTTGTACGACGGTTTTACGACGTTTTTTTGGTTTGACGTAAAATCTTCGTACAATCGTTGTAAGTTTGCGATGATTTTTAAACCGTCGTAATGGACCGTTGGAAAACGATTGTTTTCTTGTAGTGTTCATCAGCTCAAGAAAGTCAAAGTCGTTAGTTGCAGAGGAGTTAGGCGTTAACGACGAACGGAACTTTCTGGTATATGTGTGAGCTGTGTGTGCTTATTTGTATTGTAGAGAGAGAGAATCAATCTTGTATGGTGTTATAGAGTGAGAAAGAACGATCTGTATTGAGAGTGAAAGATTCTCGGAAACTCTGTATCTTCTTCTCCGGTGTAGTAGATTTCCGGGAAAGCGATTCCGGTGTGAGTAGGCTGTCGTCGCATTGACGGTGGAGGCCGAACACGTAAATTCTCGGTGTCATTTATATTTCTGCAAGTCTGATTCATAGTTGTTCATTCGTTAGATAAACAAGATTAGTGATCGGAGTTTAATCGGCGGTCGCGAAGGCTTGATTGGAGCTGGTTTACCAACATGTTCTTTCAGAGATTGGTTGCACGGCAGCTCAGGGATCTGGTGCGATGTCGTCGTCATCAAAGTACGATGTCGAGAAGTTTGATGGATTTTCTCTCTCGCCGACGCCATCTAATAGCTCTTTTGCCTCTCCGGCAATTCATCTTGCCGGAGAGGGCTCTCCCCCTTTTTTATTTTTCTTTCTTTTTCGTTTGGCTAGTGCTTCATCTGTGGTTATGTGCTCTCCTCAACAGAGTTGGTGGCAGATCTGGGCTTCTCGGCGAAGCTGCGGTGGCTCGGCAGGAGATAGGTGGCAGTGGCGCTTTGCGGATCCTAGTTCTGATGAGGACAAGATCGGGTGAAGCTTCCTCAAGCGCCTCTCGGCCGAGCTCTCCTCTTATGGTCTTTAAGGGTGTTCCCGGCGGTGCGGTGGTTGCTGTAGCGAGGTTGAGGTTTAGATGCGGCGGTTCAGGATTTGAGGGCGCAGATGGTCCATGAAAGGAGATTTCCGGCGGCGGCTGTTACAGCGACGGAGGCTTCTCAGAGGTCGCTAGGCGTGGTATGGGTCTCTCCTCCCACTGGTGGTTTTCGGGTTTGTCTTCGGATCGGCTCTCCTCTTCTTTCCAAGGTGTTTTGCTTCTTCTCTCGGATCTTTCATCGTGAGGTGGCAGCGTTCTTCGGATCCCAGATTCAGGTTATTCGGTGCTCGGTTTCTCAACGGCGGAGGTGGCGGCGGCTGTGGTAAATTTGTTTTCGTTTTAGGGTTAATGTGTATCCAGTTTGGACTGGTTTTGTAGCTTCTCTAGTTTAAGATTTGCGCTTAACCGAGCCCATTTGGGTTTTTTTGGCCTTGTTTTCTTTTTTTATGTTAGGCTTTTGGCCCATCTCCTTTTGTAAATTTCAAAAAATCAAAAATCTAAAAAATTGAAAACCCTTTGAAAAAAAAAAAAACTATTCTAGTTCAATCTATCATTTATAACAGGTAGTTTGTATCGAGTATAACAGATCATGGTATGGAAGCGAATCCAAGACTCAATGAGGACAACTATGACATCATGCTATGCTCTCGAGTATAACAGTTCGACCCCAAAGTCGGTGTTCCGAGGTGCATTAAGTGGTCAACACCGAGGGGGTGACAGACCACATGAGCCTCCGTGTTGACCTCAGTGTGACGTGGCAAAATCTGCGTAAAGAAGCTCCCGAGCCGGTGTAAGGGTTGATGTGAAGTTTGTGTGTACTCAAGGCCATGCCTATGTGAAAAGAATTGAAACATTGGCCTACGGGTTTATTGTTTTGAAAAAAATTGAAAGATTCAATTTATACTAAATATTAATATCATTAATTATTAAAATTGAAAGATTTAGATTTAGTTTGAAAACAAAAATGCTTTTCTTTAATAAAATTAGCAATTAAATTAATAACACGATACAATACTAAGACAACATACATAACCATCTAAACAGTTCAGCAAATTGATCTTTTTTTATATATAAAATTACATTTTCAACTCTTCATTTTTTTGTTGAATTTTTGAAAACTTCTTACTCCCTTTTTCTTCTTTATAAACAACCACATAATCAAAAACTTTTTGCCAATTGTTAAGTTTTTTAATTACAATTTTGTTCCATCTAATATTAGAATTAATTTAATTTTTGATTTGTTAGTCTGATTTTTTTTTGTTTAGGATGATAATTGTTAATACTCATTTTATATGAATTTGAAATGATGATATTATTATTTCTATTATATGAATTAAATTAGTTTTATATGAATACAACATGAAAATGGTTAATTAGAATTTTTTAACACACAAAAAAAGATTATGGTTTTTTTTAAACATCGCCTATGGGCTCTGTATATCTGGGCACGGCAGTGTACTGCTCGGCCTTGACACCGAGTGCAACACCAGTAGTCATAATATTCTTGATTATGTCTATTATTGTCACAAGAATTGATTCATTATCAAATTAGTAAATATTTCTGTTTTCTAAAAAACAAATTACAATATGATCAGTTTAGTTGACTTTGTTTCTTTTAAAAAAATTGCAGTAAATAAAACCAGCATGCGTAATAAACTTGTATCATTTTACAGCTATATTGGATTGAAGGACCAATTATAGTCTATGGTTATCAAACTATTTCCTTTGTCTCTTACTTTAATTTATCAAAATGCCGTACAGTTCGATTTTCATATCTTATTTGATTTTTTTATTGCATATTTATTTTTAATTCAATCTCAGAAAAAAGTTCAATCTTTATCAAGTCAATGATATTCATGGAAGTTTGAAGAATCTTTTTAAAAAATTTTTATTACCCACATAGCTTATAATAAAATGTGCACTGTCCTTAGTAATTCACTATAATTTTTTGTATTTGGAAGTTATTTAAGTATTTGTTTTTAATAATAACACTTTTAAATTTAATATGTTAGTAATTACTAAATAATTTAACTTAAGTAAAATAATTATTTTAATTTTTTTTCTTAACCACTTTCACTAATATAATATCTAATTAAAAAAATTATATCCCAGTCTATTTATAGTAAATTTATATTCTTTATATTGTTTTTGCATGCAAATAACTCTTTAGTATTAGGTTTCAGCTTTTTTATATTTGCCAATAGTAATTATTCTTGATATGTCAAATCAGTTATTTTTCACATATGTAAGTTAACTTAATAAATCCAAAAAATTATTTTGGATACGTACGTTTATGAGATTTTGGGGGCTTGAAAGAAAAATAGAAATAAGGGTTTATAATTGGTTTAACTAAAATTTTTTTTTTTTTAATTTTTTTCGTGAGCTAAATTAGATTAAAAAATTTGGAGGCTGAAACAAATCTTTCAATGGGCTTGGCCCAGATCCGGCCATGCTAATATTATTAAAACATTATGAGTAATATATATATAGTAAACTTATATACATTGGTTTTTATGACATGAAATGTTACGAGAATATAATATTATATATTTTTAAATATATTTTATAGTATTACTTACTGTATGTCTTCTATTAAATATTCAACTACTATATATCTTTTGAAACTTAATGTAAGTTTTTTTTTATAAACCTAATGAATTATAAATAATTTAATTTGTATGACATAAATAAATTCATACTTGATAGATATGATGGTCGATAGACGAGTTGTTTGTCTTGACAATAATAATTACGATACATATTAATAAAGGTTATATTTAGATATATTAAAAATAACCAATAATAAGGACACTGAATCGTTATTAATTGCTCCGAATAATTGCGTTTTTTCCAGATCACCGTTTAGAAGTTATTTCTTCAACTACTACAATCAGATTTCAACACAAAAACCAACAACTCTCTCATAACAAAAGAAAAAAAAAAAACACAGAGAAAGAAATTGTTTCCTGGACGATGTTTTACTATGATTTGGTGTGTGAATTAATTTCATGGGACAAAAGGTTATCTGAGTGTTAATTTACAAACCATGGGTCGTGAAAGACAAGACTGGTGAACACCAAGTTGAGTGTATCGTTGCTGATGAAGAGGTTAGTATTTAAAACAATATTTGCATCAACCCTACATATTTGAAAAATATGTTTGATAGACTTGTATATGAGTCAATTTATAATTTTATTTTATAAAAAATAGGGTTCCAGAAGACATGCAACTGCTTATAATCTGGTGCACTCCTACTTTCTCTGTACATGTAAAGAAATAGATTGGTTTAAAATTAGTTTATTTGTGATAAAGATTTCCGATTGGAACAATTGAAAAGAGAGACTAACTAAGCACAACCACAATATTGTTCTCACTTGTGAAACCAAGGTTGATAGGCATCACCCTATCTCTAATTCTCTCTTCTTAAGTTTGATCCCTTTTGAAGAAATTCTGGATGGAAAAATTGATGCAGGTATTCCAATTGGTAATTTCTGAAACAAAAATTTTATTTCTGAATTTTATTTTTGTACAGATACATAATTAGAAATGATTTATTATTTTAATGCCTATCATATTAAACAGATTTGGTTGGAGTAGATTACGTTGGTGAAATTAAAAATATTCAGTCAATTTCTCAATCCACGCCAAGAATCTTTATTGAGATCCATATCAGATATCTAAAGTAAGTTTATTTATAATTTCAATAGCATAAGTATTATTTTATATCTTCTATTATTATTTGAGAAGGAAAATAACTTAATTTAGTTAGAGATTAGTTTATATTAATTATATATTTAATACTTAACATTTAATTTGTAAAGATATTATTTATTTTTCTATTTCTTAACAATATATTTATAAAAATTTAATACATAATATTACTTAGGTTACTAAACACTATACATCTTTATATCATATTTCTTTGATTTTAATTTTGTTAAAACAAAAATCACATTATCCATTTAATAAAAAAATCTAAATTTTTCATGCATATTACAATTAATTTGTTTTTTTATTAAAATTTAAATATCTAAGGCTGATGTTGAACCAGTTGGATAGGATATATTCATCCAATTTAGTATATTAAAATATGCAATTTTATTCATATAAAAGATACTATTAAAGTTAATTATAAAACCAACAATTATCTAGCATTTATGCAATTATACTGTAAAATAAATATAATTATAACTATTATTTGTAATTTTATAATCAATGTATAAATTTGCAATTATAAATATCAGTTAACATTTTTTAATTATATTTATATATATTCTATTTGCATTTTCGAATGAAAAAATTGTGATTAATATTCTAGTATTCTTATTGTTATAGTTTATTTACATTTAGGAAAGTTGTCATTAAGTACTTTACATTTAACAACATTGTAATGCACTTCTATAAAATGTGAAAATCAAGACAAACTCATTTAATATTCTTTCTTTTGAGTGATTGATAACACCGTATTTTGACCACTTTAATGGATCAATTTTAAATGCTTTTCAAATGGTTTTTATTTATTTTAAGTGTTTTTATTATTATTTCCTAGTATTTGTAGTTTCAAGACTTTTTTCAGGAAACTTAGGAAAAATCTTAGCAAAATGGATAGAATATCAGATTTTCAGCTCCTTAAATGAAAATCTTCTCACCGTCTGATCCAGCTCAAATTTGGAGATCTTAAATATGGAACAAACAGCTTCCCAGCACACTTGACATCAAGACAATGCAACAGTTCAATCAAAAGTTATGCGAATAGCAAAATGTCACGTCAACCAGTTGACAAGCAATCCTGACTGCACCTAGTTTACACCGGTCACGTCCCTCCTGACTGCAGAGATTGATCTGCTCGGCCTAGAAGCCCATTTCCATTTCCAAGTTGATTCCTTCATTTGGAAAAACCCTAAGTGACGTCCAGAAATTATTTGAGCACTATAGATACATGTTTTAGGAACCCTAAGTCGTATGCTTATGAATACTTTTTAAGTTTTGAGTACCTTTCTTTCTTTAGAGTTGTTTTAGGTTTAAGGAGATAGAGATCTATCTCTTGAACCCTTTTTGTTTCTTTTTCATATTGATTTCAATATAACTTTTCAATACAATGTTTTTGCTTTCTTTATTCATGTCTGAGTAGTTCTATTGTTAGGTTTAAGGGATTTTCGATGGGGGCTATACATGTTCGATGAGGATTTCATTAGCTGTTAAACCAGAATCCTAGAACTTTTTCTTCTAAACTTATTTTTAATGCATGAGAGTAGCGTCGTGAACTATAATCTGATTTAGGTTCGTACGTAGTGTTGCAAAAGTTTTCATTAGGAGCCAGATCTAGTTTGAGAAGAGCAATTCTGCCATAGGAGTGGAAACCTACCTATGGGTGATCTGTGAATGTTGACGATTCTTAAGAAAGATCACATATTTTCCCTTCTGGGGCCAGAGTGGAAACCTACTGGTCAAGGTTGCGAGAGATAGTTGGTTATGACCACGAGAGTGGCGTAGTCAAACGTTCGTGACTCGAGTTCTAAAATTTTTAGCTAGAATCTTTTAAATTACTTTTAGAAATGTTTTGAATCGTTCATCCCCACATATAAATATCTTGAAAACCCAGCATCTCGTCTTTATAAGTTTTCGCCGATTTCATTCAAGCTTTTAGTCAGTAGGTTATTTTTCATTCCCAGCCCATTTTCATTGAAGTTTTAGATGAGGTTTTCTTTAGTTTTTCCAGCGATTTTCTTAAGTACTTTTCTTTTTCCCGTTTAAATTAGAATTTACGTTTTAGTGACATCCCAAAACCCCTATAAAATTCGACCAGTTCTAGACGTCCTTACTTCATATTTCTTTCAAAGGTTTTTGCAGAAAACGATCCTCCTTCCTTGTGGATTCGATCCCTAAGTACTACTATTGATCAGTTGTGCACTTGCAACTTATTGATTCTTATTAGGGTAAAACATGATACCCCGCACACACCCCATCAAGTTTTTTGCGCCACTGCTGGGGAAGACACGTGTTTTCTTTTCCGCAAAACCCTAAGAAAGTTTGGTAAATCGACTCTAGAACACTTTTTCTACGTATTTTCAATTTTTGGTTCTCTTTGTTTCAGTTCTCAAAGCAATGGATCACATGAACCGAAATCCCTTCTACAAGGAAGGTTTCTACAAAACTCCTCAAGCTACCAAATGCAGAGAAGAGCAGTATATGCACGATCTTCTCAACTCTGTTCAGAACCCTAATCCAAACCATCAGCCGTATGGACGCTGCGAGCCACCTATGTACCGAGACGATCCCTACACGCCTCTTATGGTCAACCCTAGACAAATATGTTCATCGCCTACCTCATCAAATCCTTCAGTAGGATGAGAACATGCAGATCAGTAACTGTTTGGAGCAGCTTGAAGCCAAAATCAAGCAGTTCATTGATGCTCAAGCCGTCTCTCTGCTGCTCTTCATGAGAGAATCGACGGTATATCAACTCTCTTCAAAAAAAAAGTTTGAAGACCTCTCTGATCAAGTCAAGTCAATAGAAGAATGAGCAATCAAGGATGCAGCCACCATTGCTAAGAGATTTGACGCCATGGAAGAAGAACAAGCCAAGCACACTTGCGAGCTTTGCAGTACTAAGAACAAGATCAGAGACCTAGATTTCAAGCTCGATGATGTAGATAAAACCCTTAATGAAGCCGAAAACGAGTCTTATGACTTGAAGTTTCAGAGAAGGTATACAAGGTCATGGACATAACTGATGCGATCATGGAACCAGAAGCTGAACCACGGGTCAAAGATCGGATTGAGAAGCAGGAACCAGACATGGCCTTGGTCTTTCCGGACGGGCCGATGACGAGATCACGCACCTGGAGGTTGGTGGGAGCTGTTCAGAAGATACTTACCGAGCTCAGGAACCAGAATATGGAACCAACTACATCAAGTGCCGTGACCCTTCTCACATACCAAGGTACTTACTGACTTTGGCCTGGTGTAGTCCTTGATACTCTTTTTCGTTGCACCCGGATTTGTCCCAATGTGTTTACCGGGTGGGGTTTTAACGAGGTTAAGGGCTATACCACACACGGCCGCGGTTCAGAACGTACTTGGTACATGGGTCAGCAGTTCAAGAGTCATTTTCGCTAAGGCATCTCAAGGGACAGTCAAAGCTAGGCGAAGAGTCAGTCCAAGTTTTAATCAAACTTATTTATTTCTTTTGTAATTCCCTAAGCATGACTCTTGGTCTAATCCGCCCCTATATAAGGCGTTGTACCCCTTTCATTTTCATGCTACTATGGCGCGGTTCCTCAGCGGTATGTACAGGGACGTTCAGGATCGTATGGAGATGAAGAGTTACCGGAGTCTGGCCGACATGTACCATAAGGCCATACTTGTGGAACAGCAGTTGAGGAGGAAGAGCACTACCCGATATGGATCCAGCTCACGAACCAACGACAAACCGATCTATCCTTCCCAATCCAATGCCAAGCCCCATAACGAATCTAAGCCGACTTAATCTACAGCCGATTACAAAGGCAAGGCCGAGGCTACACCGGTCAGGAACAAAGACATTGAGTGCTTCAAGTGCAGAGGCAAGGGACATTATACCAACAAGTGTCCGAACCAGCGAGCTATACTACTCCTTGATTCTGGAGAGATCATCACCGACGATGAGGAGGACACCGGACTGGTCTATGATGACAAGGAGGAACATGCAGCTGAGGGTGAGTTACTTGTTTCCAGGCGTGTTCTTATTTATCAGGAACCGGTTAGAGACGAGGAGCAGCACGAGAACCTGTTCCATACCCGATGCATGGTTATGGTGGGAGTTTGTAGTTTGGTGATCGATGGTGGGAGTTGCACCAAAGTGGCGAGCCAGACTATGGTTGAGAAGCTGGGCCTAGAGACCAAGAAGCTGGACCCACAGCCTCACAGTTTGCGGTGGCTGAACAATCAAAGGCAACTCAAGGTGACTAAGCAGGTATCAGTTCCTTTCTCCATTGGCTGCTATGAAAACGAAGTTCTATTCGACGTGTTGCCTATGGAGGCCGGCCATATTTTTCTTGGTAGACCGTGGCAGTTTGATCACAAGACGATCCATGACGGCTACACTACCAAGCATACCTTTGAGCATAAAGGCTGAAAGATCACACTTGCTCCTTTGTCACCGCGGGAAGTCTATCTTGATCAGCTCAAGCTAGAACAAAACATCAAAGGTAAAAACGTTCTGAGTGACCTCTCAAACACTACTTCCACTAAAAATGAGAGTGAGGGAATGAGAAAAACCCAGCAAATGGCTTTTGAGAGTGAACCCGGAAGGTCAAACACTTCTTTATTTGTGAGGCCGAGTGAGATCAAACATGCTATGCTTCTGAGACAGCCATTTGTCTTACTTGTTTTTAAAGAAGCTTTGGCTAGCACCACTGACCCCGAACCGGTACTCCCGAGCAATATCTCTTCCGTTTTGCAGGAATTCGCCTATGTTTTTCCAAAGGACGATCCAAGCGACTTACCACCGATCCGAGGGATCGAACACCAGATTGACTTCGTGCCTGGTGCTTCACTACCGAACCGTCCTGCATACTGAACCAATCCGGTAGAGACTAAAGAGCGGCAAAGGCAAGTTAATGAGCTCATGGCCAAGGGTTACATTCGAGAAAGCATGAGTCCATGTGCTGTACCCGTTTTGCTTATGCCGAAAAAGGACGGAACCTGGAGGATGTGTGTGGATTGCAGAGCCATCAACAACATAACAGTTAAGTACCGACATCCCATTCCCAGGTTAGATGACATGCTAGATGAGTTGCATGGGTCTAGTGTGTTTTCCAAAATTGATTTGAAAAGTGATTATCACCAAATCCATATGAAAGAATATGATTAGTGGAAGACCGCTTTCAAAACCAAACACGGTCTGTATGAGTGGCTTGTCATGCCATTTGGTCTTACTAATGCACCCAGCACCTTCATACGTTTAATGAACCATGTCCTTAGATCTTTCATAGGTGTCTTTGTTGTTGTGTATTTCGATGATATTTTGATTTACACCAAGACTCTAGATGATCATGTGGGGCATTTGCGACAGGTTCTAGATGTGCTTAGGCAAGAAAGACTTTTTGGCAACTTTAAGAAATGCTCTTTTGGTACAGATAACGTGGTCTTTTTAGGTTTTGTGGTGAGTTCGCAGGACATACAGGTGGACGAGGAAAAGATCAAGGCCATTCAGGGTTGGCCAAGTCCTAAGACAGTTGGAGAAGTCCGAAGCTTTCACGGCTTAGCCGGTTTCTATAACCGTTTTGTTCGAGACTTCAGCACCATTTCCGCACCACTAACTGAGGTCATCAAGAAGGACGTGGGCTTCAAGTGGGAACAAGCTCAAGAGGATGCATTCGGGAAAATGGCCAAAACCTACCTAAATTATGGTAGTATGTTCGATTTAGACCTCTTGTTTACTGCCGTGCAAAAACATATCCCAAGTTATAAAAATTTAAATTTCATATTTTGTGTTTTTATTTTGTGCTAATTCATGCATTTTTCGTAACTATGCTAAGACCATATGCAGTAGATAGGCAAAATGAGTGTATTTAGATCTAATAGAAAGAGAAATACAGAAGAGAAATGGTCATGTCACGCAAGGAAGGGAAAATTTCCATTGAAAAGAAATTTAAATAGGTCTCACAAAAGTACACACATGTCAAATTATTATTTGATAGCTATTTTTTATTCTTTTTCTTTTTCCATTCTTCTTAAATGCTATTTTTATTTAATAATTGATCATTTTTTAAAAAAAAATTTACAATTAGTTTGTATTTTTTAAGATCTATAAATAGAGTTCTTTTTTATATCATTTGGATATCAAAAATAAATTTAAAAAGTAAATAGATATGATAAGTTTTATATTATGAGATGATGTGGAAGAAAGAGAAAATGAGTTGAAGAAAAAATATATTAATTTTGCCTTTTTATTGTGGAGTTGAGTGTGAATTTAGAAAGAAAAATGATGTAGAAAAATAATAAATTGATGTGGCCTTCCTATTGGAGAGTGTCTAAGGGTCTGTTAAATTGCGATGACATGGATGTCACATATACAATGACCTAGTTTTTGTTAAAAGGCCGAATCCAAAAATATAGCCAAAACACGTCGTTTTGTCTTGCATCAATGAAACGTCGTCGTTTTATTTAACTGATATCATCTTCAACCTCTCCACTCGACATTAGAAACACGAATGGGAGAAATTTTGTGAAATTTCACAACAAAGAAGTCTTATACATATTGAATATTCTTTAAAAGGTAGAGGCAACATAGAATCCCATAAAAACCCATAAATTAATAGCTATAAAATTGGAGAACAACTCAGATACAAATTAACAACCCAGATAAATCTATAATTAATTAAAGAGATTCATTCACCATTGTCCGATTCATCTTTCTCTTCCTCAAGCTTCTTGGCGCAGCCACACGTATCTCATATAGCGGCTTCTTTTCACCGCCTCTGCTGCAGCCTTTTTCTTCGGCGCTGCTGTCAAGACAATTTTCGATCACAGTCAAATAGTTATCTGCATAATCAATCTTCACATTTTCAACGCCATAAGAATCATAGAATTCGGGTTAGGGTTCTCAGTCAGAGGCGATTCTTCGAGAATCATAAACTCAAATCCTTGCGATTAATTTCAAATCCCAAACAAAATAGAACGAAACAATCAATTTCATGGAAGACAAGGACGCCTCAGAGTAGAAAAATTTAGAACTTAAAGTCTCTCAAGGCGATGCTTCTCAAACATACCGTGGAGAAGAGACGCTCATCCAGGCCAAGGATGAGTTGATGAGGGAGAAAGATGACAGAGAGAGTGAGATTAGGGTTTTGTATTGCAGTGTGAAGAGACAAATCGATTGAAGGAGAGTGTGATGCTGTTGGTGGAAAGAATCCAATTTGGAGAGTAATCGGGAAATTGATATCTGAAAACGATATATCGGGTGAAGGAGATAGACTTTTTAACAAGAAAGAACAAGAATGAGGATTAGAAAAATTGAATCGACGATGTTAATGATGATTTTTCTATTTTCTGCTTTGGCCTAAAAGACATCGTCGCATACGTGGTTTCCATGTCATCGAAGTTTAACGGACGTTAAGCTCCGTAACGGCAAAGGAATAAATTTGCACAAAATTAAAAAATAAGGTATGAAATTTAAGTTTTTGTAACTTAAGATATGTTTTTGTACGACAGTAAACAAGAGGTCTAAATCGAACATACTAGCATAGTTTGGGTATGTTTTGGCCATTTTCCCAGATACATTTTAGCTGCTAAAACACAAGCTTACACATGCTCATTTACTTATTTTACCAGATTTTTTTAAAACTTTCGAGATTGAATGTGATAACACTTGATTTTGACCACTTTTTACCATTGATTTTAAATGATTTTTCAAAGATTTTACTTTGTTTTAGAAACTTTTATTATGATTCTCATGTATTTGTAGTTTCAAGGCTCTTTTCAGGAAACTTAGGGAATATGATGGAAAAATGGAAGAAATCCACATTTTTAGTTCAGAGTCGGACCGTCAAAAGTTCAGCCTCAAATGAAGACTTTCTCACCGTCTGATCCAGCTCCAATTTGGAGACATTCAAGAGGAGAGAACCAGATTTCCACAGCACTTTACATCACAAAGATCCAACGGTGCAATCAAAAGATACATGGAGAACAAGTTGACCCAGTTCACCAGTCCCGGAAGACTTTTACCCGCGGGAAACACATGTTTTACCTGCTCTGGAAGACTCTCACCCCCGGTGGACCTTAGGACGAGCCACAAGGCCCAACATCAAAGCCCACTTCGCCATTTATCTTCAGAGAAGCCCTCAATGAGACCTGGAAGACCTTAGGACCTATAAATACATTGTTTAGCAGCCCTAAACGGGTGTGTCCTCCTGTAATGAGATTTTGAGCCACCAAACTCTGCTTTTTTAGGGTTAGGCAATGGAGATGGGGATTCTTCCCCAGATCCATTGTTCTTTCTCCTTTTATCTTATTAACTTTTCTTTTTCATTCTTTTGCATTCTTCTATGTCTTTTATCATTCATTGCATCATGTAGATTAGTCCCAAAGAGTCAAATTGTTTGAAGATATCGACAAGCATATATATATCGATTAGGATTTCTATTGTTCTTAGCCATATTATGGATCTCATCTTTTTTAAGTTGTTCATAAAGCATGAGAGTAGACTCATGACCTATTCTCTGAGCCTAGGATCGATCAGAGCCACGAGAGTGCTGTATCAGATCATCTGTACCTAGATTCAGAAAAACATAGTTGCTATAGGAGTCGGGAGCTACCTATAGAGAAGATGTGAGCAGACAAATTCAATGTCCAATGCATGATCTTAAGTTTAGCATGAGAGCGAGAGTTAATTGCTAGATCTAAGAGAGTAGTTGATTAAGGTGACGACAGTTGGTTAATCATACATATGTCTATTCTAGTTCAATGCAGATTCCCAGAAACAGATGAAGATTAATCGCCCAGAAGCTAATTGGAAATGCCATCATACATCATTTAGTGTAACCCGGAGAAATCTAAATCGCCACCTATGGGTTTAAGAGTCTTTAGTTTGAGTCGATATGTTTTAGATGTTCTTTTAACAATTCATCCTGCATTGCATTTCTTGTGAATATTAGATTAGGTTTAGTTTAGGATCTTAACCAAAAACCCCAAAACTTTTATTGATTTATGAGTTTGCTTACTTCCCAGTTTGTTGTTTCTCGCAGATTAGACATCCTCCCTGTGGATCAACACCCTAAGTCCGACAACGTACATTTGTGCACTTGCAGACACTAGGGTTTTATAAATTTAAAACTTTTTTGGAGGATCAACGGGCTTGTTAAAAAACAACCCTATGCCCGCAAGCCCATCAAGTTTTTTGGCGCCGTTGCTAGAGATGCATGAAGTCGCTGGATGTCTAAACCTGGGAGGTTGAAGCCGCAAAAGACTTTATATATGTCGAGTTTCTGCCAAAGCAACATAGGAAGTAAACCAAATTCATAAACACCCTAACATTTTTTTTTGCTCATTCTTTCTTCTGTTTGCCCTAGTTTCATAAACCTTTGAAGCATGGATCATCTAAGAAGAAACCCTAACCCGGAGCGAAGGTCTTGCGACCTGTGTGAAGCTCCCTGCGCATGTGAATCACCATCCATGCGTGATTTTGATCATCATCTTCGGAACCCTAATCGGAACCACCACCATGGAGACTCGCGACCTCCACACCATCAAGATGAGCCTTATTCGCCACACCTGGTGAACCGTCGACCATCTCATCCTCTTCCTCATCAGATTCTGCACCAAAACACTGAAGCTGATCGATTTAGGCTCCAACTGAATCGATTAGGAGCTATGCTGAATCAATACCTTTATTTTCAAGTTGTTATGGAAGCTACCTTGTACAAGAGGATCGATGACCTCACTCACCATGTGAAATCGCTAGAAAATCTGCACTCTCAAGACATTGCTGCCCTAAAGAGGAAGATAGATGCTTTTGAGGAAGAACAGCCAAGAGAGAAGTATGATATCCTTTAAGGATCCATCGATGCCAAGGCTGCTAAGCTAGAGATCAAGGAGGCCAATGAAATCGCTTCATGGTACAGAGGAAAGACAGATGGTGAACTTCAAGAGATTGAATTTCGATTGAGCAAGCTTGAGCACAAGAGCATGGAAACCAGTTCTGACATCAAGCATCTCTCTAAGTGCCAAGGAGACACAACCCTTGTTGTGAGGAAGATCTTTGAGAATCATAAGAAGGATTCTCTTGTTCATGGTCAGCAAAAAGAAGAAGAACCAACCAATTCTGATGCAGGAGATCCCACAATGGACACCCAGAATAACCCTGAAGACATCCTGGAAGAGCAAGAAGGAGAAGCAGCTGAGCAACCTTTGGAGTCCCTCACCGCGGCTGCGAGGACTTCAGCCGCGGCCAGGCCCATCCTCACCGCAGCCGCGAGAGCTTCACCCGTGGCAGGAAGAGACTCAGCCGCGGTAGCGACTTCCCCATCCGAAAGAAACCTCCATCCCTACCTGAGCTCACATCACCAAGACTCTGCAGACCAAGAAAAGCATGAATCTTACATCCCATGCATGAAGATCACAGAAGAAGAACCAGATGTCATAGATGTGGAGGATGAATCACCTAAGAGGATCAAAATGCCATACATGGATTCGATCATCGAGTTCAATGCTGCAAGGTTCTATTGTGATTCTTATTCTGCATTTGAGGCACCAGATCATCCACAGGAAAGACCAGTTCAAACTCTGCACAAAGTTCAAGACAATTTCTTATCTCTTGTGACATTAGAGGTGAAAGATTCCTCAATATTCTTTGTGATTCTGGAGCTTGCATTAACATGATATCCAAAGCAATTGCTTTGAGACTTGGCATTAAGCACATCTCAAGTACCAGGACAAAGATTAGCTTAGCAGATGATTCAAGTGCAACACCAAGAGGGATAGCCCGAGACATTCCTCTAAGGATTGGAGATTGCATTGCGCCTGTCGATCTATACATAGTGAAGACCAAAGATGACTCTTATCCAGTTATTCTTGGATGGCCTTTCTTAGCATCTGCTGGAGCCATCATGGTTTGGCCCAACATGCGAGTTTCTTTTGCCAATATCGAAAAGGACATCTTCTATGAAGCTACACCACTTAAGAACAAAAGATGAGAGCATACAGCCCAGGCATTTGAACCAGAAGAACTCTGGAGTGATGAAGAACCTGCAAGACAGAACATGAGGATTTCAAAAAGGACTTGTCTTAGGACAAGATCCTATTTGAACTAAGTCTTTTTCTTTGCAAAGTCTAGCTAAGGACTATAAACCAAAGCGCTTGATGGGAGGCAACCCATATTCGGTACTTATTTGTTTTTGTTTAGCTTTCTTTTTCTATTAAAGTTTTGTTTCTTTTGTTTTAGACAGGTTTTAGTATGCCATAAAAAAAGAGAAGAAAAGGAGCTGACCGCGGCCAAAGGAGGTTCAGCCGCGGCCAGCAGGTGTTTTACCGCGGCCAAGAAGATCTGGCCCGCAGCCGGCACACATCCCACCGTGGCCGCGATGCTCCAACCCACGGCCAGCACAGCCGGCCACCTTGGCCACTTCCATTTCACTTTAGCCATCTCCATTTCATCCTGGCCACTTCCACCACCACCTTGACCAAATCAGTTTTGGATCCCTAGTATCCAAGTTTGATCAAGCATCACCACCACCAGGTAAGTTTTCTTTTCCCAATCTTTTTAATATTTACATACTCTATTTCTCATCCTTGCCTGATTTATTTCACACTGGAGGCAGTGTGATTTAAGTATGGGGGAGGATTTCATCCCTTTCTAACCACATTTTCTTGCATGAGCCTTTGCATTCTGCATTTTCTTTAAAATTTTTCAAATTTTTTGATTTTTATTAAAACTTTTCAAAGTCTTTTGAGTTTCAAAAAGTGTTTTCAAAGGTCAAATACATTTTGAGGGAATAATGACAAAATCGATGATGATAACCAACCTGTTTGCTTCTACACCAATCACTCATAAAAGCTCTTTCAAGGTTTAGTACTAGACTAGGCGGTAGCTAGAGTACTTACACTACGAAATCCCACCAGAGGACTTCTATTCATGAAGATCTTTTCTGACAGGATATACTAGCTCATTTTATTTGGACTTAATCTTGACATCTAACTTTCTCATCAATGGTTTTAAAAAGGCATCATGATGTACATCTAGGACATCTTTATCTTATTGTTACCACTCTTTGTTGTTCTAGATGGCCAGTTCATCTTTAGCTGGTACCACACCCTTAACCCAAACCTTTATGTTCAAACCTCATGCATTCTCTCTTAAGTTTATATCGACAGATATGTGCAAAAACGCCGGAGAGGGAGGAACAACATAGTTTTCAGTCACTCAAGAGAAAGACTGAAAGAGACCAGAAGAGAGTGTGCCAGAAATATTGGGATGCCTCAGAGAAGCTCATTCTTAAAGATAATTTTTGTGCTCCCTAAGACTCCAAGTCAAAAGGCAGTTTCCTCTTTTCCAAAAAAAAAAAACAGTTTTCAGTCAGTCAAGAGAAAGACTGAAAGAGACCAGAAGGCAGTGTGCCAGAAATCTTGTGATGCCTTAGAGAAGCTCATTCTTAAAGGTAATTTTCGTGCTCCCTAGGACTCCAAGTCAAAAGGCAATTTCTTTTTTTCAAAAAAAAATAAATAAATAACGAAAAAAGAGAAAAAAGAAAGAAAGGAAAAGAAGCCAAAGTCTAAAGAGTCTTAGAAGCTGAAATCACTTGAGCCAAGGCATTAGGTATTCACTTAAGGAGTTATGGATTCACAACATGGATAAAAATCCAAGTCTGGGAGAACTATAAGGAGAACCTGAAGAAAGGAGATCAGAAATCTTGAAGCAAGAAGAATGTGACTGAAACTGTGGGGGCATTTACAGTTCCATCCTCTATTGCTGTTTTGCATAATGTCCTATCTCTCTAGAAAAAGGTAACCCTAAACACATGAAGTCTTACCATTAAAAAGCCTTTTTGATACCTAACCTTGAATGCCTTGTTTAATATCCTTTTGATGAGAACCACTGAAACCTTTAATGAATGTTAAGAGCTAGTTGACTGGAAGTTAGTTCTAAGTGTGTGGATTTTCGCATGACGGATTAACAGACTAGTTACGTTTGTATTTCGGTGAGAATTTTCTAGACTTGATCTGATTGATGCATTGTCCATAATTAAGGTCTAGAAGTATGGTTGCTGATATTTTTGAGTTCTCTCTCATTTTTCTGTTGAATGATATTTTTCCAGATTTGATTTTGTTTTGTTTGAGGACAAACAAAGTCTTAAGTCTGGGGGAGTTGATAACACCTGATTTTGACCACTTTTCACCATTGATTTCAAATGATTTTTCAAAGGTTTTACTTTGTTTTGGAACTTTATTATGATTTCCATGTATTTGTAGTTTCAAGGCTCTTTTTCAGGAAACTTAGGGAATATGATGGCAAAATGGAGAAATCCACATTTTTAGCTCAGAATCAGACCGTCAGAAGTTCAGCCTTAAATGAAGACTTTATCACCGTCCGATCCAGCTCAAATTTGGAGACAATCAAGAGGAAACAACCAGCTTTCCATAGCACTTTGCATCACAAAGATCCAACGGTGCAATCAAAAGATACATGGAGAACAAGTTGACCCAGTTCACTAGTCCCGGAAGACTCTTACCCGGGGGAAACACATGTTTTACCTGCCCTGGAAGACTCTCACCCCCGGTGGACCTTAGGACGAGCCACAAGGCCCATAATATCACCCCCGGTGGACTATGTTCTTCTGAAGCTAGGTACGGATGATCTGATACAACACTCTCGTGGCTCTGATCGATCCTAGGCTGAGAGAATATGTCATGAATCTACTCTCATGCTTTACGAACAACTTAGAAGAGATGAGATCCAGAATATGGCTAAGAACAATAGAAATCCTAATCGATATATATGCTTGTCGATATCTTCAAACAACTTGACTCTCTGGGACTAATCTACATGATGCAATGAATGATAAAAGACATAGAAGAATGCAAAAGAATGAAACAGAAAAGTTAATAAGATAACAAGGAGAAAGAACAATGGATCTGGGGAAGAATCCCCATCTCCATCGCCTAACCCTAGAAAAACAGAGTTTGGTGGCTCAAAATTTTATTACAGGAGCACACACCCGTTTAGGGCTGCTAAACAGTGTATTTATAGGTCATAAGGTCTTCCAGGTCTCATTTAGGGTTTCTCTGAAGAGAAATGGCGAAATGGTCTTTGATGTTGGGCCTTTTGGCTCGTCCTAAGGTCCACCGGGGATGAGAGTCTTCCAGGGCAGGTAAAACATGTGTTTACCGCGGGTGAGAGTCTTCTGGGACTGGTGAACTGGTTCAACTTGTTCTCCATGTATCTTTTGATTGCACCGTTGGATCTTTGTGATGTAAAGTGCTATGGAAATCTGGTTGTCTCCTCTTGATTATCTCCAAATTTGAGCTGGATCAGACGGTGAGAAAGTCTTCATTTGAGGCTGAACTTCTGACGGTCTGACTCTGAGCTAAAAATGTAGATTTCTTCCATTTTACCATCATATTCCCTAAGTTTCCTGAAAAGAGCCTTGAAACTACAAATACATGGAAATCATAATAAAAGTTCCTAAAACTAAGCAAAACCTTTGAAAAAGAATTTGAAATCAATGGTGAAAAATGGTCAAATTAGGTGTTATCAATGACGGAAAAAGTGGACTAGTATTTCTGTCTTGGTGAAAATTTTCTAGACTAAGTTGTGATTGTTGTACGATCTATAGTCATAGTTTAGAGGTTCATGTCTCTGAGATTTGTGCATTTCCTATTTTCTTTTTCACTTCACCTGATTTTATTTTTGCTTTGTTTGAGGACAAACAAAGAATTAAGTCTGGGGGAGTTGATAACACCGTATTTTGACCATTAATCGATTTTAAATGTTTTTCAAATGGTTTTTATTTCTTTTTAAGTGTTTTTTTTTCTAATATTTGTAGTTTCAAGACTATTTTTAGAAAACTTAGGAAAAAACTTAGCAAAATGGATAGAAGACCAGATTTTCAGCTCATAATCAAGCTGTCAGAAGTTCACCCTTCTCACCGTCTGATCCAGCTCAAATTTGGAGATATTAAAGATGGAACAAAAAAACTTTCCAGCACACTAACATCAAGAAAATCCAACGGTTCTATCAAAAGTTGTGAGAAGATCAAGATGTCCTGTCAACCAGCCGGCAAGCAATCTTGACCGCGACCAGTACCTAGTTTACACCGGTCATGTCCCTCCTGACCGCGGAGGTTGGTCTGCTCGGCCTAGAAGCCCATTTCCAAGCCCAAATCGATTCCTTCATTTGGAGGAATCCTAAGTGACATCCAGAAATGACTTGAGCACTATAAATACATATTTTAAGAACCTTAAGTCGTATGCTTATGAATACTTTTTAAGTTTACTTTTTTTCTTTAGAGTTATTTTAGGTTTAGGGAGATAGAGATCTATCTCTTGAACCCTTTTTGTTTCTTTTCATATCGATTACAATACAACTTTCAATACAATGTTTTCGCATTCTTTAATCATGTCTGAATAGTTCTATTGTTGGGTTTAAGGGATTTTTGATGGGGCCTATACATGTTCAATAAGGATTCCATTAGCTATTAAGCCGAATCCTAGAACTTTTTCTTCTAAACTTATTTTTAGTGCATGGGAGAAGCGTTATGAACTATAATCTGATTTAGGTTCGTAGTGGTGCAAAAGTTTTTACTAGGAGCCAGATCTAGTTTGAGAAGGGCAATTCTGTTATAGGAGTGGAAACCTATCTATGGGTGAACTGTGAATGTTGACAAGTCTTAAGCAAGATCACGTCTTTTCCCTTCCAGGGCCAGAGTGGAAACCTACTGGTCAAGGTTGCCAGAGATAGTTGGTTATGACCACGAGAGGGGCGTAGTCATACGTTCGTGACTCGAGTTCTAAAAGTTTTAGTTATGATCTTTTAAATTACTTTTTAGCAATGTTTTGAATCGTTCATCCCTGAAGATAAATTTTCTGAAAACCCAGTGTCTCGTCTTTATAAGTTTTCGCTGATTTCATTCAACCTTTTAGTCATTAGGTTATTTTTCATTCCCAGCCGATTTTCATTCAAGTTTTAGATTAGATTTTTTTTAGTTTTTCCAGCGATTTTCTGAAATACTTTTCCTTTTCCCGTTTAGATTAAAATTTACGTTTTAGTGACTAGTTCTAGACATCCTTACTTTATATTTCTTTCAAAGGTTTTTGCAGAAAAAAATCCTTCTTTCTTGTGGATTCGATTCCTAAATACTACAATCGATCAACTGTGCACTTGCGACTTATTGATTCTTATTAGGGTAAAACTTGACACCCCGCACACACCACATCACTGACTAGAAAATTGATGATAAGGTGAAGATATATAAACTTAATATTAATGTTATGACAAAAGTTGTTTTGGTAATCATATTGTTTTGTAAAAATTGTATATTTTACTTCCTTTTCAATCCAGAAATAACAGAAATTCAGGCATTTCTATACATGTATGATTCATTTTAAAATTTTACTATTTTATTTATGCAAATCTTTATACGATTAATTTAAAAATGTAATAGTTATGTTTAACTTTTCAGGTTTGGAATTTCAAACATGAAATCGAGGATCAAATCCAGCAAACGTAATGATGTTTAACGCATACGAATTTCTATTTTCAGTTCTCTAAACTTTGGCTATTTTAATATTATAGGAGTGATGTCCTCCTCTTATATTATGTAACGAATCTAATGAATTCTGAAGTACTATTTTCTTTTTCACTGGTTTCACTATTAAGCAATTCTTATAAGATAACTCAATTACTTCTTAGTTGGATTAGAATTTCTAGTTTGTTATTCTTATTTGTTATATTAGAATATTTTCTAAAAGCGTACTAAGGTAAAAAAATATTTAGTGTTATTTTAATACTTTTATTTAAACTTTACATATTACTAGGTAGTATGTCTGCGCCCTACGCAGGCCGCGGAGTTTCAAAATCTTATCAAATTAATTATGTGGTATTAAAACTATTCATGAATATTTTTTTTCTTTTAAATATATAAAATTCATTTTTAAAGGCTCTCTATTCATGATCGTGGAGTTTTTGTCAAAAGATATAGTAATATATCTGCTCTTTTTCAACACTCTTTATAATTGTAAATGTAAATGTGTAATTAGAAGTTGATTCGCTTATAAATATTAAATTTAGTAAAAATAATGTATATACCTTAAAGAAAAAACCACATGATTTGTAAGAAACTTAAAAATAGAGAAAATAGTCCGAAACAAATAATAAGAGTATCTAGAAAACAACCATTATTCAAAAATGTAAAACAAAATATTATGTTGTAAACCGAATAAATTTTAAATAACTATTTGAGACATACATGAAAATACTAAAGCAAACCAAAAGAGTAAAGACGATCGAAAATTAAAAAAATATAAATACAATAGTAAATAAGTGTATAAAACTCACAAACCAACTGAACTAAGACAAATACGAGTTCCACAGAATCGTTTGTTATCTTCTTCTTTTTTCCCTCTGATTTACCTTTTGGTTTTTCTTCTTTATCGTCTTTTTTTTCATCATCTACCACCTGTATATCTCTTTCTTCTCTCACGTTATCTTCTTCATTTATCTCATTTTTTTATTTATTCTTCAAGTTTTTCTTCTTCTTTCTCCTCTTTATTCTCTATGTCTTCTCTTACTTCTTATCCTTCAGTTTTTTCTTGGTCACACCTTCTTATTCTTCGTGTTTTCCACACCTTCTCTTCATCATCTTCCTCTTCTAGTTTTTCTTCTTCTTCATCACCTTTATCTTCTTCGTTCTCTAAGAATTCATATTCCTCTAGTTTACCTTAGTCTTTTATATCAATCAAATACATGTATCTTAAAACTTTAACTTTCTCTCTCCCTATGTCTCTCCCTGTCATTCTCTCTCCCTCTATATCTTTCGATCTTTCTCTCTAGCTCTATCCCTTCCTCCCTTGTCCGATATTGTATATATCATACATTTTAAAGAACGAAGTGTTTCTGATTTTTTAAAAAATTGTAACACAAAAGTAATAAACTAAATATTTAATAACAATCAATTATATGTACTTTGAAGATTTAACTCTTTATCCCCTTTTTTCTCTCTCCATCCGTCTTTATCCTCCCTCTCTTTCTCTCTCACTCTCTCTCTCCATATACATGTCCTTGAAAGCATTAACAATTTCTCCCTCTCTTCTTTCTCTTTATCTTCTCTATCCCTCTATCACTCCCTCCATTCCTCCATATCATTCTCTCTCTCTCTCTCTCTCTCTCTCTCTATCTATCTCTCTCTCCCTCTCCCCCTCTTTTATTTATTTCCATTTCTCATTCTCCATCTCTCCCCCCATCTCTTTTATTCTCGCTCTCCACCCCTCCCTCCTCTAAAATTGCGATATCATATGATTGAGATAATTACATTATAAAGTATAATTTTGTCTCCCTCGCTCCATCCACTCTCCATTCATATCACTATTTTATCTCTCTCCCTTTCTTTCCATCTTTATCTCTCTCTCTCTCCTTCTCTCCCACTCTCTCTCATTCTCGCTTTTCGTCTCTCCTTCTTTTGTTGTCCTAACTTGTATATCTTATGATTGAGACACCTTTAAAGTACGATGTGTTTTCACCCATTTCTCTCACTCTTGCTGTCTCTCTCTATCTCTCACTCCCTTGCTTTTCCACTTCCTTTATCGTTGTCCCTCTATCCTCTCTTCCCATCCCTCCTTCGCTCTCCATCCCCCCTTTATCTCTCATCTCTCCCTCTCCCTAATATTTACTCTCTTCTCCCTCCCTTTCAGTCTCACCCTATCTCTCTCATTCTTCCCCCTCCCTCTCTTTCCCTCCCCGTTCTTTCTCTAACCTGGCATACATCTCTCTCTCTCTCTCTCTCTCTCTCTCTCTCTCCCTCCCTTTTTCCTTCCCTATCATTCTCTCAATCCCTCTCCCTCTTTTAGTATTTCTCTCTCCCTCTCTCTCTTCCTACCTTATCATAAATTATATGAAATTGTATTAGCTCATACAATTTAGACAACTACATTTAGAAACACAAAAGAGACAAACTATCATAGATTTAAGTTAATATCATGTACCTGGAAGCTTTGACTGTCTCTCTCTCTTTCTCTCTCCCTCCCTCTCTTTTTCTTTCTCTCACACACTCTCTCTCTCCATCTACATATCCCTGGAATCATTAACACAATCTCTCTCTCTCTCTCTCTCTCTCTCTCTCTCTTTTCCATATATATATATATATAAGTATATCTCCCTCCTTCTCTCTTCATTATTGGTCTCCCTCTCTCCTTCTCTACCTTTTCCTAAATTTTATGTATCACAAATTCAATATACAAAGAGGAATATCTGAAAAAAAAATGGTTTACTTTATTAGCTAACTATCGAAGTAGAATTGACCAAGGTAATTCAAACACAATGCTCGACTAAACGTCCTTCTATACCGTTTAACAAATCTCAACATAATTTAAAACATCTAATTACTCTCAAAATTTGACTTTATATTTAATATGTTGGTATTTTGTATTTGGTGATCCCCCACCATTCACTTTTCTCTTCTTTGTGGGATAAGAATTTATTCACCGTATTGTTCTGTAGTCATAACTTGAAAGTTACTTTCTTTATACCATATATTTTGATTACATTGGGGCATTCCATGGTGCACAGTCTCATACCAACTCACAGAATTAGATAACCGAGAGATTCTAAAGTTCTCAGCTTATATCTCTGATTCTATCTCCATCTTTACCACTGCTTTGACCAAATCATTACTCAGTAAGTCAGAGACAAACCTAGGGACCTCGATTTGACACTGTAAATTTTCTCTTGAGTTTCCTATGCTTCTCCGCTTCTCGATTTCCTTTTGTAAACCTAGAGTAATCTTCTTTAACTAACTTTAAGGTTGTTAACTAAACTATGTGATTCATTATCAGATAATAGTTCTAGAGGGCAAGAAAAAAGGAACTTTAACTTGATTGTGTAACTCAGAGTTAAAGTCCCAACCTCCAGCAAAACCTGACACCCATCTTGTACACATTAACAGAATCCGCCACCTGACCTTCTGCAGGGCAATACAAGGCACTGACACTCTTAATCGCAAGGTTACCTTTAGGGTTTTTCTCCCACAATGAAAACACAGTCTACACCCAATTTTCTAAATCATCAACTAAATATTCTTTAAAAAATCTTCTTTTTACACATACTCAATTGTTATCTTTATTCTACGTTACACAACTAAAAACTTGACTTATTGCTATTTTTTACGCTTTTCATAATACTATATTATTTTATTAAAATAGATGTCAAAAACAAAAGAGATGACCAGTTAATCGAGTTTTGAGTTATTTTATAGTACACAAAAACTGGAATGAAACCTATTATACTATCTTTTCATGTAATTCATATTGAATAATATCAATGAAATATGCTAACAATAAAAGTAATTAAAATTTATGACTTAAATCGGGTATGCTAACTTTGATTTATACATATATAAATTTATATTAGTCTTAATAGTTAATGAAATAAATAAAATTTTCATATTTATTCTTGCCTATTTCATGTGCTCTTTTTGTACTCTTCATGTTTCTATTCGCTCTTCTTTTTCTCATCCTGCACTCCACCATACACAACTTCAACATATGATCTAGAAAGTTCAAATTTAATTGAGTAAAGTCACAATTAATTCAGCAATATTCACCACACACATGCTCTCGGTACAGAGTCATCTGGAAACAAAAATCTTAGCAACGTTGAAAAAGAAACTCTTTTCAAGGATCTTGTATATAGTAATGAAAAAAATATATGGATTAAAAAAAGAAATTGTAACATCTAATCTAGTGATTTTAGAAAATTTTAATTCTGAGTAACTCATACATAAATCTGGAAAACATAGAATTTATATAATTTATATAGATATTATTGTTTATTATTAGCTAAATTATGTAGGGAAGATTGAGGAAATATTACAAATTGGCAGAAATAGTAGCATTTACTATAATTTATATAGTTATTATTGTTTATTAGCTAAATTATATTGGGAAGATTGAGAAAATATATGTACCACGTTCGATCAAAACACGTCACAAGTGGAAAACTTGGAGAGGTATGATAAGATCATAGCCAATTAGAAGGACATTTGCCATAACTAACGGGCAATGGATAAAGAACACTTGACAAACATCAAACAATTCAATACTTTTGAGAAAACTGCAAACAACATGTAATTCTCGACAAATAAAAGAAGCATTCACATAACTATCGTTACAGTACATCCCTGGTCATTGAGCAAAACCTTGTTTCTTAAGGAGCTTTCTTGCCTTCAATATAATTCTTTGTATGTAATCGTACCCTTTGTCTCCCCAAGTATGATCTGTACAGCATTGTTGAATGCTCCATAAACCATTTCAGGTTTACCTGGAGGACTCACATCTGCAGAAGTTTGATCAGTTTGGCAACCACTTATCAAGATACTGTTATCCACAAGAGGACCATTGCTTGCACCTACATATATAGACCTCTTGCTTGTTCCACACATGCGTCTACATTGCAGGTTTCACATACTCTTCATCATCGTTCAGCTTTTGCTCAAGAAAAAGCTGAAGCTAAATACACAATGGCTAAGCCAATAATCTGCACATTATAACTCTCTCTCAAACGGAACATGTTCTGTGTATTGAACATGAAATAAACAGAGAGATCGAGTTATAGGACTCCAATTCTGATTTATCAAGTCGAAACAAACATAACCCGATTGACCTATCTGTGTAACAAAGAGACCAAAGATAAAGATAGAGAAGAATTCCAAGAACAAAAATTTCCAATAATTATCCAAAACATGCAGTTGCAACCATTACAGCTTCTTCGTCTGCGTCTCAGTTTCCTTCACGAAGTGCTGTCACGCCAGATCGGCTGGCAAAACAAAGTAATCAATCTGGTTCTCCTCTAAAGATACCTGAGTCTCTGAGGGCAGAGGAGCAAAAGGTGGGGATGAAAAATAAAATATCAATAGGCATTGAAAAAGAAGCTGGCGAGAATATCAATCCGGTAATAGAAAAACCTATGGTTGCTTGTTCAGAACGAAAAGAAGCAGAAGAAGCTCAGACACAAAGGAAAAATACTGAGGTAGATAAAGTTGCGGCGATAGAAAGGAATTCAAAAACAGCTCAGGAACAGCAGAAGAGAAAAGAAATCGAGAAACTTGCAGTAGGAAAAGAAAAAAGTCCTTCGTAAGGACATGAAAGCGAATTCAAAAGCAGCTCAGGAATAACATATAAAAGAGAAAAATTATCGAGAAACTTGTGGTAGAAGAAAAGAAGAAAATTCTTCGCGAGGACACATAAGAGAATTCAAAAACAATTCAGCAACAACATAAGAGAAAAGAAATTGAGAAATTTGCGATGGAAGAAAAGAAGAAAGTTATTAGCAAGTACATGGAAGAGAACTCAAAAACAGCTCAAGGAACAACATAAGATAAAAGAAACCGAGAAACTTGCGGTGGAAGATAGAAATAGAGCTCTTCAGACGGTGGGTCAAGAAAATGCAACGCGAAGCAAAAATCACTCGAGATATTACCACAGCACCAGAATCCCCGAGAGTGCCAAGAGATCTGTCAGAGAAAAAGATGCAAAACAGAACAGAGTGTCACAGACAGTGATGACAAAAGGGAAAGATGATAAACAATGCCACATGATCCAAAAATCATAATTCAGATAAAATAAGAACGATACAAACACAAATGTCTTGATTTGAGTTTTATATTGCTGCAGCAAACACAAAATACTAAAACATATAAAAGAGATGCAATGACATATAACCCTGATAACAGCTAAACAACCAATATTAGGGCAACTAACGAACAAAATCATAGTGTAACAAAAAAATATAACCATGAAAATCTCTACCTCTTGCCACTATTTAAGAACACTAAAGCAACCCTCTCCGAAACAGGACACGAACACCTAAAACCTGCAAAAAATCAAGATAAGAAAGATGAGAATTAAATGAAAAACCATCAAAAAATCACCAAAGAGACAACCAAAACGGAATCAAAACAGACAAAAGCACAAACCTGTTTCAAACGAAGCACATACCTTGTCAGAAGTGAATAGGCGTTTAAATCTGTCAAAAAACAGAGAAAACATTATATAAGAGCATAACCATGAATAAACCTTCCATCAATCAATAAGTGAGCATAAAACCTAAAAATAAATCGCGAAGAGAAAGGTGCAAAACTACTCAATTAGCAATGAACCATAACGGAAAAAAGTACACAACTTCAATACCCTTTTCAGCAGAAAAAACGCAACATCAAACCAAAAACGATAAGCAAAAATAGAAAAAGTAAGAATCAAAGCGGCGTAAACTACGAAGAAATAAAAAAAAAAATATTGCACATGTCCGATTTCAACATAAGTTTAGGTTAAATCAAGACCTTTGAAATTGAAATCAAAAGGTTAAACGAAATAACCTAAAAAGTGCGGCTAACGACACTTGCACAAAACCGATAAGCAGAATGAAAAGGAAGAATGCGTTCACAACTTCAGTATCTTTTTCTGAAGAACAGCCTACAATAGAAAAGCAACAACAACATCAAAAAAAAAACGCAAGCATAGTAAAAGCATGAATCAAAACGGCGTAGACCACAAAGAAAACAAAGAAAATTGCATATGAGAAAGTTACACGAGACCGATAAGCTGAATGAAGAGGAAGAATAAGATCGCACTTAAATATCCTTCTCGAAAGATCAGCCTGCATTCACAGCTTCAGTATCCTTCTCGAAAGATCAGCCTACAATAGAGAAGCAACAACAACATCAAAATAAAGCAAAAGAAAAAAAGCAAGCAAACTAAAAGTAGGAATCAAAATGGCGTAAAACACAAAGAAAACGAAGAAACTATTGCATATGAGTAAGTTTAACATAGGGTTTTTCTAAAGCGATATGGAAGAATGAACATATGAGACGTATTTATATAGGTGTTCAAACTTAGGGTTTATATTGCTAGGGCTTCGTTTAGGTTACGAAAAATAGTTAATATGGGTCGACGACATTCAGATCCACGCGTTTAAGGCCGACGATATTGATATCTTCGAGTTTAATTAAAAAAATTTGGGTAATACTTTCGAAATTAATTTTTCTCATTAAGGGGTAACAGGTAATTAACCAGCTGAAACTCAATGAGAGGCCTCCATTGCTTATTTTGAACTCGTTTTTAATATATATATGATAAATACCACGACTATTTGAGTCTAAGATTTGATTGTGCAAATATGAGTTTAAATAAGAATGATTAGAAAAACAAATGTATAAAAAATTACACACCTTAATTATATATGTATATATGTTATTCTATCTTGCATTTTACATTGATATTTTGTACAAAAACAGGAAAAACATAGACTTTACGTGTAGGACTCAGTTAAAAATTTTCCATGTTTAAATTACTTTTTGGAAGAGAATATTTACTTAATCAATAATATATTGTGGCTGACGTTTATCTGTTTTCACCGGTTCCAAGAAGAAGTTTAAAAACAATTCATGTTTTTCTATATTTAGAAAGTTTATAGTTTTCACAGAAAAAGTCTAATAAATCTATTTTTTAGGTTAAACCATCAAACAAATCATCGAAGGAAATGGATACCAGAAGACTTTACTAAGATCATCTTCGAAGATTTTTATCACTTTGGCACCGTTTAGGCAATTGATCTCAAAATCCTAAATTAATGGAGGACACCATACCAACACCAGATGGGTTTGGAGTATTCTACCAACAAGATGGGTTTCTGTTTAAGGAGAAACGGTTGTGCTTTCTTCAAAGATCCATGAGAGATTTGATCACAAGAGAAGCTTATGGAGACGGGTTGATGGAACATTTTGGCCGTGATAAGATATTGAGTGTGCTGATGGAGCACTTCTACTGGCCGCATATGCGAAGAGACGTGGAGAAGCTATGTGCCAAATGCATCACTTGTCTCCGAGCTAAGTCCAGGTTACACCCTAATGGTTTACATATGCCTTTACCTATTCCTAATACATCATGGGTGGACATTTCTATGGAATTTGTTCTAGGGTTGCCTAAGACACACAACAAAGACACTATTTTTGTAGTAGTAGACAGGTTCTCAAAGATGGCGCACTTTATACCATGTAACAAGACCAATGATGCAACTCAGATAGCTGATCTCTTCGTTAAAGAAATTGTTCGTCTAAGCTGAGACACAAAGTTCCTCAGCCATTTTTGGAAGAAAAATTGGAGAAAGCTTGGAACCAAACTCTTATTTTTCGACCACTTGTCATCCTCAAACGGATGCACAAACTGATAACACCTGATTTTGACCACTTTTATGGACCATTTTCAGAATCTTATGCAGGTATTTTTCACTCAGGTTTAAAGGTTTATAAGTGTTTTCCACGTTTTAGAGTTTTAAAAGGTTTTTCAGAAAACTTGGAGCTTTGGAGTGCATTTTGGAGCAAAAGTACATTTTTGGATAAATTCAGACCGTCAGAAGTTTGGCAACCAATGAAGACCTTCTCACCGTCTGATCATCCCCAAATTTGGCGACATCATAGAAGAGACAATTAGCTTTCCAGCACACTTGGAATCAAAGATATCCAACGGTTAGATCTCTATATATCATCAATGCACTGAAGGCCGATCAACACAAGTCCAGTCAAGCACATGAGATTTCACCCGCGGCCAGTCTTCTTCCCACAGCAACTCAAGAGGTTTCGCCGGTGGACCTATGTCTGAACTTCAGGAGCCCAACTAAGGACCAAGACACTTCCTGCACCTATTTTACAAGCCCTAGACGCCCAAGACTTGGAAAAACACTATAAATACTCATTTTTAGGTTTTTTTGTAAGAGAGCCTCTTTCTTATCTTTGAAAGAGAACTGATTTGTAGTTTTAGGTTTTATTTTTATGCATCTGTAGAAACTTTTCATCGCCACTCTGTCTTCAATAAAATAAGTTTTTCTGCAACTTTTGTTTCTTTACTTTTCTTCTTTCTAGTTCTAAACTGATGATGATGTCTATCTCAGCCATGTCTGAGTAGTCACCTAGTTGGGTGAAAGGGAAATCCAAAGGGGTCTCATGTTCGAATGACATCTAGGTTTTTAGGTTAAAGGATATTGATTTTTACATGATTCTCCCATTCAACCAAATCTCAAAGCGGTAATTCTGGATTGATCACCCAGAATCCGATCCTAGGTTAAATCCGAGCCACGAGAGTGTTGTATCTGGGTTGCCTGAACCTGATCTTATGGACGTCACCGTCGTAGGAGACGAAAGCTACCTACGGAGGATACATAAGCCGAGATGGATTCCGATCTACAAATCATGATCTTGTTCTGGTATGAGAGTGTGAGTTAATTGCCATGAATGAGTGATTAGATGATTAGGGTGACAAGAGTTGGCTAATCTTACATGTGCTTATCCTAGTTTCAGAATCATAGAAAATCTTTGCCTAAATTCCTTGTGTTTTAGAACATGAACCCTAAAGATGAACCTTGAACCCAACGCCATTTTTCTTATTGTTTTCAACCGAATTTTATTTCCAGCTTTTTAATTCCCTGCATAATTAGATTTAATGACAAACCAAAACCTATTTTATTAGATTAGGTCTGCGATTGTTTTTAGTATCAGTTAGAAGTCCTCAACATAGAAATCCCTGTGGATTCAATCCCTAAGTACTACTGCGTTTGCTGTGAACTTGTAGCTTGTCTAGGGTAAAACTTGTGTTGCCCACTGCACCCACATCAAGTTTTTGGCGCCGTTGCTGGGGAGTTGTAGCTGTTGACTTGATTTCTTTATCTAATCTCAATCCTAGACCTCAAGATTATCGAGTTCTACTGGAGATTTTCTAACTTCTCCTTTTATCTTTGCTTTCTCTGCTCTCAGGTGCAAGAAAACTAGGAGAAATCCTGACAACATTATACCGCCCTTAGATGAGATTGACAAACACAAAAGATCACTTAAGGAAACTCAGTAGAAAAATGCTCAAGATGGCCAATCCGAATGCCCATCGGGAAGATCTTTTAAACCGTGATCAAGAATATCACATTGGAGACGATGACCGTGATTCTATTCATCGTGATGACCTAGATGCTGCCCATGAAGAAGATGGCCAGCCACAACTCGATGAAGAGGGAAACCGAGTCCCTGTAAATGCTGCTCAAGCCGCTGATAAACAAAGGAGACAAGACCAAGTCAATCATGAAGAAAGAAGGAATGATGAAAACATTATTCCACCTAATGGTAGAGAGGCCAATCGACCCATACAACTTGCCAATCCTGCGAGAAGACAGCCTCGGAATAGACTCATTGCCGATTTTGATGCACCTCACCAACACTTCCAAAATAGATCAGCTATTCAATTTCCTGTTCTAGCAAGAGGAGATCATGAGATAAAACCTCAGATTGTCTCTTTGATGAAGCAGAATCAATTCCATGGAATCTCTACTGTGCATCCAATGGACCACATTGATCTTTTTGAAAATATTTGTGGAATGGTGAGAACAACTCCAGAAATTATGGATATATGTGAAGTACAAGCTTTTTCCTTTCTCTCTAAGTGATAAAGCTTTTAGATGGTTAAAATCTATGCCATCTGGTTCTATTACTTCATGGAAAGAAGCCAGTCAGCTTTCCTGAACCACTTCTTGATATAAGACCCGGTGAGAGGCTTATATGATTGTGGATCGATGGCTTGGTGGGATCAACATGCTGGCTTTCACGCTCTCTCGTGTGGATCAGTGGATGGAGATGGTAAGACAAGACTCGTTTACACAAGGCTTGAATCGATACGGGATCTGTCAAGCTGGTTTTAATGCTCTCTCTTGAGGTATCAATGAGTGGTTGTGAAGTGGATCGAAGGCACCACAGAGATAATGCGAGGATCTCTGTTACTGCAAACTTACCCCTCGGTAAATCTCACGCGCAAGAACACAAGCAAAGGCTCTCGAGCACAAGCTAAGAGGAAAAACGGCGTTATTTTATTGATAAGGTAAAAAGGAGAGTACAACAGCTGCGTGTGGGACTTTATAAATAGTTTGTCAGCTTTGAACCTTCTAGGGTTCGACACTTAACAAGAAAAATGACACTAAAGACTCAAAACAACAAGACTTGTAAAAGAAATAAAGCAAAAATGGCAAAACGCCTCATTTGGACACAAAAAATGGAAAGTTCACTTAAAAAAAAAAAAGAAACTTTGAACAGCTGCGTGTGGGACTTTATAAATAGTTTGTCAGCTTCGAACCTTCTAGGGTTTGACACTTAACAAGAAAAACGACACTAAAGACTCAAAACAACATGACTTGTAAAAGAAATAAAGCAAAAAAGGCAAAATGTCTCATTTGGACACAAAAAATGGAAAGTTCACTTAAATATAAAAAGAAAAGAAACTAACTATGTGCAACCTTTTCTGGACTTGTTCCGTGCACCTCTGATGCTCTCTAGCGTGTTAGACACCACTAGGAGACTTCCATGTTACCTGCACAGATTGTATAAATGGAAAATACCTGATTAAGGCCGGTTGTGGACTTGCTTGTTGTGTAGTTGATTAAGTCGCGTTCCGGCCCAGGTAGCTCGTTAGTCTTGATGTTTTCTTCGTCTAGAGTCCTGCTAACGCCGTGTCCTGTGAGTTTTCAAGTATCATCTCGTGTCCTGCTTTGTGTCCTTCTTCTTGTCTCATTTGCTCGCTATCGGCTTCACGTCTTGAAACGGTTGTATCTTGAAGATCTGAGGCAGTCTCTTTGGGACTCTTGGTGTTCCGTGCCAAGTAAACATGTATACCTTGTTCTTGTTGAGGCTGGCTCTCTTTGAGGCTCAACTGCGCGAAGCCCTCCATTATGTCTAAATCTGGTCCTTTGAGGCTGTCTTGCATGTAATGCTCTTCAAAAACGGTTTGGAATGCGCCTCCAATCTCCATGGTGCTTAGTAATGATTCTACGCCCAATTGAACCCTTCTCTAAGTCTCCTTGCTTTGGAACGGGTCATTGGTGCTTCTTTGAGCTTGGGAACGAGTGTTTGGTTTGGTGTTGGTTCGATGACCTCATCATTCCCTCCCTCTTCAAGAGGTTTTGTCATCAAACCTGATTCACCTGCATCATAAGGAGACAAATCAGCAACATTAAAACTATGTGAAATATTTAGATCACCTGGGAGTTCCAATCGGTAAGCATTGTCATCGATCTTTTCTAGCACTTTGAAAGGCCCATCTCCGCGAGGTGCAAGCTTGGAGCTCCTTGGCTGTGGTAATCTTTCTGGTCTCATGTGTAGCTAAACCCACTCTCCTGGTTCGAATACAAGTTTCTTGCGTCCTTTATCAGCTCTCCTTTTGTATTCCTCCGTTTTCTTCACTATGTTATCTTGGGCCTTCTCATGTATCTTCTTCACAAACTCTTCTTTCTTGAGGCCATCTAAATTGACTTGTTCAGCTTGGGGTATTGGTGAGAGATCTAAAGGCGTCAGTGGATTAAATCCATACACAACTTCAAAAGGAGACATCTTAGTAGCCGAGTGAGTAGCATGGTTATAAGCGAATTTAATGAAAGGCAAACAATCTAACCAGGTTTTTAAGTTTCGACCAAGAGTGACCCTAAGTAAAGTAGATAGTGTACGGTTTACTACTTTAGTCTGTCCATCCGTTTGAGGATGACAAGTTGTAGAAAATTGAAGCTTGGTGCCAAGCTTTCTCCAAAGGGTCCTCCAAAAGTAGCTTAAGAACTTAGAATCTCGGTCAGAGACAATCGTTCTTGGCACTCCATGTAATCTCACCACCTCTTTAAAGAACAAATCTACGGTTTGTGTGACATCATTGGTCTTGTCACAGGGTATGAAATTCGCCATTTTTGAAAAGCGGTCAACAAAAACAAAGATCGAGTCCTTGTGCCTGATCTTGGGCAAACCTAGTACAAAATCCATAGAAATATCCACCCATGGTGCGTTAGGGATAGGTAAAGGTAAATATAGACCATGAGGATGTAACCTGGACTTGGCTTTGTGACAAGTAACACAGCATGAGCAATGTCTCTCCACATCTTTCTTGAGGTGCGGCCAAAAGAAGTGGTCAGCTATTATGGCTAGTGTCTTTTCCACTCCAATATGACCCATGAGTCCTCTTCCGTGAGCCTCCTTCAGCAATACTCCCTCAAAGACCCTTGGGGAACACATAGCCTCTTTTGTCGAAAAAGGAACCCATCGTGTAAGTGATATGAGCTAAAAGCTCTTTTTCCATGCCCTTGATAAGTTTCTCCGAATTCTGGGTCATTTTTGTATAGCTCCTTGATGTGCTCAAACCTGAGTACCTTTGCCTCCATGGTAGAGATCAATGCATGTCTTCTTGAGAGTGCATCAGCCACTACATTCTCTTACCCCTTCTTGTACTTAATTACATAAGGGAAAGTCTCTATGAACTCTAACCATTTAGCATGGCGTTTCTTAAGCGCGGTCTGTCCTCTTAAGTGCTTCAAAGTTTCATGATCAGTGTGAATGATGAACTCCTTGGACAACAAGTAGTGTTGCCAAGTCTCCAATGCTCGGACTAAGGCATATAACTCTTTGTCGTAGGTGAGGTAGTTTAGTGTGGCTCCACTGAGTTTTTCACTAAAGAATGCCACTGGTCTCTTTCTTTGATGTAGCACAGCTCCAATTCCCACTCCTCATGCATCACACTCCACCTCAAACATTTCATCAAAGTCGGGTAGGGCTAGAACAGGTGCTTGTGTTAAACGATTCTTCATGGCTTCAAAAGCTGCATCTTGAGCCGGTCCCCATGAGAATAGCACGTTTTTCTTGATCACCTCGGTGAGTGGGGCTGCCACGGTGCTGAAATCTCGTCCGAAACGCCTGTAGAAGCTGGCTAGACCATGAAAACTTCTAACATGACCGATTGTAGTTGGTGTAGGCCACTCGCGTATTGCCTTGATCTTCTCCTCGTCTACTTGTAATGCCTGTTCACTTACTACAAAACCTAAGAAAACAAGCCTGTTAGTACAAAATGTGCACTTCTTAAGGTTAGCATATAGGCCTTCCTTGCGAAGTGTTTCAAGCACTAATTCGAGGTGTTGAAGATGGTCATTAAGGTTCTTACTATATATAAGTATATCATCGAAATAAACAACTACAAATTTACTTATATAAGCTCGAAGAACCTGGTTCATAAGGCGCATTAAGGTGCTTGGTTCATTAATCGAGCCAAAAGGCATAACTAACCACTCATACAAACCTTGTTTAGTCTTAAACGCGGTTTTCCACTCATACGAACCTGGTGGTATCCAGTCTTTAAATCCACCTTTGAGAAGATTGTGGATCCACTCAGCTCGTCCAACATGTCATCTAGGCGTGAAATGGGGTGCCTATACTTGATGGTGATGTTGTTGATGGCAAGGCAGTTCACACACATTCTCCATGTACCATCTTTCTTTAGTACTAAGAGAACTGGAACAGCACAAGGATTGAGGCTCTCACGGATATAGCCTTTTCCCATTAGGTCTCGTACTTGCCTCTCTAACTCCTTAGTCTCCTCGAGAGTCATCCTATAAGCTGGCTTATTGGGCATGCTGAACCGGGAACTAAGTCAATTTTGTGCCCTATTCCACGAAGTGGTGGCAACCCTGGGGGTATCTCTTTGGGAAACACATCTCTAAACTTGTTCAAGATAGTTTGCACTTCGGGTGATATCTCAGAGTCACCTATGCCTGCGCTTAGACACTCTTTAAACATCATCAGTAGCACGGTGCCATTGGCACTCATGATTTTACAAATATCACTAGATGATAGATAAAGACTGTTTTTACTTATCTCGGCCTCTTTGTTCATATGCACTTGCATTTCATGAACCTAGGTGGGGCTGAGAGGTGCAAGATTGTACTTACGCTCTTTGTGCATAAAGGAATAATGGTTGGTGCGGCCATTGTGGTTTGTTGCTCGGTCAAATTACCACGGTCTACCGAGTAGTAAATGTCTTGTTTGCATTGGCACCACGTCACAAGTGACTTGATCATGGTATTTGCCGATACTAAAAGGTACTGATACTTGTTCGGAGATCTTGAGCTCAGTCTGATCATTTAGCCACCTTAACTTGTAAGGGCGAGGGTGCTTTTTCTTCTCAAGACCTAATCTGTCCACCATATACTTGCTAGCCACGTTAGTGCATGAAACACCATCTATGATAAGGTTACACACCTTGTTTTTGACGGTGCATTTAGTGTGAATACTTGCTAGCCATGTTTTCTCTTTGGGTTGTCTCCTCGGGGTGAACAAGAACACTTAGCACTCGGCGAGTTACTAATAGTTCACCAGTATCAGGATATTCGACCTCCTCATCCATGTCATTAAATTCGTCTTCTTACTCATCTTGAGAGTCATAGTCCCCACTTGGTGTGATGATCATGACCCATTGATTTGGACACTCCCTTGACATGTGACCCCTGCCTTGACATCTAAAACATGTTATGTCATGAGTTCTTGAAGGATTACTAGATGACTTACCTGTCTCAGCTCAGTTTGACTTGGGAGCCTCGGTACTTTTGCCCTTAAACCTTGAATCGATCTCCACGACTTTGCACTTGTCTACTGGTTTAGAGCTGCTAGCGTTCCAGGTTTGATTCATACGGTTGCGGTTTGTGAGAGATGTTTTGCGCTTGATTTGCTGCTCCACTTGCACAGCAAGGTGCAATAACTCGTGTAAGCCATTGTATTGAGCTCTCTCCACCTTTCTTGGAATTCGTTTTAGCAAGCCGTCAATGAACTGGGCCATTAAGGCCTCCTCCGATTCTTCTAACTCCAGCGAGTTCATCAGCTTCTCAAATTCCTCAAAGTACTCATCTACACTCCTGTTTCCCTGAGACAACTTGCGAAAACACTTTTGTAAGTCTCTATGATAGTGCTCAGGTACATACCTAAGTCGTAGAAGAAATTTCATGTCGCTCCAAGTTATGACCGGTCCAAAACATTGCCTTCTTCTCTCGGCCACGTTTCTGTCCCACCACACTAATGCATTGTCAGTGAGCTGTGCAGCCGCAACAGCCACCTTCTTAGATTCAGCGTAGCCATAGCACTCGAATATGTGCTCTATTTGTGTCTCCCAATCCAAATATGCTTTGAGATCTGATTTTCCTGCAAAAGTGGGAGGTGTTAACTTGAGGTCATAAGTTTGTTCTCGGGCATCTACTACCCTAGCTGGATTTCTCCTTAGAGGGTCCGGTTTCCTCTATTGTCAATGCTGAAGAGGATCGGGTGGAAGGTCATCCTCCAACTCGGGTATCTCTTCATCATCACTCGCATCACCGGCTGGCACTTGTGCTCCTCGAACTGGGGCTCTCCTTGGTTGTGCCTCAACTCGGTCTATTCTTGCTCCAAGTTCTTGACGAATGTTTCCCATTTTTTGAGTCATGCTCCTCAACTCCTCTCTCATCGCTGTCATCGTTTGAACAAGAGCATCGTTCGGAACGGGTTCTCCATCGGCCATGGTGTTAACTAAGTTTGCTTAAATGTCCTTGTACTCACAAAACAACAACTAGTACCACCGAATAATAAGGATAACAAAACACTAAACTATATGAACTCGACACTTAGATAAAACTAAATAACCTTATATAGGGTTTTCAAATTTTAGTTTGCAATAAACAAGGACAACGGTTTTGAACTAACAATGCAACTGATTCTTTTTTCTTTTGACTGATGAATGCGCAAGCAAATAAACTAAATTTTTCTAGGATTTTTCGGTTTTATGAATCAAAGAAAATAAACAAGTATGCATAGAAACTAAAGAATGCAAGGGATAGAAAACCAAAGCAGGAACCTTTGGCTCTGATACCAAAATGATATAAGACCCGATGAGAGGCTTACATGATTGCGGATCGATGGCTTGGTGGGATCAACACGCTGGCTTTCACGCTCTCTCGTGTGGATTAGTGGATGGAGATGGTAAGACAAGACTCGTTTACACAAGGCTTGAATCGATACGGGATCTGTCAAGCTGGCTTTAACGCTCTCTCTTGAGGGATCAATGAGTGTTTGTGAAGTGGATCGAAGGCACCACAGAGATGATGAGAGGATCTCTGTTACTGAAAACTTGCCCCTCGGTGAATCTCACACGCAAGAACACAAGCAAAGTCTCTCGAGCACAAGCTAAGAGGAAAAACAGCGTTATTTTATTGATAAGGTAAAAAGGTGAGTACAACAGCTGTGTGTGGGACTTTATAAATAGTCCGTCAGCTTTGAACCTTCTAGGTTTGACACTTAACAAGCAAAATGACACTAAAGACTCAAAACAACAGGACTTGTAAAAAAAAAAAAAGCAAAAATGGCAAAGCGTCTCATTTGGACACAAAAAATGGAAAGTTCACTTAAAAATAAAAAGAGAAGAAACTAACTACGTGCAACCCTAGACTTTTTCCGTGCACCTCTGATGCTCTCTAGCGTGTTAGACACCACTAGGAGACTTCCATGTTACCTGCACAGATCGTATAAATGGAAAATACCTGATTAAGGCCGGTTGTGGACATGCTTGTTGTGTAGTTGATTAAGTCGTGGTCCGGCCCATGTAGCTCGTTAGTCTTGATGTTTTCTTCGTCTAGAGTCCTGCTAACGCCGTGTCCTGTGAGTTCTTCAAGTATCTTCTCGTGCCCTTCTTCGTGTCCTTCTTGTCTCATTTGCTCGCTATCGGTTTCATGTCTTGAAACGGTTGTATCTTGATGATCCGAGGCGGTCTCTTCGGGATTCTTGGTGTTCCATGCTCCATTTCCTGCCAAGTAAACATATATACCTTGTTCTTGTTGAGGCTGGCTCTCTTTGAGGTTCAAATGCGCGAAGCCCTCCATTATGTCTAAATCGGGTCCTTTGAGGCCGTCTCGCGTGTAATGCTCTTGAGAAACGGTTTGGAATGCACTTCCAATTTCTATGGTGTTTAGGTTAAGGAGAGGCTGGATAAAAAGAACAAGAAGGACAAGAACCGAATTGACAAAGGGCGCAAAGCAATCACCTTTGAGCCAGGAGAGTGGGTGTGGTTGCACATGAGGCAAGACAGGTTCCCAAAGCAAAGAAAATCCAAACTTGCACCGAAGGGAGATCAACCATTCCGAGTCTTGGAGAAGATCAATGACAACGCATACAAGCTAGAGCTGCCAGGTGAGTTTAATATCACTCCTACTTTCAATGTCACTGACTTGTCCCCTTATGATGCAGGTGAATCTTGATACGATCGTGGACCCGGAGGATGGAACTGATGCAGAAAACGAGGTTCCAGAAGAGCACTTCACCGTACCGGAAGGTCCAATGACTCATTCCAGGACCAGGAAGCTAGCAGGAGCGGTCCAGACCTAACTTGATGGGATCAAGATTTATCCAGACGACCTGGCCTTATCCAAAGGAGTGACCGTACTTGTGAATGCAGGCTGTAGCTAATCTGGTCCGGGTAATGGCTTAATACTCTTTTTTCTTACATCCGTGTTTGTCCCACTGGGTTTACCGGATGGGGTTTTAACAAGGTTAAGTCCATTGCCCATCTCTCGACCCAGGTTCGTTTACGGTCTTGTTCATGGGTCGATAGTCTAAGAGTCATTTTTGGTGGAGCAGTCCAAGAGTCATTTTGAAGCCACCGAAGAGTCAGTCAATGTTTTTAGTCTTTAGCATTTATTTTCTTTGTAATTTCCTAAGAGTAATCCTTGAGCTATTTTTCCTTCTATATAAGGCCTTTGTACTCTCATTTGGAACTCATTCACTTTTTATTTTCGAGATTTTCTCTCTGTTCTTTTTAGAACTATTTTTGATTCTAAGGTGGTCATCCTCTTGAATATTTTCTTTCGATTTATTGAGTTCTTCTCATCGGACTCACCGCAGCCTTCGACCCATCAAGCCTAAGTGTTCGTTCAAGGCGATTTAGGGGCATCAGGATTTTCGGGAACCTAGTTCTCACACCTGATCATCTTAGATCCGCGAGCTCTGAACTTGGTGAACCCATCACCTTGTACAAGGCGATCATTGCGAGTTTGGGCCTAGGGATATTCGGGAGTCTCCAATTCATAGACAAAATTTTTTAGGTCTTAGGGCTATCAATCCCCTTGTCAAAGTAGCACAAAAGAGGTGTCAATCCAAGAATGTGGTGTTAGACACTAAGATATGTGATCAGTTTCTCAATTCAAGTGAACAGGTGAGGTTTGATTGATTAATGACAACTAAGAACTAAAAACAAGATTAAAGACTAAAGAAATAATCAAACAAGAACTAAGCAAATAAAAAGTGATGTGAATACTAGATGATGGAAGCATGAGATTCTAGACATGATAGTTGGCTAGGGTGCTTTGGTGCTAAACTAGAAATGCTAATGACAATGATGAGACATGATTCAAATGATTAAGAACTCTAATCTAGATTAATCCTCTCATGAATGTATTAACCCCTACACTAATCCATTTTCAAACCAAATCATCATTTGTGAAATATGAATCAGTGAGCATTAATAAACAGTTCTAAAAGATCATTTAAGAAAATAACAAGATATCATCATGCAGCAAATGCTTAAACCTCTAATACAGCTCTTTCAGGAATTTCATCAAACACTTTTGGTGAATGAAATTCCCAGATTCTAGATCACAAGTGATGTGCAAGGATCTAGCCTAGAGAACAGCTGTTTAGAGAGATGAATGAATGAATCTAGCCCTAAGCACTCCTAATCTAACACTTTAGCACCCTAACCTACACATGTAGAACCTCATTAAGATGACTACTCACGAATCATACTAATCTCTCTTAAACCTTTGCAAGTTGAGAAGATTGGCATGATTAATGATGAGAAATGGAGATCAAGAAGATGGATAATGATGGATTTGCAGCTTTCAACACAAAGATCTCTCAAACTCTCTTGATTAGAACCCTTAAAAATCGATATTTCTCTTCTAAAAGGGAGTATTTTCACAAAAGAGGCAAGAAACAAAAGGAATAAAGCTTGGTCCTTAGGGTAAAACCCTAAAAAACTATACATAGGTCTTAAAACGAACCGGGTCAGCCTGGAACAAACCGGGTCCTGACCCGGTTTTAATGGGTAAAATCTCAACTGTGCGAGTTGCTCAGGAGCTTCTCATGTTGCATGCCCAAGTCGCACAGCCATAGAAACAGTCTTGTGAGCCTTAAGTCCTTCAGTCTCAGCCGCATGCCCATCTAGGTGTAAACAGCGAACAAATGTGCGATTCAGTCTTTCTTCTCTTCAACTCGCATGACCAAGAAGAAATTTGGGGAGAGTATGTGTGTGAGTAGGTCCTCCTTTAGTCCCAAGTCGCATGCCCAATTAGCACAGGTCTAGAAAGAAGCTTCAGCGAGATTAAACCATGTAAGCCAGGCCGCATTCCTCTCTCAGTGTAAACAGCAAGTCTTCATGCGGTTCAGTTCCATTTGCTCCCTAGCTCGCACAACCATGTAGCACAGGACTTTGAGTATGTGTGCGAGTTGGTCTACTTCACTCCCAAGTCGCATGCCCAACTCGGTGTAAACAGCGAGTGATCCTACGGTTCAGTTCACTACTGGACCAACTCGCATGCTCAAGTCGCACATTTGTGGACTTAGCATTTTTCCTGCTCGGGAGCCTTTGACCTCATCCAAGGTTACCTCACCCGCACATCTCCACACGCAGCTCAATTCCCAAAAATTATCCTTTAAGCGCTGCGAGTTATCCAAGTCGCAAAACCATCTCGCAGACTTCAAATCTCCTCGGTCCACTTTGCATTAGGCGGAGCGTAACATCCAGGATATATGTCCAAATGGCTTTATTCCAGCTGCAGCGGAAAGCGCACTCAAATATCTTGAACTTTGGTGAAGAAACCTTCAGCGCTTGGGAAGTGGAAGGTTCCCTGGACGGCTCATCTCTGTAGTGCATTGAAATGATCAAAAGCAAGCTCTTGGACCAGTGTTCACTCCGGAGACGATATCTTTCAGCACATAGTACCAAACTGGATGAACTTAGATGTTATGGAAAGATCCCTCAAAGATCTCGAATCTTGATGAAGACATTGGCAACGGAATCAGATTGGAAAGGCAATGTCCCACGCAATCTTTGTGACCCATCGGACCGGTCTTGAAACTGTTGCGAGACAAGTGTGCCTTCCGGTGAGCTTAACACTCTGTTCAGGACTCCAAATCCAATGCTTCCACTTGTTCTGGATCCGTGACCTGATCATATCCAACTTTTCTGAAGACCCTGTAATCTGAATCGGACGTTAAGACTTCCCGGACAGGCGATCTTTCAAGACGTATGGGATTGCTCCAGAACGGATGCTAGAGAGGTCTGTCTTCTGGTGGCCGTATCTTTCAGTTTGATGCTCTAAAATCATTGATTCCAACTGTTCTGAGATCTAGACTCCATTATTTTGATCTTTTCTGAAGACATTGGAGGCTGAATCGCTCGACAAGACCTTCTGGTAACGCGATCTCAGAGATGTATCTGCACCCGGGAATTTTGGCCGAGAAACTTGAGCAGCCGGTACGCGTTTTGGCCGAGAAATCCACCCGCGGTACATGAAAATGGCCGAGAAAAAGCTTTCCCCGGTACAGGCTAGCGCCGAGAATATCCAAAAGAATGATTTCACCATTTTTAAACCCCCATTCACCATTTCTTCTCCTGGCTTCATCTTTTTAGGTCCAAACTGCTTCCAAATCACCTGTAAACACTCCAAAACGTGCAAGACTCACTTGGACCTAATGCAAACCCCTAAGTCCTAAAACAATACCTAAAGACCTAAAATGCATGAAATAAGATATGATTTGGAATGAAATTTACAACCAAAATGATGCAAATTATGAACATATCAACTCCCCCACACTTGTCCTTTGCTTAACCTCAAGAACAAAGAGCAAATGAGAGAAAGAGGTTGGATGCATTGGGAGTTCATATTCCTTAATGAGAGAGTGTATCACTAAAAGAATTCAAGGCTCATTGTCCTAGTTAATAATTCTAAGATGCAGTGCAAATAAGATTACTCATAAAACTTTTGCCATACTCATCATAAAATGAATCAAGCTCAAGCTTAAACTTTCACAAACAGCCATAGTTCCAACCTTTTGACATTCATTAAAGCTCATGTGAATCATTCTTATGCAAATCATGTGAACTCACTTATCTTGGGACAGGGTTATGAGACAAAGATGATCTCATTCAATGCTTATGGTTTCAATGCAGCTCAAGAGATCACTCAAGAAGGAATAAACTTTAACAGAAGGCTAAGGGTAAAAGGCAACTGGTGCATACAAGAGTAGAATCCCATCTACCCAATGCCCCAAGTTGGTCTTTCACCTTAACTCTACTCTCATGAAGATCACATCCTAGCTACTCCTCTCTCAAGGCATTCATTGCCTCATCAACGCACTCCTCACTTCACTCACATTCTTTTTTTTTCACACCAGGGGATTCATTTTTTCATCTTTAAACTCAGGCTTTGGGGTCTGAACCTTTCACTTAGCTCTTTCTCACATAGCACTGTCTAGCCTCTTTTCTTTTTTTTTTCAAACACTTGAGCCTTTTGGCTTCTTTTCTTTTCTCTTTACTTAGAGGCTAGACTTTTCTTTTCAAAACACAAGAGCTTTTCTTTCTTTAAACAGCAGACCCCAAACCGCTTTATTTTCTTTTCCATCCCCTGGTTCTCATCTCAAACTCTCTCTTTTTCACCCAGTGTTTCCCGAGATCTCTTCCTAGCCTACTCTAGACTCATGATGCAGAGCTAGATCTACATGAGACTCTACTCTTGTCGCCCTAAACCCAACACTTTCTGTCAAGTTTATTCAGAAAAAGGCCTCACATATCTCACTATAGTGTTTCAGGCTTCAAGGAAGGTTTGGTTTATATGCACTTAGATGCAACTACATGAATGCATGCAAGAATGTGACTCAAGACTCAAAGTAGAAAATAAGAACAGAGAAAATATGATTAGTAAAAGATGAAAATCCTCCTCCACACTTAAATAACACAGTCTCATGTGTTATAAAAGCATGAGAAATGAGTAAAATCAAAACAAACAAGTAAAATGCAAAGAGAAAAAGAAAGTCTACATGCATATGTACAAGGGTGGAGTGTTACCTAAGAGCTGTGGAAGTCTGACCTCAAGGAGTATGAGGGGTTTGATGTGTGACCAGATGGTGTCTCCCAAGAGTGATGGCTTGCCTCATCAGAACCGTCTTCAAGATCCACCCATGCTGTGCCATATGGGACCAGTGCTGTGCAATTGGTGGAGCTCTCTCCAACCTCTTCTCTGTGTCTTGGTGAAACCGGTGTTAGAGATCCATCTTTGCAAGGGTTCTCAAGCTTCTTGATCCTTTCCTTCATCTCCTTGATACATTTGGCCATCTTGTGTATCGTTTTCTCCTGATACTTGCACCATTGCTGAAGGACACCAATCTTTTGCTGAGCTCTGAACCCTGAGGTGCCTGGCTCCTCCCAGTTGTAATCATCAAAGTGGTATCTATTCCCACCATAAAGTTTCTGAGGTGGAGGCAGACCATCATCTCCAGCACCAGCATCACTAGCAGCAGCAGCTTCAGCGTCTGCTTTCTTTTCTTTGGAAGCTTCTTCTCTGCAATCTTTCTTGTACTTGAGAATTGGTGGATCAGTCTGGACATTGTAGAGCTTTTCCTTCAACAAGTATAAGTGAATGTTGCACTTTAATTGGACTGTGGTGATGGAGGGACTGGGTAGGAGAACTTGGAGTGGCTCATCAATGAAGTACTTAAAGTTGTAAACCAGCTTGGCACCAACTCTCCCTTGAAAGAAACCAATCTTGCACAGATGAGCTTCATTAATCAGATCAAGCTTTGGCTTGCTTTCCTTAAACCTATATCCTCTTGCCTTCAAAATCTTTGTTACAACCCAACCATGGGCCAGCTTTGCTTCCTTCTTCTTTGAATCCCAAATGCACTCCTTGTAGAACATCAAAGACCTTGCTAGTTGAGAGGCAAGGCAAGGTGTGTGAGCATATCCTTCATAAGTCTTCCCATTCTCATGAGTTGGCATCAACTGCTTCAGTCCCACACCAAGGAGGTTCAGATCACCTTGATGAACTCTCCCAACATCAAGCTTGAAATACAAGCTGTGAAAAAGGATCTTGTGAACATATCTCAGCACCGGGTTTCGTATCCAAGAGGACTTAGAGTCTCCAGCTGTGTACTTCCCAAATGCAATTGATCCCCATAAAGCTTGAACTTCTTCCTTCCTAAGACCGATCTTGTTGGAGAGAGGTGTGTTTTTAGGCGCAGATAATCCAAATATCTCAGTCAGCTCCTTGAATGGCACCGTGTAGAGATTCCCTTTCACCTGAAACTGAATAGTTCCTAGACCTCTTCCTTGAATCATTTTTGGGTCCCTTGGCATGTACATATCAATTTCAAGATAGGCCAAGAACTCTTGAGATTCCTCCTCATAAGCCACTTCTCTCAGTTCCAAGAAGGATTCAATGCCCATGTTCCCAAGGAAAGTTTTGACATCCTCATAGATGCTAATCTTCTTCAAAAATTTCACATCAGGGAACCTCCCTTGCTGGATAATCAGGTGTTTCTGGTTTAGTTTTCTTAATCCTCTTGGTGCCTCTTCAATGACGCCTTGGGAACCTCCAGCTGAGCTGCTTTAACCACTCTCAGTTTGTTCATAATCAGAGACCACAGCCAGTTGTTTTCCTTTCTTCTTGGAAGCAGAAGCAACCACCAAAGCTTTCTCCTCATTCCTTGCTTTGTGCTTTTCTTGGTGCCTTTGCCATTCCCTTTTGGCTTTGAAGATCCTGAGACCAAGCTCTTGTCTTTGGATGCAAGAACTTTCTTCATGCGGGCTAGAGCATTGGTTCTCTCAGTCATCTGCCAATCATTTCTCAGAAACAAGTTAGCACAAGATCAAGTTCCACAAAGTTCTCAAAAATTTTGAAAAATTGTTGCAAAAATCGATTTCTAAAGAACATGAACGATTTTCTCAAGCCAAGCATCAGTCCAATGAATTCATAGCAATGCAAAACAAAAGTGCAAAGCAAAGACTCAGCAAGAAACAAGCTCACCACTTTTTCAAGAAAAATCAATTTTTCCATGAATTATTTTGCAACAATTTTCAAAATTCAAGAACAGTGAATCACCAATAGAGAGCTCTGTTTTCCATGATAATCTACCACCCTAGAATTTATAAAAATAATCCCAAGGTCTACAACAACCTATTAAAATCGATTCCACAAAATGAAGCTCAAAAATCACCATTTAAGAACATGGAAAAAGATGAGTTTTAACAGAGTGAATACCTTGGGATTATGATGCAAATGAGTTCGAAATGCTAACAATATGAGATTACCAACTCAAAAAAGAGCTCAGAGCACTTTGAATCAACGAATTTGGTGAAGAAATGAGAGAGTTATGAAGAAAACACTGGAGAGAAATGGGGTTTAGAAGGCAAACTCGTGTTTTTGGTGAGGAAGAGAGAGTGTGGGACTAGGTACAGCCTTTGGACTGGTGGTCAATAGATCCACTTTGACCAGTCAAGGCTTGACCTGTCCTTTTTTTGTTGACCAGACCCCTTTTCCTTCCTTTTTGCGCCTTGGACCCGGTCTTTCTCATCCCGCACGACTGACTCGGTGTGTTCTGCGAGTTTGTGTGCAACTTGGGACCATCTTCTTCCTGTCCCGCACGCCCAAGTCGCACACAAAACTCTTCTGAGAGCTTTGGCCTTCCCTTTTGTCCTGCGACCTGGCGTGACCTCCTGATGACCCGCAAGCCCGTCTCGGATTAAACCGCGAGTTCTTGTGAGACCTGGGACCTGGTGTTGACCGTCTCGCATGCCCAGGTCGCACAAAAATTTCCTTTGCCTGATCTGATTCCTTCTCTCATGCTGCGACCTGGCTCCATTTTGAACTAACTTACACGTCCCAGTTGGTGTAAACTGCAAACGTTTGTGCGGCCTGGGCGGACTCCGAATGATCTCGCACGCCCAGGTTGCACATTTTAAACCTTTGCCGGTCTTTTGCTTCTTCTCATCGTGCGACCTGGTCTCCTCTCTGAACCAACACGCATTCCCATGCCGGTGTAAACGCCGAATGTTCGTGCGACCTGGGACCTTCTTAGTCTGACCCGCAGGACCAAACCGCACACTCTAAACCTTGGACGACCTGGCACCTTTCCTTAACCTGCGACCTGGCTCCCTGTTGGACTGACCCGCAAGCCTGTCTCGGTGTAAACCGCGATCGTTTATGCGGCCTGGGATCTTCCTTGAATTAACTCGCAGGCCTGAGTCGCACGCTTTAACACTTGAACACCTCGGCCTCTACTTTTTGTTGTGCGGCCTGGGATCTGCTGAATCAGCTCGCATGACCAACTAGGTGTAAACAGCGAGTGTCCCTGCGAGTTGATTCCTCATTCGTTCAGGCCGCATGCTCATCTCGCACATTCTGACACTTAAACACCTCGGCCTCTTTTCCTGCTGTGCGACCTGTGAGGATATTGAACCAGATCGCATAACTAACCTGGTGTAAATAGCAAGTGTTTCTGCGGCCTGGTCTCTCCTTGGTTCAGGCCGCATGCCCATCTCGCAGGATCTGTCTTTGAACGCCTTGGACTCTTTTCACCTGGTGTGCGGCCTGGTCTCTCCTTGGCTCAAGCCGCATTCCCAGCTCGCAGACCAGCAGCACTTAACATTTTTATTGCTCAAATCTTTTGCTGCTAGGTGAAAAACTCGCAGGACCAAGTAGGTGTTAACAGCGAGTTCTTCTGCGAGTTGGTATCTGGCCTGACTGAGCCGCACGCCCAAGTAGCACACAGGCGTCCATCAAGCTTTCATGTCTTAAACTCTTTTCTCAGCCTTCTCACATGCTCCATTCCACTTTGTCCCTGAGCCATAGCCTCCAAAAGTCACCTGGAACCTGAGAACAACTCACAAAACCCATCAAAAGATCCTAAAACATAAAAAAGAAAGAAAAGAAAAGATCAAAAGAACTATGTACAAGGATAAGCTTGGGGTGTCTCTCAAGAGCACTTTGTTTAAAGTCTCTAAGTTTGACTTTGATACCATGTTTATGCTGATGGTGGATCAAGAAGGGGAACTGATGTAGCTTCCTCCTTCCTTTGTGAGACTAGGTAGTGTTTGATCCTTTGGCCATTGACCACAAACTCTTTACCATGTTTACCTTCTAGCACAACAGCTCCATATGGCCTAACTTCAAGAATCTTAAAGGGACCAGCCCATCTAGACTTAAGTTTTTCAGGAAATAACTTAAGCTTAGAGTTGAACAGCAACACCAAATCACCTTCCTTGAACTCCCTTTTCAAAATCCTTTGATCATGTAGAGCTTTGGTCTTTTCTTTATAGATCTTGGAGCTCTCAAAAGCCTCCAACCTGATCTCTTCAAGTTCATGGAGTTGAATTATTCTTTTCTCTTGAGCTGTTTTGATATTAAAGTTCAGCAACTTCACAGCCCATAATGCCTTGTACTCCAGCTCAACAGGAAGGTGGCAGCTCTTCCCATATAGCAGATTGAAAGGAGATGTCTTAAAGGCTGTTCTATAAGCCCACAATGCATCATCCATCCTTTTGCTCCAATATTTTCTGCTTGAGCTAACAGTCCTCTCAAAAATGGCCTTAATTTGTCTATTAGACAATTCAACCTGGCCACTAGTTTGAGGATGATAAAGAGTAGCTACCTTATGTTTCACTCCATGCTTCCTCAGCAGTCCCTCCAAGGTTTTGTTCACAAAATGAGAACCTCCATCAGAAATAACAACCCTTGGTACTCCAAATATTGGGAAGATTATGTTCTTGAACAACCTGACCACCACCTTGGAATCATTGGTAGGGGAAGCAACAGCCTCAACCCATTTGGACACATAGTCCACAGCCACCAATATGTACTGATTCCCATAAGATGAGATGAATGGCCCCATGAAATCCACTCCCCAATAATCAAAAACCTCAACCTCAAATATTGGATATTGAGGCATTTCACTCCTCTTTGAAATGTTTCCATGCCTCTGACAGGCATCACACGCTGAAACAACCCTTTGAGCGTCCTTGAACATAGTAGGCCACCAAAACCCACTCTGAAGAACCTTTGCCACCGTCTTGAATGCTCCCATGTGACCTCCAAAAGCTGATCCATGGCACTCTTGCAACACAGGTTGCATCTCCTCTTCAGCAAGACACCTTCTATACAGCTGACCTTTGTTTAGAACGTAAAGGTAAGGTTCGTCCCAATGGTATCTTTGGACATCTTTGAAGAACTTCTTTCTGCGGTAAGCATCAAGTTCTGGTGGTTCCACTCCGCAAGCAAGAAAGTTCACAATGTCAGCAAACCAAGGCATTCTCCTCTCTTGGATGTTATCTACTTCCTTAAACTTCAAGTAAGAGTTGAGCACCATCAATGATTCCTCAGGGAGAGAGTCATTAAGAGGGACTTCAGAGTCCACTTTTAACCTAGAGAGATGGTCTGCAGCTCCATTCTCTATGCCTTTCTTTTCTTGTACTTCCATATTAAACTCTTGGAGTAAGAGGATCCATCTCAGGAGTCTAGGCTTGGCGTCCTTCTTAGTCATGAGATATCTGAGGGCTGCATGATCATTGTACACAATGACTTTTGATCCCACCAGGTAGCTTCTGAATTTATCAAATGCAAAAACATTGCCAGCATTTCCTTCTCTGTGGTAGCATACTTTTCTTGAGCAGAATCAAGGGTTCTGCTGGCATAGTAGATGACATGAAGTTTCTTGTCCTTTCACTGACCAAGCACAGCTCCAACTGCATAGTCTCAGGCATCAGTCATAACCTCAAAGGGCAATGACCAGTCAGGGGCCTGAACAATTGGTGCACTGATCAATGCATCTTTGATCTTTTTGAAAGCTTCTTCACACTCAGCATCAAAGATAAATTTAACCTCTTTGCACAACAGCCTAGTCAAAGGCCTAGCTATTCTTGAGAAGTCTTTGATGAACCTCCTGTAGAACCCTGCATGCCCAAGGAAACTTCTTATCCCTTTGACTGAGTTTGGAGCTTGAAGATTCACCATCACCTCCACCTTTGCTCTTTCCACTTCTATTCCAACTTCTGAGACCTTGTGCCCCAACACTATTCCCTCTTGAACCATGAAGTGACATCTTTCCCAATTTAACACCAAGCTGTGCTCCTCACATCTTTCCAGGATCTGAGACAGATTAGACAAACAAGAGGAGAAAGAGTGTCCATAGACTGAGAAGTCATCCATGAAGACTTCTACTTTCTCCTCAATCAGATCTGAAAAAATATACAACGCTGGAAAGTAGCAGGAGCATTGCACAGCCCAAATGGCATGCGCCAATAAGCAAACGTCCCATAGGGACAGGTGAATGTGGTCTTCTCTTGGTCTCTTGAATCTATGGGGAATTGAAAGAATCCAGAGTAACCATCTAGAAAACAAAAGAAGGGATGGTTTGCAAGCCTCTCTAGCATTTGGTCAATAAAAGGCAAAAGAAAATGGTCTTTCTTAGAGGCTGCATTGAGCTTTCTATAATCTATACACATCCTGTATCCAGTTATAGTCCTAGTAGCAATCAGCTTATCCTTCTCATTCTTTATCACTGTCATTCCCCCCTTTTTGGGTACCACATGGACTGGTGAAACCCATCTAGAGTCTGAGGTTGGATAAATTATCCCAGCCTCTAGGAGTTTGAGAATCTCTTTCTTCACTACCTCTTTTAAGTTGGGATTAAGACGCCTTTGGTGCTCAATGGATGACATAGATTCCTCTTCTAGGTACATCCTATGAGTGCATAGGGAGGGTGAGATACCCTTTATGTCATCCAGAGAGTAGCCAATGGCTCTCCTATGTTTCCTCAACTCTTCTAACAACCTATCTCTTGGTCCTCTAACAGCATATCATTGATAATGACAGGATAAGACTCATTGAGACCTAAGAAAGCATACTTGAGCCCCTTGGGAAGAGGTTTGAGTTCCAGCTGAGGTGCCTTAGACTCATCCCAATCAGCACTGAATCTGTCTTGCTCACACGGCCCAACATGCTCCTCCACTTTAGAACCCACGGCCATGACTCCTTGAACCGCTCCTTGGCTTGTGTTTGAGCCTCTGATATCCAAGTACTCAGGACCACTTCCTTCCAGTTCCAAAAACCTTGTCTCAAGACCAAGTTCTTTTGCATTGTCCAAAAACAGCTTGTACCCTTCACTCTCCTCTGCTAAGAACCATGGTCTCCTTGTTATTGAGTTAAAGCAACTGGAAGAGGATCATCAGTATTCAATTCCTCAAGTAGTTCATCAACTAGTTGATCCATGGTCTCTACATAGAAGCATTGGCCTTCTATAGTGGGCTTCTTCATCATGTTGGTGATATCAAACTTCAGCTTTTCTTTACCAAGTTGTAGCTCAATGATGCCACCTCTTACATCAATGATTGCTCCTGCTGTGGCCAAGAATGGCCTGCCCAAAATCAGTGGATCAACAGGTTCTTCATCCATCTCTAGAACAATAAAATCTGTAGGCACTTCAAAACCACCAATCTTGACTGGTAAGTCCTCTAACATTCCAACAGGTAGCCTTACAGATCTATCAGATAGGACAAGAGAGATTCTAGCAGGTTTGAACACTCTGTATCCAAGCTTTCTTGCTATAGAGAATGGCATTAGACTGACAGATGCACCCAAGTCATAAAGGCAACTAGAAAACATTAATGGACCTATAGCACAAGGGAGAGTAAAGCTCCCTGGATCAGACAGCTTCCTTGGGACTGAACTTTTCTGAATTATGGCACTGCACTCATGGCTTAGCACCACCATACCCTGTAGCTCTTTGGTCTTGTTCAAGATAGCATCCTTTAGAAACTTTCCCAGCTTAGGCATCATCAGAAATGCTTCACTGAGAGGCATTGTAAAGGTGTCTCATTAAGAGTCTCCTCAAAGAGCGCCCTTGCTTTATCTACAATCTGCTTCTTGAATCTTCCTGGATATGGGAGCTTAGGTTTATAGGGAGATGGTGGAACATAAGGCTTTTCTGGTTCTGATGGCTTTTCCACCTCTTTGTCCTTCCCTTTCTTTGATCTTTCAGCTTCTTGATCATCCCTTGGGGCTGCCTCCCCACCAATTTGATCATTGTTCTCAATGATCACATTGTTAGGCTCTATACCTGGGAGCTCTTTGCCACTTCTCAATGTAATGGCTTTAGCATAATCCTTTGGGTTTGGTTTAGGCTTACCAGGTAAGCCACCTTGGCTTCTTGAAGTGGATGCCTGATTTTGTTTCAGCTCCTTGATGTCCTGCTGCAAAAATGCATACTGACTTGCAAACATTTGTTGACCCTGCATCAGTTGTTGTAGAATCTCAACCATGTCCAGCCCATGCTGTTGCTGCTGGTGAACCGGTGCTGACTGGAACTGACCGGCGCCTGTTGCTGAAACTGTGGTGGACTGATCCCTGGTGGTGCTTTTGGCTGTTGCTGTGAACTGAAACTAGAACTCTGAAGTGGTTGCTGATGCTGACTATAACCCTGATTCTGAACAAACTGATTCTTTGGTTGAAAAGACCCTTGAAAGTTGTTCTTGGGAACAAAATTCTGTGGAGCTTGAGAGGTAGGGCAAACTTGGTCTTGTGGGTTGGCTACATTGGGATTCCTGTAAGAGAGGTTCTGATTGGCATTGGCATACTGATATCTTTGGAAACTCTGATTCCCAATATTGTTTAGCTATTCCTGAGTAAGACTCTCTTCACTGATGTTCTCAAAGCATTGAGAAGGTTCCTCATACTCTCCTACAAAGTGCATTGGCTTTTGAGTGGCCAATACCACCTTGTCCAGCTTGCTTTCAATTGTTTTAAAGTCCTTCTCATACCTTTGATCCCTGCTTGAACTCTCACTTCTATTGGCTCTATCAAAGTCTTCTCCATATGTATCATTGCTCATTGCAAAGTTCTCAACTAGCTCTAAAGCAGCATGAATCTCCTTCCCCATAAATTTTCCATTTGATGCAGTATCCAGCTGGTTCCTAATCTTGGGAAGAGCCCCTCTATAAAGTGTGCTGAGAAGAGAAGCCTCACTAAACTCATGGTGTGGGCATTGGTTAGTGTAGCTCCTGAATCTCTCATATGCTTCACCAAAATTCTCATTGCTATGTTGAGTGAAGCTGGAGGTTTGGTTTCTTAGCTTTGCTGTTCTGGAAGTTGAGAAGAACTTAGACATAAATTCCTGCTTGCATTGCTCCCAAGTCTGAATGGAGCCTCTTTGAAGATTCTTCTCCCATTGGTGTGCTTTGTCACCAAGACTGAAGGGGAATAATCTGAGATTGAAGCTGTCCTCAGATACTCCATTTATCTTTGTCAAGTAACAAACTTTATCAAATTGGTCCAAGTGTTCCAAAGGATCTTCCATTGGCAATCCATGGAACTTGGAGTTTTGAACCATATTCAGCAAAGATGCCTTGACATCAAAATTGTTGTTTTGCACCGGTGGTGCTTGAATCCCTGCTCCATACTGATGAGCATTGGTCCTGTCATTTTCTCCAACATAGACCTGTGGCTGCTCATATCTCCTTGGTGGGTTTTGGAAGAGCTGTTGGTGGTGAACATGTTGTCTTTGCTTTACATTGGCCTAATGCCTTTGCTGATGAGCTGGAGCTTGTCCCAGGTGGACATAAGCTTGCTGTTGATGCACCTGTTCATGGTGAACATTACCCTGGTGGAACCCTTGACCAAATCCATTACCAGCTCCATTTCCAGCTGCATTTCCAGCAGCATTACCAACGCCATTATCCTGCTGCACCTAGGCCTGTTGCCCCTCTTGAACCTGCGGCTCAATGTCAACCACATGCTGTCTCTGATCTTACATATCAGCCTGATCAGTCTGTCTTCCACGCCTATCCCATCTCCTTCTTGGAACCAAAAGATTGATGTTGTCTTTCAGAGGGAAAGGTGAACCACAGCTTCTTGATCTGGACCTGGTGTTCATACACCTGAAAGCAAAAACAGAACTTGAAAGTAATCAGTAAAAAAAAAAAAAATAAGTACTTGATCTCAAGAACAGATTAGAGCCTAATGCTAAACAATCCACAATTTGGCAACGGCGCCAATTGATAGACAATATTTTTTAGGTCTTAGGGCTATCAATCCCCTTGTCAAAGTAGTACAAAAGAGATGTCAATCCAAGAATGTGGTGTTAGACACTAAGCTATGTGATCAGTTTCTCAATTCAAGTGAACAAGTGAGGTTTGATTGATTAATGACAACTAAGAACTAAAAACAAGATTAAAGACTAAAAAAATGATCAAACAAGAACTAAGCAAATGACAAGTGATGTGAATATGAGATGATGGAAGCATGAGATTCTAGACATGATAGATAGTTGGCTAGGGTGCTTTGGTGCTAAACTAGAAATGCTAATGACAATGATGAGACACGATTCAAATGATTAAGAACTCTAATCTAGATTAATCCTCTCATGAAGGTATTAAACCCTACAATAATCCATTTTCAAACCAAATCATCATTTGTGAAATATGAATCAATGAGCATTAATAAACAGTTCTAAAAGATCATTCAAGCAAATAACAAGACAACATCATGCAGCAAATGCTTAAGCGTCTAATACAACTCTTTCAGGAATTTCATCAAACACTTTTGGTGCATGAAATTCCCAGATTCTAGATCACAAGTGATGTGCAAGGATCTAGCCTAGAGAACAGCTGTTTAGAGAGATGAATGAATGAATCTAGCCCTAAGCACTCCTAATCTAACACTTTAGCACCCTAAACTACACATCTAGAACCTCATTAAAATGACTACTCACTAATTATACTAATATCTGTTAAACCTTTGCAAGTTGAGAAGATTGGCATCATTAATGATGAGAAATGGAGATGAAGAAGATGGATAATGATCGATTTGCAGCCTTAAACACAAAGATCTCTCAAACTCTCTTGATTAGAACCCTTAAAAATCGATATTTCTCTTCTAAAAGGGGTCTTTTGACAAAATAGGCAAGAAACAAAAGGAATAAAGCTTGGTCCTTAGGGTAAAACCCTAAAAAAACTAAATATAGGTCTTAAAACGAAACGGGTCAGCCCGGAACAAACCGGGTCCTGACCCGGCTTTAATGGGTAAAATCTCAAGTGTGCGAGTTGGTCAGGAGCTTCCTATGTTGCATGCCCAAGTCGCACAGCCATAGAAACAGTCTTGTGAGCCTTAAGTCCTTTAGTCTCAGCCGCATGCCCATCTAGGTGTAAACACTGAACATGTGTGTGATTCTATCTTTCTTCTCTTCAACTCGCATGACCAAGACGAAATCTGGGGAGAATATGTGTGCGAGTTGGTCCTCCTTTGGTCCCAAGTCGCATGCCCAACTCTCACAGGTTTAACCATGTAAGCCAGGCCGCAATCCTCTCTCGGTGTAAACAGCGAGTCTTCATGCGGTTCAGTTCCCTTTGCTCCCTAGCTCGCACAACCATGTAGCACAGGACTTCGAGTATGTGTACGAGTTGGTCTACTTCACTCCGAAGTCGTATGCCCAACTCGGTGTAAACAGCGAGTGATCATGCGGTTCAGTTCACTACTCGGCCAACTCCCATGCTCAAGTCGCACATTTGTGGACTTAGCATTTTTCCTGCTCGGGAGCCTTTGATCTCATCTAGGGTTACCTCACCCGAACATCTCCACACGCAGCTCAATTCCCAGAAATTATCCTTTAAGCGCTGCGAGTTATCCAAGTCGCAAAACCATCTCGCAGACTTCAAATCTCCTCGGACCACTTCGCATTCGGGGGAGCGTAACTTCCAGGATATAGGTGCAAATGGCTTGATTCTAGCTGCAGTGGAAAGCGCACTCAAATATCTTGAACTTTGGTGAAGAAACCTTCAGCGCTTGGGAAGTGGAAGGTTCCCTGGACAGCTCATCTCTGTAGTGCTTTGAAACAATCAAAAGGAAGCTCTTGGACCAGTGTTCACTCCTGAGACGATATCTTTCAGCATATAGTACCAAACTGAATGAACTTATATTTTCTGGAAATAGCACTCAAAGATCTAGAATCTTGATGAAGACCCCGGAAACTGAATCAGAATGGAAAGGCATCGTCCTACGCAATCTTTGTGACCCATCGGACCGGTCTTGAAACTGAAGCGAGACAGGTGTGCTTTCCGGTGAGTTTAACTCTCTGCTCACGACTCCAAATCCAATGCTACTACCTGTTATGGATCCGTGACCTGATCATCTCCAACTTTACTGAAGACCCTGTAATCTGAATCGGACGTTAAGACTCCCCGGACAGGCGATCTTTCCAGACGTATGGGATTGCTCCAGAACGGATGCGTAAGAGGTCTGTCTTCCGGTGGCCGTATCTTTCAGCTCGGTGCTTCAAACTCATCGACTCTAACTTTTCTGAGATCTAGACTCCATTATCTTGATCTTTGCTGAAGACCTTGGAGGCTGAATCGCCCGGCAAGACCTTCCGGTAACGCAAACTCGAAGATGTCTCTGCACCCGGGAATTTCGGCCGAGAAACTTGAGCAGCCGATACGCATTTTGGCCGAGAAATCCACCTGCGGTACATGAAAATAGCCGAGAAAAAGCTTCCCGCGGTACAGGCTAGCGCCGAGAATCCCCAAAAGGCTGATTTCACCATTTTTAAACCCCCATTAACCATTTCTTCTCCTGGCTTCATCTTTTTAGGTCCAAACTGCTTCCAAATCACTTGTAAACACTCCAAAACGTGCAAGACTTACTTGGACCTAATGCAAACCCCTAAGTCTTAAAACAACACCTAAAGACCTAAAATGCATGAAATAAGATATGATTTGGAATGAAATATACAACCTAAATGATGCAAATTATGAACATATCACCACTCTCACACTTGTCGCTGAATAAGACAAAATGAAACGAAAAGTCAAAAAAAAAAATCTGTTGAAAACAAAACTCTTTTCTATCTATCTTTTCGCTTGGGGTCTTGTTATTTTGATTTTTTCGTGAACGCTACATCTTGTCTTGATACCAGTTCCATTATAACCGAGGGAAATCTCTTGAGTGTTAGTGAGATCATTATGAGTGTGGGTGAATTCAAGAGAGAAACACTAAGTGAGGAACTTTGTTACTAACGAGTTTGTTCATTTTTCGAGGTACCATTATTTGTCATTGGGCCTTTTAGACTCAGACGGCGAGTGGAACTATTACACCTTTCATGACGGCAACCATATTCGGTGGGTTAATCCTGAAGACATGGACGCTAAACTAAACTAAATCACCGAGTTGATGGAGCGATTGAGTCAGCGGATGGATTCTTCTACGCGGACGGCCATACCTCCGGAGCAAGCCGGCCCAGACATAGGCATTACCGAGGTGCTCTCCGAGGTCAAGGTAGACAGTTTCGAATGCAAGGGCCCAGACATAGGCATAACCGACGAAACTCAGAAGACGAGTACCGAGATGATCTACCACCATACCGAGATCAGGAGGAACCATACCAAAGGAACAGGCAGAACGACCCTGACCGTGACCAAGGCCGACCTGACAATGACCTCGCCGGGATGAAGCTACGAATTCCACCGTTCTACGGAAAGAACGACCCAGATGCCTTTCTGGAGTGGGAAAAGAAGATCGAGCTGGTCTTCGGCTGTCAAAATTTCTCCGAACAAAAGAAGATGAACTTAGCCACAACCGAGTTCCACGGCTACGCGGTTGACTGGTAGGACCAGGTGGTGACTAACAGGAGAAGAAACGGGTTCTGACCTATTGCTACATGGGACGAGATGGCAGCCCTAATGAGACACAGGTTTGTTCCAGCCCACTACAACCGGGAGCTGCACACCAGGCTTCGACGGCTGACTCAGGAGACAAAAACCGTGGAAGATTATTTCCAAGAAATGGAGCGGCTTATGTTAAAGGCCGATGTGGATGAATAAACAAATGCAACCATGGCTCGGTTTTTGAGTGGTTTGAACCGGGAGCTGCAAGATCGGATGGAGCGACAGGAGTATGCGAGCCTGCCTGAAATGCTGCACAAAGCAATATTGGTGGAACAACAACTCAAAAGGACAGGTACCTCTCGGCCAACTTAGGGAACCAACTCCCATCCAGCCTACCGAGAAGAAAAAACCAGCTATCCGGCAAGATCGGATACTCGGCCTAAATCAGATTCCAAGCCAAGTTCCTCCACAGCCGACTACCGAGGAAAGGCCGAGGCTACACCGGCCAGAACGCGAGACATCGAGTGTTTTAAATGCCGAGGTAAAGGGCATTATGCGAATAAGTGTTCTAACCAGCGAGCAATGTTGATTCTTGATTCAGGTGAGATCGTGTCTGAGGGAGAAGAAGACACCAGACCTATATATGATGAAGAAAACGCTGAGAAATATGCAGCCGAGGGAGAGTTGCTTGTTGCAAGGCAAGTTCTACTAGCACAAGGACCGGTCAAAGAGGAAGACCAAAGGGAAAACCTGTTCCACACACGGTGTTATGTGTTGGGAAAGGATTGCAGCCTTATTATAGATGGCGGGAGCTGTACGAACGTTGCTAGTACCACTATGGTGGAAAAGCTCGGTCTGGAGACACGCAAGCATCCTCAGCCCTACAGCCTTCGTTGGTTAAACAATCAAAAACAGCTAAAGGTTACCAAACAGGTATCGGTGCCCTTGTCCATTGGCCAATATGAAGATAAGGTCTTGTGCGACGTATTGCCCATGGAAGCAGGCCATATCCTCTTGGACCGACCATGGCAGTATGACCGGAGAACCATACATGACGAATTCACCAATAAGCAAACGTTTGAGCATCATGGCCGAAATATAACCTTAGCACTATTATCACCACGAGAGGTTTATATGGATCAAATGAACCTTGAGCAAGGCAGCAAAGGGAAGAACATTGTGAGTGAACCCCCAAACACTTCCACTAAAAAGGAGAGCCTGAGAGAACCCCCAGAAAAGGCCTTTGAGGTAACACTCGTGAGCAAAGAACCTCTTTTCGTGAGACCTTGTGAGCTTAAGCACGCAGTTCACACAAAACAGCTGTTTATTTTGCTTATGTTTAAATCCACTTTGACTAGCCTTAATGATCCTCAGCAGGATTTTCCGAGCAGTGTCTTACCACTTTTGCAGGAGTTTAAAGATATTTTCTCGGATGAGAGCCCCAGCGGTCTACCACCCATTTGCGGGATTGAGCACTAGATAGATTTCGTTCCCGCTGCTTCTTTACCAAACCGACCCGCGTACCGAATTAATCCAGTCGAGACCATGGAACTACAAAGACAGGTCGGGGAACTCATGGAGAAAGGACACATTCGGGAGAGCATGAGCCCCTGCGCGGTTTCGGTCCTGCTCGTGCCCAAAACGGATTGCTCATGGTGAATGTGCGTTGATTGCCAGACCATAAACAGCATAACGGTAACGAATCGGCATCTCATTCCCCGTTTGGATGATATGTTTGATGAGCTTCACGGTTCTTGTCTATTTTCTAAGATAGACTTAAAAAGCAGTTATCACCAAATAAGAATGAAGGGGGAGACGAATGGAAGACGGCCTTCAAGACAAAGCACGGACTATATGAATGGCTGGTCATGCCCTTCGGTTTAACCAACGCGCCCAGCACTTTTATGCAGCTCATGAATCACGTCTTGCGGTCTTTTATAGGTGTCTTTGTTGTTGTATACTTTGATGACATCTTAATTTACAGCAAAATCTTGGTAGACCATTTAGGATCTACGGTTAGTCCTAGAAATACTTAGGAAGGAACGGCTCTACGGTAACTTGAAATAGTGTACCTTCTGTGTGGATAGTGTTGTTTTTCTAGGTTTTGTTGTAGTAGCTAACGGAATCCAGGTTGATGAAGAGAATATCAGGGCGATTCAAGAATGGCCCAGCCCTAAGACCATTGGTGAGGTCAGGAGCTTCCACGGCTTAGCCGGGTTTTATCGGCGGTTTGTTAAAGATTTCAGTACACTTGCCGCACCACTCACCGAGGTTATAAAGAAGGATGTTGGCTTCAAGTGGGACACGGCATAGGAAGAAGCCTTCCAGCTCCTAAAAGACAGGCTTACTCATGCCCCCTTACTCTCATTACCTGATTTTGGGTTGGGTATGATCTGGAATTCTGGGTCTTCGATTTGGGTTTAGGTGTTTGGATTCGATTTTTGCTTGTAAGTCCTTGTGTGTGTTCTCTCTAGTTCTTGTTTTTATATCCCCCTGGATATGTAAAAGATTAGTACAGGTTGTATAATATGTAGAGTTCTCACTTGTATCTGGTTTCAGAGGCCGACGACTTTCAACTACTTCTTGTGAAAGCTGTATTACTTGTTCAGATTATGTAGAGTTCATATGTAGAGATCTCATATGTAGATCATGTAGAATTCTTCGCTTGTAACCTAGCCCATATTCATATTACTTTGTTCTTGATAATTGGCAGAACATATGGATGATTGGGGTAGGATTTGTATATTAAGCAGTGTTTGATACATGTGTGTTTCTGTGTGAATACATTTCTTTTCTGTAACTCTTGTATCTTTCTTCCCATGAATATGTGGAAAATTAGTAATGGCTATATACAGGGACATGTGTTTTACCAGGCAACTGCTGAACTCTTTGGAGCAAAGACTGAAGAGAAGAGTGTCGATATGTTTATTCCCAAGTCTGAAAGCGATTTCTTGGAATATGATGAGTTGATTTCTCATAGACTAATACCATATGAGGTATGCGAAGTGTTGCTTATCTCTATGTGGCCAAATATCAGATAAAGATTGGCCACCCGTGTTATAACTATATTCGCTGTATTTTTTTTTTTTTTGAATGAATGTTAAATTTATTCAGACAAAAAAAAACGTTTTTACATCAAGGATGTTTGCTGTTTTTTGAAAAGATTAAACTAGAACCATAAGCTTTGTCACTATAAAGGACTAAATGCTAGCCAAAACTGGTATCCTTCCTCGTACTTCTGATCCCCTTGGAGGCGAATAGAGTTGAATCTATTCTTCATGCCGTTGTCTATCCGCTTTATCAGCTGCTGCGAAGTGAAAAAGTCCTCGCCATGTCGTCTTGCGTTTCTTTCACCCCAGATGTAATAGATGGTTATGTGAAACAAGTATTTAATTGTGAAGACCTGTAGGCGCCCTTGATTCTGACAAATTAAGAAAGCCAAAAAATCCTCCCAATCACAGGTGAAGTCATTACCGAGAAGACCTCTTGCTAGTGCAGTCCATATATGAGCTGTGTAAGGGCAATCAAAGAACAAATGATCCCTGCATTCTATCGGGTGAAGGCAGAATACACATGATGTGTAAAGATGATCACTCCATGTTAGCATTCGTTCGCCTGTGGGAAGTCGATTTAAGATAGCAATCCAGACCTGAAAAGCAAACTTGGGAGTGTTATGAGCGAACCACACCACCCTACGCCAGGGAACAAGAGGATGTGGTTCCCTTAATTGTTCCCAAGTTTGTTTTGTACTGAAACGGTTCTTGTACTCATCCTGTTTGTATCTCCAGAGTACCAAGTCATCCTCATCAGGTTTATACAGAATTCGAGCTTCGTCGATCATGTCCTCCACAATGTTGAAAATGGGGTATCTGTGTCTCCGTCTTCTGTGCGAAATGATCGATGTGGCAACTGTGGCTTTTGAATTCATACCAAGATCAATGTACCCTCTCTCTCCTGTTAGTTCCACCAGAGGGCCCATAGATGACCAGTGATCGAACCAGAAGGAAGTTCCCTTCCCATTCCTTACGTTCATTCGCAAGAAATCCCGAGCTCTTTCCCTGATTTTAAGGATCTGTTTCCACATCCATGTACCTGGTGAAGAACTAGTTGGATTTCGAATTGCCCACACAGAAGCTCCTTGAATATATCTCGAGTGAATCCAGCGAACCCAGAATGATTCTTTTGAAGTAAGTAATCTCCACAGCAATTTTAAAACAGAGACATCATTTGCATTGCGAAGGTTTTTCAAACCAAGGCCACCTTCCTTCTTTGGCACGCAAACCGCACTCCAAGCAACCTTAGCTTTCTTGGTATTTAACTCAGGTCCTGAGCACAAGAATGCCGCACAGATACTATCGATCTCATCAATCATCCTTTTGGGAGTCGATAAGTCGAGATCCAGAAATTAGTCAACCCAGATATTACCGAGGTTAAGAGCTGTAGACGACCTGCAAACGACAGGAAACGAGCTGTCCAGGAATGAACTCTGCGTCGTATACCGTCAATGAGAGGTGCATAGTCCATTCTAGTCATTTTCTTGGTGAGGAGCGGCAACCCTAAATAGCGAACTGGGAGAGTTCCTGCTACAAATGGTACGTTCTCAAGCGTAGTGGCTCGTAGGTCTCCTGCGACACCTGCTAAATAAACTGTGGACTTTTCCAGACTAACATGTAGCCCGGATATGGTAGCAAAGTCGTTAAAAACCGAAATGATGCTTTCCATAGAGCCTAGACTTCCATCAGAAAATACCATCAGGTAATCGGCAAAGCAGAGATGAGTAAGCTCTAGCTTCTTACAATGTGGGTGATACCCTATTCTTCTTTCAGCTGCAGCTTTATCAATCATCTTAGAGAGAATATTCATGCATATGACAAAAAGGTATGGAGAGAGAGAACAACCCTGTCTTAAACCTCTTCTGCTACCAAAATAACCAGCTAATTCCCCGTTAACTTGAACAGAAAAAGAAGCTGAGGATATGCACAGGTTGATCCAGTGAATGAACTGTGTTGGAAAGCCCAGAGCTTGCAATATAATAATCAAAAAGTCCCATTGTACTGAGTCAAAAGCTTTGGAGATATCAATCTTCATTGCACAGCGAGGAGAGATGGATTCCTTGTGATAATATTTAACAAGCTCAGAAGCTAGGAGAAGATTTTCAACAAGAAGTCTATCCTTAACAAAAGGAGATTGGTTTGGGGCGATAAACAGAGGCAGAATGAGTTTTAGACGGTTTGCAAGGATCTTGGAAATAACCTTATATAGGACATTACAACAGGAGATTGGCCTGTAATCCTTCATCTCCATAGCATCTTCTTTTTTCGGTATGGGAGCCAAGATTGTTGAATTCACCCCTTTTGGTAAAAAACCCTTGGTAAAGAAAGCTTGAATACTGATCACAAAATCCTTCCCAATAATAGGCCAAGCTGCTTTGTAAAATTCCACTGTGTATCCGTCCGGTCCTGGTGATTTCCCACTCGCCATACCAAATAGAACATCATGAACTTCCTTTTCAGTTACTTCCCTGATAAGAAACTCTTGATCCTGTGATGAACATTTAAAATCCAACAGCCCTGTTATGAAATCCTCCTCGACATGTTGGTAGTTTGTAGGAACCTTGTTTAAGAATTCCTCAAAAAACCGTACAGCCTCTTCTTTGATCTCCTCCTGATTTGTAACTATTTCTCCTCCTGAAGTTTTGATCTCTCTGATTCCATTTTTCGCAGTGCGTGCTTTGACGGCACAGTGATAAGCCCTTGTGCATCTGTCACCAACATTGAGCCAATGTAATTTTGACTACTGTTTCATGTAACCTTCCTCAAGTTTGGAAACATGTTCCCATCTTTGCATTGCTTCTTTCTCACTCTCCTGATTTGCTGGGGTCGGTATGAGCAAAGTCTGTTCTTGTCTTTCACATAATACCTCAAAGCTTTCCTTCACTTTAGCCGATAGGTTGTTTAGGCTCTCTCTAGATATTTTCCGAATGGGACCTTTAAGATCCTTTAATTTTTTTTGAGAATCGATACAGCACTGACGTCGAGACAAACAGAGGCGATGTATTCTTCCAAAAATTCGCAACTGTAGGTTAAAAACTTGGGAGTGTAGCAACCACATTTACAAATTTGAAAGGCCTCTTTTTAACAGAAAAGTTCGCAGGAGTCAGGTGGATACGGCAACGGAGATGGTCCGAGCAGCCACCTGTCTCAAAGACAATATAAGATGAAGGAGAGTTCATCAGCCACACATCGTTGATCATCACTCTATCCAGTTTTTTGCAAATAAGATCATTTGATCTCTTGTTCCCCCATGTAAACAAAGGACCATGGCGACCCATATCTGTGAACCTGCAGTCGCGGATCATATCCTGAAAGTCATACATACCAGAGTCGGAACCAGCATAATTGTCCGAATTTGATCTTTCCTCTATAGCAGCAATTTCGTTAAAATCACCCATGACTACCCATTTCAACTTCCGCAAAACAGGCGAGGTAGAATGACTTTGCAAATCATCCCAAAGAACCTTACGATCTTCTTCAAAATTGGAGGCATAGACAAATGAGCATAAAAACTCATTCTCTTCACTTGGTATCTTTACCAATACTGATATCATCTGAGAACTCTTAAAGACCGGAGTAACCCTGACCATATCCTTCCACACAACCCAAATCCTACCCAATCGGTGATGTTCATAGTTGTTCTTAAACGACCAGCCATTAAACACCGACGAAAAGATAGACGCAGATTTCGCTTCTTTCACTCGAGTTTCTAAAAGAGCACCAAACTCGAAATTATTTCCAATGCACCAATTCCTTATCACACTATGCTTATTTACTTGTTAAGTCCTCTGATATTCCAGAAGAAGCTCGTCATTTATGTTGATTTCGTCGATTTCGGTTCTTCTTTTTACCCGAAGTCTTCTGAGCAGACGTCGTAGTAGAAGAAGATTTGTTCGCTGGATTTGTTTTTGTTACAGTTTTTGATGCATGAGGCAAAATTTGGCGAGTACCCAACTCCTTTGAGCTTTTTTCCTCATTCTTACTGCCACTTCGAATGGATTCAGCATCATCCCTTAGTTCCGCATCGGCCTCATTATCACCCGACTGAGAAGCCTCTGTTTCTAACTCCTCGTCATTCGAAAGAGCCAGATATCGGGTGTTAGTCACAAGCTCAATGTCCTCATGTGCTTTGGTTTTTTGGCGTCCCACCTTGTTGGGAGAGACACACTGCAATTTCTCCGGTTCGTTTGCTTTATTTGTTTCTACTATTGGCTGACTCGGGAGTTCTGCCAACTTTGCTGGGGAAACGTCAGGGGTCACTACAGTACAGTCTGCAGCCACTCTGTTGGTGTTGCTATTCTCTGCAACCTCTTTCTTTGACGAAGAATCCATCACTGTTTTTGTCTTCTCTACTACCGCTAGAGTTGAGCTCTGCTCTACAACAATTGGTATTTGACTCTGCTTTGCTTTCTTTGGGGAAGTAGGTCTTCTCAAGATTTCTTTTGTACCCGGTCCAGCCAAGCACTCCTTGTTGTGATGTCCCCATGTGCCACACAAAGTGCAGCGAGGGGGGAGCCAAGGAAATTCAAAGTTGACACAGGTCTCTTTACCGTTCTTAAGCTTGAAGTTAAAAGAGTTTGGTAACTTCTTCGTCAAGTCTACATCAACAAACACCTTTGCCTCATCAAAGTTTTTTGCCCATAAGGTGTCTAGGTGGAGCTTCTTGGGCATCCCGAGAGGGCTAGTGAGGAAGCTTAGACCAGCCCAAGAGTAGAGCGAGCGTGGCACATTTTTAAATGTGACCCATAACGGCATTGACGTGAGTTCCGGTTGAGCTTCCTCTGCAAGTGGACTCCATTTAAACACCACCATTCCAACGTTCTTAATGTTCCACATTCTTCTGTTAAGGACACGAGTTCGGATACTAGCATCACGAATTCGAAACTTGACAGTTGAATCATCTACCACAAACACTTCAACATTCGCTGCTTTACCTCCCACAGACCATATTTTATTAACGATCATGTGTATAGAACCCACATGTGGTGCCTTAGACATTAATTTCCCTACAATACAGTCTGTCCATAAAGGTGGATTGTCAAATACCGAATCCGGAACAGAGATCGTCTCTACTCCATCAACAATAGCCACATCCACCTCAAATTTCTGCAAACTCGGAGAATCCTTGACCACCGAAGTCCAAGACTTCCCCTTATCCACTGTTTGCGATGAAACCATCAGGTCACGAGGCGGACCCAATGATTCCCCTTTTTCCTCCGAATTTGATGTCGCAGGCACTTGACCTTCGACATGATTCACTTCACCCTTAGTAACAACCGCACCAATATTCTTCCCCTGTAGAGGACTCGTGTTTTCTTCAACAGAAACCCTATTTTCACCATCACCATCTTTTATTTCGTTTTTTCCTTTCAACCCAGACATCGTTTCCTTCTGCAGTGATTCTTCCATCACCTGCGCCATGTTTTCCGACGGGAGGGACCTCCTGTCTCGGCGCCGCCGTGGATTCTGGCCGTTGCGTGGCCAAAAAGCTTAGAAACCCTAGATCGCCCTCAGAATCGCCCTATATATATTCGCTGTATTTGCAGAAAAGCTTTCACTATATTAGCCTACTCAAGACAGTGATGAGATTATCTTTGGCTAATATGAAAGCAGCATATGTGAAAGACGTTGCTTCGTCCATATTACAGCAATAACAAACGAAAAACTGAAGGCAGAGAAAGAAGCTGCTGGCAAAAAGAAGACAGGTACACACATTCACTCTATTTTCTTGATTCGTCTTTATATGTTGGTTTCTTTTTGGTTTATAGAACTTGTGGACTATTTGTTCTTAAGCTTAAGCATGTCTCTGTTTCTGAAATGATCAGATTTTGCTGGTTTACCTGTGTTTCTTAGGTAAGAAGAAACAACTGCACGTGGATAAGCCTGATGATTAAGCAACACAACTAGTTAAAAAATCATCGGCTGTTTGTTTTAATTTGTTTATTGAAGCAACACAACTAGTTAAACCAAGTTTTTTTTTCCCCTCTATTTTCTTACTCAGTTTGATCTGTAAGAATTTAAAACATTTTCTAAATTATGAAAATTACAAAGTATGGTTTAGATTACAAACTATGAGTCTCTTTAGATATGAATTAAAAATATTTTTTTTAAAAAAATCTATTTGGATTTCTCCAATATACTTAAAAAAAACATAAATTTTTAAATAAGTTTCTTAATTTAACTTTATTATCTTATATAAAAGACAATCAACTCTCTTCAGCTGCTTGACACCGTGTCTTTTTGAATTTTTAATTAAAAAAAAATTCACATGTTCAAAAAAATCGAGGGCCTAGACGATTATTCAGGCCCAATTTCAGGCCATCTGGAATGGCTTCCACACAGAATTCGTTTTGGGCCCACAACTTGGATATGTAAAAATTTTCTTCTTTTTTTTTGTCGTATGTAAAATATTTCTTTGTCGTGGATGTATAAGGCTGTATGCTTTAATTGCAGTAAAGAAAAGATGAAGACTCTTACTTATAGTGCAGATTCCCCTTCTCAATTATCCAAGTTTATCGATGTGGGACAAACACAAAAACAAATTTAAAAAAAAATAGTCATTGATATTTATGGGTTTGAATTAAATTTGGATTTTCAAGACACCATATGTCTTCTAGATCTATCATTATTCATATATTTATACAAACTTTAATTCATATACATATCTATTATATCAAAGTTAATCTTAATAAATAAATAAATAAATATTAAAATGATTAATTGAAAATTTAACAAATATTATATTAGTAAAATTTATAAGAGAAAAAAGAATATGAAAATCGAATATCGAATATCCAAGAACAAATAAATATCAAGAGAGATATTGAATATATATTTTTAAGTGAAACTATTACGTTTTCATATAAAAATTAAAATAATAGATTTTTAGTCATTTATTATCTTCGAAAAAAATTAGATTACTTGGCATAATCGGTATAGAAGAGATTATAAATAATATATCATCAAGAAAAAATCGAAGAAAATATAAATATTTTAAACACAAAAATATTGATAGTAAACATAAAATTCAATACAAATTTTCAAAATATACTATTTATTATTATTTAAATATAAATTAAAACAACACCTGCGCATACGCGCGGATTCTCTCCTAATTTAAATAATTTATAAGAAATCCACATAGGTTTCTTGCTAAACTTGCTCTTAATAAACTAGTTTTCTATGGTACAATGGCGAACAAAAAAAAAATCAATAACAAATTAATTGGTTTTTATCCCCACAAATATATTTATGCAAAAGGAATTAAATTCGGTTTCACTTTCTCTCTCTCCTTATTTCTGTCTCGACAACAACACCAACAAATCTAAAAGCTTTTAGATCGATTTGGTTCCGTGGGATTATTGTCGGATTAGAGAAATCTACGAAACCATCTTTACGGCCTTCGCGGATTCTGTCAGGAAATCTCTCACCGATTTCTGAAACCCATGTTCTCCTCGTGTAATGATTCTCTTCTTCTCCTTAAAAATTTAAGCTTTCGATGATATTTGTATGGATCTCGTCTCTCTCACCGCACCTTGCCTCTTGTTGATTATTGTTGCTTCCATTGATATGCCTTTCTCTTCCTTCTCTGCCTCACTCAATTTGGTAGAGCTGATTGTGAGTTTGAATAGTTTTATACATGAGAGGGTTTGTTAACTCTTCGTTTACTCGTATGAATGTGTTGCTTGTATAATCAACTCTCTGTCTGGATTATTCAATTGTTGATTCTCCATATTCCTTGACAGAAAGTAAAAGCTCCATGGTAAAACATTCTGATTTTATCGTCTTGTTTATGTTCTCCTACGATGTTCACAGAGACTGTTCTTTGATTCAAAGAGGAAGAGATGTTAACTATTTGTATCATTTGTTGCTTGCATGATCAATTTTCTGTCTGAATTTTAATTTCTTCGTGTTCTCCTATGATGTTCACATAAAGAAAAGCGTAATTGTGATGAATATAAAACAGGTTCGAGTATGTCGCAGCCGTGCTATGGAAATGAATCCAACAATGTAATGGAGGAAAGAAAGATTGCTCCTTTCTCCAGTGGTACGGATTTTCGAGCAGTACAACCTTCGGGGGGATCAGGATCATCCTCACCTACTGACGATGCCACCGAGAATCAGTTGGTTCTTTATGTCTCTAAGGGAAGTGATACTGAAGGAGAAGGCCAACCTACCCAATCTCAGCCTTCTTCTGCATACAAAACACCGTGTCCTTCTATCGGTGCTTTTACCGTCCAGTGTGCTAGTTGTTTCAAATGGAGGCTCATGCCTTCGATGCAGAAGTATGAAGAGATAAGGGAACAGCTTCTAGAAAATCCGTTTTTCTGCGAAGCAGCATGCGAGTGGAAACCAAATATGTCTTGTGATGTTCCTGAAGATATCTCTCAAGATGGAACTCGTCTCTGGGCTATTGATAAGCCTAGCATCGCTCGTCCACCCACTGGCTGGCAACGTCTACTGCGTATTAGAGGTGAAGGAGGTACCAGATTTGCTGATGTGTACGTTCCTCTTCCCTCTTTTTCCTCTTAAACATGTAGTGTGTAACAAAGCTTTCCTTATAATTTATGTTCTTGGTCTTTCAGTTATTATGTTTCTCCGTCAGGAAAGAAGCTTCGATCAAGTGTGGAAGTCCAAAAGTTAGTTTTTCTAGCCTTCCATTTCCACTTTTTTCCCTTTTCCACAACATTTTTGCTTTCACAACAACAATGCCAATGCATTGATCGATTCGTACTTCTTTCATTTTCTGATTTAGGATCTGTTTTTCCTTTTCCTAAAATGCCTCGATTTTACATTTGCGTATGTATAAGCACGAGGTCTCAGATTATCTATGCCTTACATTTTTGCCAAACCTATATATAGAATCAGCAGGAACATATAGTTAGAACCTCGAAGTGATAATTATCTCCAAAGTTAGGCAGTGCTGCAAGCTACATAAACCCTTGCCTGTGTTTTGTTTACAAACGAAAGTGTGCAATGCCAAGAAATTAGTTAACATATCGTATATTCATAAGTTAGTTTTTCTACCTTTCCAATTCCTCTTTTTTTCCTTTTCCTACACAACATATACGTTTTCACAACAAGAAAGCTACATTTATCGATTCGTACTTCTTCGATTTTCTGATTTAGGATCTGTTTTTGTTTTTCCTAGAGTGCTTTGCTTTTACATTTGCGTATATATAACCATGAGGTATCAGTGTATCAGCGCCTTACCATTTTTGCCAACCTATATATAGAATCAGCAGGAACATATAGTTGGAATCTCGAAGTGTTATCTCCAAAGTTAGGCAGTGATGCAAACTACATAAACCTTTGCCTGTGTTTTGTTTACGAACGAAAATGTGCAATGCGAAGGAATTAGTTAAACTATGATATTATCATAAATCTGTCCTGCGGCATTTGAGCATTGGTAGAAGAAAAACTTAGTGATTACCAATTTGTTTTGAGTAACATATGGACGGCTTCTTTACGTCCTAACAAACCTCATTGCTGGTTTGCAGGTACTTGAATGACCACCCGCAATACATAAGAGAAGGAGTGAAGCTTTCACAGTTCTCGTTCCAAATCCCAAAACCTCTGCAGCACGACTACGTAAGGAAGCGCCCTACTCGACTAATGGAATCCACCGATAATACAAACACCCCTGTAGCTACAGGAGGTATGTTGCTTTATTTCCCACCTTACTTCTTCTTTATCAATTGTTGGATTTAGTTTTTTATTGGGAAATATCTGAAAACGACATTCTTGGCTAAATATTTTAAGAGTCACTTAAAACTACTTATCAAAACTGGCACTTGTCTACACACGGATTTGAATAGATATATTTTCTCCTTTTTGTATACCTTCACAGAGAAAACATATTCATTTCACTTAGCCATGCAAATCTCAATACTTGTACAACTATGTTCCCTTCAGTAGCTTAATCTTGTGCTTAATGTGTATTAAAACAGATAACACAGGTGTCTAAGGGAACTTATCAACAAGAAAACGCCTTTGTTTCACGGCAATTTGTATATCATTTTCCATCAAATCCAGCTCTTAAAATTTTCTAACATTTGGTCGTTTATTTTACATCAGCTAATCCACTGGCTTCGATATCCCCAGAGGATCAGATAGCATTGCAGCTACGTAACCCAACCGAGCCTGGACTTTACGAGTCGCCGTTGAAAAGGACAAGAACATCAGAGCTGCCATCCTCTTGCTCCTATTGATGATCTTGACTGAACTACCTGTAGTTTTTGATAATCTCTGGTATATAACCCGTTTTCTTTCTTCGTCGGAAATAGAGAACATCTGTTTTTTTTGGGTCGGGTATATCGAAGAAACTGAGGACGTGGGTTAGCTTGTTTATTTGTGTATTATCTGTTTTATTTTGCTGTGCAAGCTATTTTATAGGTTACTTTTATGAAGAGGATGGGTCTTTTGGTACTATTGTTTTTTTTTTATAAATTACTGGACTTCTCATGAACCATGAAGTTAATGTTTTTAAATATCAAATCTGATGGATTGCCAAAGGTAGGTGATCAACTGAATCTAAAAACAGAGCACGATCGTTCGGAACAGAGGCATTATTTGGTTGATTTGGAAAATAAGAAACCACCAAAAAATTTTGACCATACAGTTACAACTTGCAAGTAAAGCCTAGTTCGAATTTGCAAGCTTTGGATTTCACTTAGATACGCACAGGAGATGCCAAACTGATGGATCCTGGAAACTTGAAAGCAACTTATTTGGACTGTGTTACTGTTAATTTCTTATGAAGAAACATCTTTTGTAGGAACCAATAGTCATCGCAAAATCTTATCATTATGTGAAATTACAGGCTCTCACTTTGGGCTAATAGTTGGAACGTGAAAATCTCTAAGCTATTTTAATTACATCCAAAAGATAAGATCCTACACCAACAAAAGGGCAGAGAACTCAAAAGCTGATTCTACATTTGCTTCAAGGACTCCCCATTTGCTTCAACAAGAGGTCATGCTTCGTCGGCTTAACCCCTTCATCGGAACCAAGTGATGGGAGTAGAGTTGACTTGCGGAAGCTGCGGAACCATACAGTGTTGCTGTTGCTGCCATTGTTGAAATCCAAAACCATTAGTGGGCACTTCTTGTTGAAGCTGTTGCTGCCCTTGTTGAGGAAAAGATAGACCACTGCTTCTATTATCCTCTTCTATAACCGCGGCTGCGTCATCCATTACAGCATCCTCACCTGACTCGTCCAACTCGATAATCTCTAATGCACGGGGTTGTTGGAAAGTTCCTATGGACTGTGAGTAAGGAGACTGAGACGGATTCCAGCAAACAACGGCTTGGCATTTCTTGGAAGTCTGGTCTTCACCGTGTTCGTCATCAGCTCTTGATGCATCACGTAAAAATCTATCTGCACAAGAAAAGAAACACATTCAGAAAATAGCCACTCATCAGTATCTTGTCCAGACTCTTCGGCTCTCAAACATCAAAGATAAACTAAACGAAGCATAACTAAGGCGATGAAACCATATGACGAAGCGAAGTCCTCGCAACGTTTATGGACCAAGCTCCCCCAAAAAACGAATATATAAACTACATAGCCTCATATCATATGCATCCCTACCACAATTGAATCATGAATGCCTACTTATGATACCACTTCAGATTCTCTGTGCTTTATACTAATGAATATCAACAACTATAATTTCCAAGGCTCCATACAAGTTGTTTTTTTTTTAACAATCTTATACGATTGTTTTGCTGAGACTTATCTCAATGTCGAAAAACTTCATAACAATTTCTAAGCATATTGGTTCCAATCATAACATCACTCCCAATAACTTCTAACATCATCTCCAAAGATAACATATTAATAAGAGTTATAAGATTGTTTTGCTGAGACTTATCTCATTGTCGAAGGAACTTCATAAGAACATCTAATACTTATTCCTAAGCTCATAACATAACCCACAAAGATAACAATTTGATAAAAGTAATAAGAAACTTACTGTTAAAGCCAGAGATCAAGTCTCTATCAGCATAGAGTTGCCCAGAAGGAGGCTGATGATAATGGAGAGGCTTGAATAGAACAATTGCTCTCTCCTCGTTTACAGGTGCAGGCTCGTGTTCTTCCTCCGCACCCGTCTCTTGCATCGCCACATCTGTTTCCTCTTCCTCGATTATCGGTGGAAATTTCACATCCTGATGCATCCAAAACAGAATCGCGTAAGGATAACGAAACCCTAGGATTTGATAAATTAAGAAAACAGAGAAAAGATTAAGATGAATTACCAGACGACGAATCTTTCGAGCAGGAGAAGAGAGGGAAAAATCAGAAAATTCCTCTTTCGCTCTGTCGATATCTTTCCTCTTCATCAGCAAGCGCTCGTCGTTTACCATTTTCTCGTCTCAACGACAAGTAAAGCTTCCAGCAGAAAGTACTAAAATCTAGTAAGGTATTAAACTATGGAGCGAGATAGAGAGAGAGGAAAGAAGGAAGCTACAGGTATATAGAGAGAGAGAGAGAGAGAGAAAGGGTCTGTCTCAGGTCCTCCAGACGACTCCAGAAGGTTGACGAAAGCACAAAGAAAAAATGGCCAAATTGCCACAAATTAGAAGGTAATGATCAGGTGCTATAATTAAGTGTGCCATAATTAAGTGTACGTGCTATAAGTGGTGTTGTAATTCTAAAATTGCTCTTAATAAAAAAAGGTTATGACATTTTCGATTATCTCTTATTTTAAATAATTCAAAATTTTGTTATTATTTATTTAGAAATTAAATAAAAATAATTTAATTAATGAAACTAAACGAAATTAAAATTTGTTTTCTTTTTTCTCTCGAACGATTTCTGGGTTGAGCTCAGCTGAATCGAATATTGAGCTGAAATCCAGAAATATCGGGCCGAGTCACCGCGTCGACCTTTTCTACACTCGTCGTTATCATATTTTAGCGCCTGGAGGTCGACTACAGAGTTATTAGGTAAGAAACGAAAATTTGGAGATTTTCGATTTAGATGATGAATTTGTGAAATCTTGGAGTTTGAGTAAGCACATTGGATAATGTAAACACCTATATGGGTCGATTAGTTGATTTTTGATATTGAATCTAGCTGAATCGAGCTGAAAGCTGAATGTAGCTGAATCGAGATGAATTGTAGTTCTAGGTTGTGAATGATGAATTGGGACAAGTGGTATAACTAGGACAGTTGGGATGATTGGTATAAGTGGTACAACTAAGAGGGGTGGACAATTAGTACAAATTATAGTGATCGGACAACTGGTACAACATTATTACTGGTAGATGTGGGACAACTGGTACAAATGGTACAAGTGAGAGAAAGCTGAGTATTGGGAACTGTTTTTTTTTTGTATTTCCAGAAACTCCAGTAGAGGATGACGAGCCGCACAAACATACATTTTGATTATGGAGGGTATTACTCAGCAGGAGGAGAAGAGTTGAAATGGAATTCAAGAAATCCCATCTATGTTATATCATTTAGAGACTTATCTGTGGACGATTTAACATACTCAGTGCTTGGTGATGGTATATGCAAGAAGATTGGGTTGAACAACAGTACGACGAAGCTGAGATTGACCTATATACCATTGGTAGCTAAGCCTTGTAGGGAGTCATGTATTGTCGATGATGGTGATGTTTATGTTTATCTAACAACAGTGGATAAAGAAGGACTCAGATCTGTTCTGAATGTGGAGGTAGTAGAAGATTTGGAAAGAGAAAAGACAGGCGAGTTATGTGAGGAGCTTCCCAGAGCAGATAAGGTGGCTGAAATTGCAGAAGAAGCAGAGGGACAACAGGGACAACTGAAGATGATAGAGTATGTTGATTTAGGGGTATTACATGATGTTGATGTAATGGAAGAGAATGCGGCTGTTAATGCGGGCCAATCGACTGATCACAAACCAGGATAAGCAGAAGGACAACTGGTAGCAGAGGGACAACTGGTAGCAGAGGGACAACTGGTAGTAGAGGGACAACTGGTAGCAGAGGGACAACCAGGACAAGAGAAGCTGATAGAGAGTGTTGATTTAGAGGTATTACATGAAATTTCTGTACTGGATGAGAATGCGGTACTGGATGAGAATGAGGCGGACGAGGACGGCTGGGAAGGTATGCATGAATATGCAGATGAACATGATCATGTTGAGCCTCCACGGGCTGCAGAACCAACTCGGTTTGTTCTAGAATGGGATGATGGCGCTGGTTTTGAAAAACATCAAGAATTTCGTTCAAAGGCGGCTTTGCGAGTTTTAGTAGATAGAGCTTCGCATAAGGGATGTTTTGAGGTAAAAACTGTAAAGTCGGATCCTGGGAGACTCATACTCAAATGCCGTCAAGCTGAACATGGTTGTCCATGGTATCTACATGCCGTAAGGATGCAGGATTCTACTTATTTCAGTATTAGAGTGTATAGGAATATCCATACATGCTCTAGGGTTGTTGCAAGTACAATTCAGAATACAAGGAAAGGCACACCACAAGTAGTAGCAGATGTTTTGCGTGGGGTCTATCCAGGTGAAGTAGATACCCCTGCGCCTAAAGCTTTGATTAAAGTTGTTCAAAATGAAGCTCACGTTAATGTGTCCTATTCTACTGCTTTGAGAGGGAAAAAACTAGCTATCAGTGAGGTGAGGGGCAGTCCTGAAGAAAGTTATCGGAAATTGTATTGTTATCTTTACATGTTGCAGCTTGTTAATCCTGGGACAGTAACAAGTGTGAAACTGGATGCCAGAAATAAATTCAAATATCTCTTTGTCGCTTTGGGCGCTAGTATTGAAGGGTTTAGAGCAATGAGAAAAGTCATAGTTGTGGATGCAACTTTTCTGAAGAGTGTTTATGGTGGTATGCTTGTATTTGCCACAGGTCAGGACCCAAATCATCACCATTACCCCATTGCAATGGGTGTAATTGATAAGGAGAAAGATGCTAGTTGGTCTTGGTTTTTTGAAACATTGAAAACTGTAATACCAGATGATGACGAGCTGGTTTTTATGAGTGACAGACATAAGAGCATTGTTAAGGCAGTCCAGGAGGTGTATCCTCTATCTCAACATGGATTTTTTGTTTGGCATTTGTCACATAACGTGAGAGGGAAGGCTAGGGTCGGATGTAAGGATTTGTGTGCAGACAAATTTAGAGAATGCGCTCACAAATACACAGAAGTTGAGTTTGTAAGTGCATACACAGAGTTTCGAAAGTGGTTTCCCAAAGCAGCTGAGTATTTAGATAACAGTGTTAATCTTGAAAAATGGGCAAGATGTTACTTCAAAGGAGACAAGTACAACTTGGACACAAAAAAATCAGGGAGAAAACGAGACAAGTGCTACCCTTCAACCGGAGAAGCTCGCCCTAAACGAAGTAACAGGACCAATCTAGGCATACATCTTGGTCGTTGGTTGGAACCGCTTAACACAGATGAAGATGAAGAAGAAAACCAAGGTGATAACCAAGGTGGTAACCCGAGTGAAGTTTAAATTTGCGATTTGTATTTCGTCTTGTAAGGGATAACTGGTCGTTGAAATGGTATTTGTTGGGGTCGGTTTTCACCCCAAGCGGATAAAACCATCTCGAAATGACTAAGTATGGAAGAAAGACAAATTAGCCGAGCTGCGCTCACCAAGTCAAGTGGGAGAGCCGTGGAGAAAGGCGGATGGGCCGAGCCGTGAATAAGGAAAGATGGGCCACGCCGTGCAAAGATGGGCCGAGCCGTGAAGAGGAACAAGTAGGCTGAGCCGCAGAAAGGATGTCCAGTGGGCCGAGCTGTGCAAGGAAGCAGGTGGACCGAGCTGTATCGTGAGAAATGGGCCGAGACGCATTTCAACATGCTTGGGCCGAGCCGCGCCTCGGTGAGGTGAACCAAATCACGTCGCGATTCGAATGGCAAGTGGGTCGAGTCGTGGAGAAGTTTTGATGGGCCGAGCCTAGGCCTTGAAAGACGAAGCCCATAGAAACCCTAGGTGAAATACAAAGACGGTGAGCCGCACGAGGCGATAAGGAAATATTCCAAAAATCTCTCCCGAAATTCTCGGCTAGGCGGTTCAGAGAATTAGTATAAATAGACGATGTATACAATTCATTCTGTAACTTTGGCAACCCTAAGCAATAAGAGCTAAACACTTTTACAGCAAGAAAAACTTTCTTTCAATCTTACTGTTCTTGACGATAAACTCTAGAAGTTTTCGATCCCTTAGTTTTCCTTAAACAAATTTCTGGTTGTGCGAGTTTTGGCTCACACAATGTGGCGCCGTCTGTGGGGACTCAAAGCTTTCTTACTCTAAATCGACAAAGACTTTAAGATCCAAAGAACATGGCAAGCAACATCCACGATGATAACAACAACAATGGTAACGGCGCGGAGAAGGACGCTCCGGCATCGGGCACAACGACGGCAACAACCGAAACCCAAGAGGAGATGCGAAACATGATGACTGCGTTGATGAAGAAAATCGACGAACAGGATAAAAGAAACGAGGCGATTACGGAGAGGCTCGACGCGATGGCGGCTGAGCGGCTACACCCAACTTGGAGAGCAGGAATTCCTGACCCGATGGATGGAATCCGGAGACGCTTCGATTTCTCAACACCTGCAGAAGCCTCAGGGAGCGGCGCAAGAAACCCCTCGGCTCCTCCAATGTTTCGTCCCTCGACGAACAGACTCCCGCGGCGACCCGAGTCAACATGACCGAGCCGCCCCCTCTCCGCCGGAACTCAAGGCGACGAGCCGGCGAAGAAGAAAACGATGCGATCGACGTGGACGCCCAGCAGAACGACGGAACCATGAATCCGCAACAAACTGGCTCGGCTCGGCGAATAAGTCAAGAAGAGCTCGCCTCGGCACTAAACGGTGTTCGAACTGACGAAGTCTCCGATCCGACTCGCGGCGACAACCCAACCGAGGAGGAAGAAAACCTCCAGTGGATCGAGCAGGCAGAGCGCGAAGACGAGCCGAGGAGAGAGGAGCGAGAGCGCCCCCCCCCCCCCCCAATCAAAGGGAACGACTCACGCACAAACTCTCGAACTCAAAGAGATGCGAGCCTCGATGGCTCGGACAGTAGCTGAAATACGCGCCATGAAGTCCCAAGTGCACAACGCAACAAACGCCGCGCCCGAAATCGACCGAATGCTTGAAGAAACTCAGAGAACTCCATTCACGGCAAGAATCACGGAGGCAAGGATTCCCGAGCCCGGGAAAATGAGAATCCCGTTCTACGAAGGAACAACCGACCCGAAAGCACACATCACAGCGTTTCGGATAGCAATGGGACGGGCCTTCACAAAGAACGCCGCTAAACTGACCGAACGGGAAGTAGATGCCGGATACTGCCTGCTCTTCGTGGAGCATCTTAAGGGCGCCGCGCTCGAGTGGTTTTCAAGACAGGAACACAATTCAATCGGCAGTTTTCAACAGCTCTCCGCCTTATTCCTTAAACAATACTCGATGTTTATGGACAGAGGAACATCTGATGCCGACCTGTGGACACTATCCCAAGGACCGAACGAACCGCTTCGGGATTACATGGCAAGATTCAAGGCAGTCGTATCTAAAATAGAAGGGATAAGCGACAAGGCTGCGCTCGAGGCTCTGAAACGATCTTTGTGGTACAAATCCGAGTTCCGACGGGAGATGGCTCTCAACACGCCGCAAACAATTCAAGACGCTTTGCACCGGTCATCAGACTTCGTCGTAAACAAGGAGGAAATGAAAAACTTGGACGAGCAGTACGAAGCAACGAAAGCAGCAATCCGAAGCTCAATTTTGCCGCGCCCCGCGAAGAAGGGCAACCCATCGAACAACACAACAACGCATAGCTCGGATGAACCTAGAAGTGGAGGTGCCCAAAACTATCAGGTAGGCACCGGACGCGGAAGAGGAGAGCCGCGCAACAACACTTGGGTGAGAAAGTTTGCCAACTACGACGAGAAGGCTTTCTGTGAGTATCACCAGACCTACGGGCACTCAACGGTACAATGCTGAACTCTAGGAGCGAAACTCGCGGCTAATATGGCAGCAGGAGAGCTCCAAAACGCGGTCAACCTCAAAGACCTCGTCCCTAATGGACCACAAGAAAGAGCCGAGCCGAGCGGCGCGGCGGAACCCGCGAATCCTCCCCGACGAGGCGATAACTCCAAACGCGACAGGAGAGCCGAACCCGAAGAGCGATCCGAGCCGAGGCAAATGATCAATATGATCATGGGTGGATCTCAATACTACCAAGATACCGTGTCCTCCATCAAAACCTATCAGCGCCGAGCCGAAGCAAAGGAGAATTGGACAGAACCAACCGACATCCCAAACACAATGATCTCCTTCACCGAGGAGGAAACGGCAGGAATCGATCGACCTCACAATGATCCGTTGGTGATTGAGTTAACGATCAGGGATCATGATGTAGCAAGGGTGCTCATCGATACTGGAAGCTCAGTGAACGTCATCTTCAGGGAAACACTCAGAAGAATGGGAATCGACCTCTCCGAGGTGGAAGCAATCCCCAAACCTCTAACCAGATTTTCAGGAGAAACAACGATGACTATGGGAACGATCAGGCTTCCTGTGGTAGCTGGCGGAGTCACTAAGATCGTCGAATTCTGCGTCATTGATCACCCAGCAATCTACAATGTGATCATGGGAACTCCATGGATCAACGGGATGAGGGCGGTACCCTCCACCTATCATCTCTGCCTCAAATTCCCAACTCCAGCGGGTGTCAAAACGATATGGGGGAATCAGAAGGAGTCACGAATATGCTGCCTGGCCGAACACTAGCTGAGGAACCCCGTCACCGACGCACGAGCAGACATAGACCGCAAAAAGATGAAGACAGACCGAGAGTCCGCGAACGAGCTCTCGAAACTCTTATAGCAATTACAGATCGCGGAGAGCCGCGAAACACGCGCCGAGCCGGTATGTGACGCAGTGGACTCGGTGTGCATAGACGAGGCGCGTCCGGAGCAATGCGTCGAAATTGGAACAAAACTAGAAGAGCCTCTGAGAAGCGAACTCCTTTCCCTCCTCAAGGAGAACATCAATACTTTTGCCTGGAAAGCGGAAGATATGCCAGGCATAAGTGATGATCGTGTCAACTGCGTGAGGGAACAAGTTTTACCCTTAACAAAACAAATGAAAGCCGCAAGTGCACAGCTGATCAGTTGTAGGATTTAGGGATCAAATCCACAGAGATTTGTGTGCCTGGTATTCTTCTACGGTTTTTAACTTTATGTCTAGACTAAATTGGTTTTAAAGGTTGGTTGTTTGTTTTGCGAATTAAACTAAAAACAAAGAAAGCAATTAAATCTATCCTAAAAAGCAGGTAATAAAATCGAATGAAATGCAATTAGAATAAGCAAATATCGAATGAAAGACTAATAAGGCAAGTAAAATATCGCATGAAAGGTAAATAAAGCAGGTAAATAATGAACTAAGGAAATTGAAATGCAGGTCTAAGAAAGCAAGTAAAAATCGATGGAATTGTAAACTATGTCTAAAAACGCTGAACTTTTGGGAACTCTAAGGGATCATAATCAGTTTTAACACTAAGGTAGATAGATTGGGATTGACAGATAACGATATATGGGTTCTAGAGCTAGAGTACGGCGGTATGACTACACTGTCGTGATCATAACCAACTGTTTCTCGCAACCCTGACAAGTAGGTTTCCACTCTGGCCCTGGAAGGGAGAGAACGCAAGAGCTGCACAAGACTCGCCAATACTCACGATCTCGCCGCAGGTAGGTTTCCACTCCTACGGAAAAATCGCCGGTTTCATTCTAGGGCTGATACTTAATGAAAACTTTCGCAACACTAACTATCTAGATCAGATACTAGGAGATCAATCAAGCATACATGCAATAAGAACAAGAATAAATAGAGAACAGGTCGAAATCCCAGATCAATAAACCTAGATGTCTTAATCGATTATGAGAGCCCCTTTCGGGAACCCTAAGCCCAACTCGGGATCTACTCAGACATGGCTGAGTTCGACATCATCATTGGTTTTAATAAAAGTAATGAAAAACAGTAAAGAAAAGAGATAAAGAAAGCTTCTCTATTGAAGAACTCGGACTTGAACAATCTTCTACAAAAATCTCATAAAAACGGCTAAAGGAAAAGGGTTTCTGTAAAGTATGAAGGGTTGTGTCTAAAAACGACCTAAATGACATGTATTTATAGTCTCCAACACTCCATGGTCTCTAGGTTCCGGAATTGAGGCTGAGAATGACTTTGGGCTTCAGATAAGTGGGCTTTAACTCGGAGATTGATTGCCGCGGTCGGGAGTGTTGTGACCGCGGCAATTGGCTTGTTGGCCGCGGTCGGGAAGCTTCTGACCGCGGCAAATAGCTTGTTGGCCGCGGTCGCGTGAGTTGCTGACCGACTTCGAGTAGCTCCGGGGTAATGGAATATCTTGAGATCCAACCGTTGAAATGTCTCCAAACCAAGTGCATTTGAAAGCTGGTTGATTCTTCTATAAGTTGTCCAATTTTGAGGGTGATCAGACGGTGAGAAGGTCTTCGTATCTCCATGAGAGTTCTGACGGTCTGCATTTATCCAAAAGAGTCTTTTTGTTCCATTTTGTGCCTCTTTATCCCAAATTACCTGAAAAGTCTTTTAAAATCCGGAAACATAGAAATCCTTTGAAACCTTTGAAAATGGAGTAAAAACACATGTAAAAGATATTAAAATGATCCATAAAAATAGTCAAAATCCGGTGTTATCAATTCCCCCGGACTTAGTCTTTTGTTTGTCCTCAAACAAAACAAAGGCTAAATCTCGGCGAGAGGTTTGAAAACGCAGGAACTAAACAAAATCTCAGAGACCAAACTTCTAGACCAATATCAATCAGTATGCATCAATCGGGAATAGCCTAGAAAATTCTCACTAGAAATACAGGCATAACTAGTCCGTTAATCCGTCATGCAGAAATCTATGCACTAAGATCTAACTTCCAGTCAACTAGCTCTTAACATTCATTAAAAATCTCGGTGGTTCTCATCAAAGAAAATCTAGGCAAGGCAATCTAGGATAAGTGTAAAGAAGGATTATTTTGGGGGTATGGCTTTTTGTGTTTAAGGGTTACCTGAAGATCTGGAGGATGCAGGACATTATGCAAAACCGCAAGAGAGAGTGAAGCTGTTGGTATCCACAGTTTTCAGTCACTTTTTCTCGACATAGATTCGTGGTCTTCTTCCTCAAGTTCTCTCCAAACTCCCCCAGACGTAGATTTTTGTAAATCTTTCAAAACAATAGCTCCTTAAACGAATAGTGGTTTCTCATTGCTCCATAAATTTCGACAATCTAAGACTCATTAGGCTTTTTGTTTCCCTTTCTCTTTTCACGTTTTTTTTTTTTGTTTTTTTTTTTTTTAAAGAAAGGGAACACCTTTAGATATAGAGTCTTAGAGAGCACGAAATTACCAGTCAATATCTGTCTTGTAAAGCTTTATTATGTTTCTGATACTCTTCCTTCCCAATTCCATTCAGTCTTCTTTGTGAGTGACTGAAAACTACGTCGCTCCTCTTCTCTCCGACGTTTTTGCACATATCTGCTGATATAAACTAAAGAGAGAATGCATGAGGATTGAAAACAAGGGTTTTGGGTTTAGGGTATGGTACCAGATAAAGATAAACTGGTCATCTAGGACGACAAATAGTGGTAAAAGTGATGGTAAAAGACGTCCTAGATGTGTATGTCGATGCCTGCCTAAAATCAATGATGAGAAAATTAGATATCAATATTAAGTCCAAATAAAATGAGCTAGTATATCCTGTCAGAAAGAATCTCCATAAATAGAAGTCCTCTGGTGGGAGTTCGTAGTGCAAGTACTCTAGCTACCGCCTAGTCTAGTGCTAACCACAAATGAGTTATCATGCATAGTGTAGAAGTGTGCAGGTCTAAATCATCATAGTTTTGCGTCAAACATTCCTGAAAAATACTTAATGTCGAATAGGTTACATATTAAAATTTAAAAAGTACTTGAAATTTAAAAGCAAAGCTGGGTAATTATTAGTACGGATAGACATCCTTCCCCAGACTTAAATCACACTGTCCCCAGTGTGAAAAAGTTGGTGAGAAGATGGTGAATAAAAGCAAAATAAAATAAAATAAGATAAAAGAAAATAAAATGATGATAGAACCGTGATGGTAGTGAAGTGCTGATCAATCACTCATCCTCCGAAGTGTCGTCTGCGAACTGGTGCTGCTCCTGTAAGAAGGTGACAACGCGCTGAAAGCGTCGTCCCTGTCTCTCAACTCTGCGCTCCAGATCGGAATGAGTGTGTGATGATGTAGATGATGAGGTGTGGCCAGTCGAAATAGATGGCTGAAAATGAGCACGGGCCGCATCTGCATCACGCTTCGCCTTGGCCACTATGTATTGGCCAATGGTGAATGGTAGACGAGGTACAGATGGCAGAAAATCATCGGATACCGGAGTCCATCATGGGCGTCCTCCATTGCACAATCTCGGGATAGATGCTGAAGGTAAGCGGACTCGGTGCTCCTTGGTGCCAGTGCAATACTTGTAACCAAACCTGTCTGGATCGAAAGCGGCACGAGAGATAGTGTGATCGCGAGAGAGATAAAGTAGATCATACCAGACATTGGGAAGTGGATCATCAGATGAGAAATCGAATCCTACAGCCTGTAGTATCGCTGTAATAGCACTCCCGAAAGCTGGAGTAGCGTCCTCGCAACCATGTAAATCATGCTTCACCTTTACCATATTCTGCACTATGATCCATGCGAAGCAGGCAAGTCGTGGATCATCCATAAAAGGAATCTGAAGTGTGATGAGCTCAGTCTTCAAAACACTTCCCATGTTGGCTCTAGAGAAGATCGTGTGTGCTAAGAGTTTGTGCACAACTCTCACTGCTGGGTGGCTAAGAAGAGCTGACTTCGATCTCCCACTATCATAGGTTCCATGACCCATCTCTCTCCACAGGTTAAGATCAGGTTCATCTTCAAGGTAAATGCCATCAGTGTATGGAAGCTTAAGAGCTTCACAAACCTCGGAAATGGTGAGAGAATAAGGCTGTCCGCAGATAGAGAATGACAAGATGCCATCTGATGCTCTGGGGTTCCTCCTCTTCGTGTGGTGGAGTGTAATAGTCGCTAAAAGCTCACGGACTAGCTCAGGATAAGTCGGAAGGTTCAGCTCCATGTAGGGTCTCAGCTTAAGTGCATCGATGTACCAGATCACATCCTCTTTGATTCCAAGCATCACGAGTGTATGATAATCAATGCAAGGCGTGGGTTTGATGTTCAGCTTCTTGAAACGCCTTGCATAGTCCACTCTCGGGTTTGTCTCCCTCCCAATGTATCAAATTTGTGGTGGCTCGGGAGCTGCTCGTGTTTCTTTTGAGTGCTGGAGCAATCTCATCACATAGCTTCTTCTTCTTGGTCTGGCTTGGTTCAGCATGTACTCTCCTAGAGTAACATCATCGGGAATGTCCTCGGAGCTGCCACCAGTGCGACGGCTCCTTCGGGATCTGGTTTCGTCCATTTTCTGCAAAATGAAATGATTCTTGGAAAAAGAATGAATATGGATGCTGATTTTAACACATTAAGATCTGTTATACTAATACTAGTATAAAGAGATTAATTAAAACCCTGAGCAAGCAAAATTTATATTGAATCAGAGAAATCAAGTAGTTCATGACTAAATTCGGATTTTTGATGTTCTTAACATAGAAATCTTCTAAAAATCGGTTTTGATGAGCAATTTCCATGTAAATTCTAAAGATTACCCAATACTAATCACTAATCACACAAGACTAAATCAAATTCATCAATTTTGCTGTTCCAAATTCGATTTTTATTAAGCATGTAGAATCCAAATTTCAAAAATCTCAATTTCTCTTAAGCTAGGTGCTAAAATCGATTTTTAGATAACCTAAATGGATAATCTATCATTCTTAAGCTATTTCCACCATCAATAGACCAAGATTTTGGGTTTTTAAAGAAAACCCTAAGTTCAAAATCGAGTAAGAATGGTGAGTTTGAGGTTCATACCTTGCTGGAAATAGAGAATTGATGGCAGAATTGAAATCAGCTTTGAAAAAGAGTGAGGTTTGAGCCAAAAATCTCTTAAAAAGCTTAAGAATTGAAAAATGTGTTCTTTCTCATAAATCTCTAAGTCTTTTGGAAGAGAAGAGAAGAAAGAGTTTTGATCCAAAAAGTTTGTTTCCTTTCTTTAAAAAGCGTTTTTGAAGCAAAAACGAAAAATTTCTGGAAATTTTTAAGTTTACGAGAACTTACCTTTTCTTGTTTGCACATTAGAAAAGTTTAAAACTTACGGAGAATCTTTTCGGGTTTTACCGGGAACATTTCGGGAAACACCGGGAATCACCAGGCAACACCGGGAAATATCGAAAAACGGCAGAAATCCGCGGCATCACCTCAACGACCAACGGCCGCGGTCAGGAGACGCGCGACTGCGGTGATTGAGGGCTCGGCCGCGGTCACGTTCACGGTGCCGTGGTCGATGCACCCTTGGCCGCGGGTCGAACGGTCACGACCGCGGCTCTTCCTCCTGCGGCCTACTGTCCAATCTTCTCGTTTTTGCCGGGCCGAGCAGCTAAAAACCTACCTTTTCTTCTTGGTTTTTCTAATTTTCTAATTTTTTTTTTTTTGTGTTTTTGTTTTATAACATACCTAAAACTTAAAAAGAAAAAGAAAGCATAAATTGTAAAAAGAAAAAGAAAACTAAAAGAAAGAGTACCTAAATGGGTTGCCTCCCATTAAGCGCTTTTGTTTTCAGTCGTTTAGCTCGACGTAAGCATTAGGAATCAGGCTGATTTAAATGGCACTCCACTTGATGTGCCTTTATTACTTCCAGTTGCTGGAGGTTTTACTTCTTCTCCTTGAGGAGCCGTCTTCTTTCCTTTATTCTTCTTTCGGACTTTAATGTTGTTCAAAACCCTTTTTGTATTTTCGATCAGCTCCTGGATTTGGTCCTCACTAGTTTCTGTTGCATCTGGTGGAATGATGATCTTGATCTTTGCAAAAGCTTTCGGCTTCTCCTTTTCTTTCTCTTTTGGCATGATTCCTTTGCTTGGAAATTCATCTAAGATAGTAGGATAGTACCTTTTTCTGTCCACATTGAGGAAAACAGCATGCCGGTTTGCGTGATCGATAATTGCTCCTACTGTAGCTAGGAATAGTCTCCCGAAAATGAGTGGCCTCTCCTTGTCTTTATCCATCTCCAGGACTTGGAAATCTGCTGGAACAATCTTATCTCCCACTAGAACTTGTAGATCATGAATCGCCCCTTCAATATCTTTTTGAGATGAATCTCCAAAGATAACCTTAACCGTCGATGTCCTTAAGGTTTTTGTGCCCAATTTTTCGGCAAATGTCTTAGACATGATGTTGACATTGGCTCCGGAATCGCACAAGCAGTCTGTAAACTTGATTCCTGAAATGAAACACTGGAAAACAAAGCATCCCGGATCATCGGCTTTGGTAAGCCTTTGAAACGGTGATCGTTCAGGTACCTTAAACGGTGGCTGCTTCGGATCGATATCCTTGTACAGTGGTACAAAGATTGGGGTTTCTTCTTTCTTTCCATCGGTTCCGGCCTCTTCTTCGGGCAATGTGGTTAATTATGGCGTTGCAAAACTTCTTAGGGTTATCTTCAACTCTTCTTGGAAGAACTCCACTTTGCCTCTTCATAGAGTAGGCTGTTTGGGCGACTTGCACATCTAAATTTTTTACGTGCGAAGATAATGATTCAAACTTACCATTCAGATATTGTACATGCAGTCCACTTTCACGTTCACGTCTTTAGATGCTTTTTCGTTCGTCATAACAAGCTGTTGGATTGACTGTTCAAGTCTACCGATTTGTGAAGCTAGCTGGTTCGTCGTGACTCCCTGCTGTTGTACAAATTGATTGTTAAAACCCGTACCTTGGTAGTTATATGGCTGTCGCGGTTGATATGGTACTATTCCCCCAAAGTTTCCACCTTGAAACTTGTTTTGAAAGGATTTTTGCTGAGGTGGGTAGTACTGATCTTGAGGATTCTCCACATTTGGATTGCGGTAAGAGAGATTGTTGTAATTTGCATTCCGGAAGTTGTTGTTGAAGCGATTTTGGTATGGCACCAGTGCTCCTACGTAGTTCACATCTTCTTCTTGAAATGCTTGATTAATGTGATCGATATCACTAGGTCCTTCCTCTTCTGCGCCATTGTTGGTTTCACAGGCATGGATCGGGCGATTGTTGCTCTTCAGAAGCTGGCTCACCATGTTCTTCAACTCGGTTATCTCCTCGTTGTCTGTTCCGGCTTGCTTCATCGATCAATCGTATTCAGGACAGTCATTGCTATTGGCTTGAGCCAAATTTTCGATGAGAGCTCTTCCTTGGGTTATCGTCTTTTGCCCAAAATCTCCATTGCTAGCTGTATCAAGTGAAAGTTTGTATTTTGGTTGCAAACCTTGGTAAAATGTGCCCAGCAGGCTTGATCCATGAAATCCATGGTGAGGGCAATCCACTTACCATTCAGATCATTGTACATGCAGTCCACTTTCACGTTCACGTCTTTAGATGCTTTTTCGTTCATACTCCTTAAAACGTTCCCAAGCTTCATAGAAAGATTCAGTTGGCCCTTGTTGAAAGGTTGAGATCTTCGTTCTCAAATTGTTCGACCTTGACTTATTGTAGAAGTTGTTTAGGAAGCAGTTCTACATTCTTCCCAATTGGTAATCGATCCTGCAGGCAAACACTTCAACCAACGGTGAGCTTTATCTGCTAATGAAAAAGGGAACAACTTACACTTTAAATATTCAGGTGGAACTTGGTTTGTTCTCATCATGCTGCAAATTTCTTCAAAAAGCTCGATATGGTCCATTGGGTGCTCAGAAGGAACTCCATGGAACTGGTTTTGCTTCACCAATGAGATGATTTGAGGCTTGACTTCAAACTCATTCCGGTTTGGAAATGGTACTTGAATTGCAGATCGATTCTGAAAATTTTGAGTAGGTGCATCAAAATCAGCTATGCGATGGTTCCTGGCTTGTCTTCGGTGTTGATTTGCTGGCGGAATGGGGTGGTGAATGCGTTCATTCGGCTGCATTGCTGGGTGGTCACCATCGGCTGCATTGATGGGTGGATCAAGGTCTTCACGTCCTTCTCTCTCTCGGTTCTGGTGGTTTCTTGGAAGAACCTCATCCTCCTCTCCATCTTGTCGAGCATGATCACCTTCTATGTGATCATTCTCTTTGTTTTCTCCATGTTCGGACCCGTCTTGGTCCATATTTAAATTTCGATTAATAGGATCTCCAGGCTGGTCGTCGTTGGTCATTCCTTGCGTTCGTCTAAGTCTTCGAAGTCCTCTTTCGTGTCTGTCTATCTCGTCTAGAATTGGAATGTCTCCTGCAGGTCTACGCCTGGTATTCATGCAATTCAGAGAAAAAAAAGAAGGGAAAGATAGTTCAGAAAAACTTTAAGAAAGAACTAGAGATCAGGTGTCTAGAACAGAAGTTAAAACAAGAAAAATAGCAAAAGGCAGCGAAACAAATCCCCGGTAACGGCGCCAAAAACTTGATGGTCGTGTCAACTGCGTGAGGGAACAAGTTTTACCCTTAACAAAACAAATGAAAGCCGCAAGTGCACAGCTGATCAGTTGTAGTATTTAGGGATCGAATCCACAGAGATTTATGTGCCTGGTATTCTTCTACGGTTTTTAACTTTATGTCTAGACTAAATTGGTTTTAAAGGTTGGTTGTTTGTTTTGCGAATTAAACTAAAAACAAAGAAAGCAAATAAATCTATACTAAAAAGCAGGTAAGAAAATCGAATGAAATGCAATTAGAATAAGCAAATATCGAATGAAAGACTAATAAGGCAAGTAAAATATCGCATGAAAGGTAAATAAAGCAAGTAAATAATGAACTAAAGAAATTGAAATGCACGTCTAAGAAAGCAAGTACAAATCGATGGAATTGTATACTATGGCTAAAAACGCTGAGCTTTTGGGAACTCTAAGTGATCATAATCACTTTTAACACTAAGGTAGATAGATTGGGATTGACAGATAATGATATATGGGTTCTAGAGCTAGAGTACGGTGGTACTTAATGAAAACTTTCGCAATACTAACTATCTAGATCAGATACTAGGTGATCAATCAAGCATACATGCAATAAGAACAAGAATAAACAGAGAACAGGTCGAAATCCCAGATCTATAAACCTAGATGTCTTAATCGATTATGAGAGCCCCTTTCGGGAACCCTAAGCCCAACTCGGGATCTACTCAGACATGGCTGAGTTCGACATCATCATTGGTTTTAATAAAAGTAATGAAAAACAGTAAAGAAAAGAGATAAAGAAAGCTTCTCTATTGAAGAACTCGGACTTGAACAATCTTCTACAAAAATCTCATAAAAACAGCTAAAGGAAAAGGGTTTCTGTAAAGTATGAAGGGTTGTGTCTAAAAACGACCTAAATGACATGTATTTATAGTCTCCAACACTCCATGGTCTCTAGGGTTCCGGAATTGAGGCTGAGAATGACTTTGGACTTCAGATAAGTGAGCTTTAACTCGGAGATTGATTGCCGCGGTCGGGAGTGTTGTGACCGCGGCAATTGGCTTGTTGGCCGCGGTCGGGAAGCTTCTGACCGCGGCAAATAGCTTGTTGGCCGCGCTCGCGTGAGTTGCTGACCGACTTCGAGTGGCTCCGGGGCTAATGGAATATCTTGAGATCCAACCGTTGAAAAGTCTCCAAACCAAGTGCATTTGAAAGCTGGTTGATTCTTCTATAAGTTGTCCAATTTTGAGGGTGATCAGATGGTGAGAAGGTCTTCGTATCTCCATAAGAGTTCTGACGGTCTGCTTTATCCAAAAGAGTCTTTTTGTTCCATTTTGTGCCTCTTTATCCCAAATTACCTGAAAAATCTTTTAAAATCCGGAAACATAGAAATCCTTTGAAAACCTTTGAAAATGGAGTAAAAACACCTGTAAAAGATATTAAAATGATCCATAAAAATGGTCAAAATCCGGTGTTATCAATAAGCATCGACGTAACCTGTCACGAGCTGAATGTGGATCCGACCTTTAAGCCAGTCAAGCAGAAAAGAAGGAAGCTCGGCCCCGAACGAGCTAAAGCAGTTAACGACGAAGTTGAGAGGTTACTCAAAGTAGGATTAATCGCCGAGGCCAAATATCGGGACTAGCTCGCAAATCCGGTGGCCGTGAAGAAGAAGAACGGCATTCATAACTGATCGCGGGATATACTGCTACAAAATCATGCCGTTCGGGCTCAAGAACGCAGGAGCAACGTATCAACGGCTCGTCAATAAAATGTTCGCGGCTCAGCTCGGAAAAACCATGGAAGTGTACATCGACAACATGTTAGTCAAATCACTTAAGGAGGAAGACCATGTCGCGCATCTACGGGAGTGCTTCGAGCAATTGAACAAGCACAACATGAAACTAAACCCGGCGAAGTGCAGATTTGCGGTCACCTCGGGAGAATTCCTCGGCTATCTGGTAACTCACCGAGGCATATAAGCAAACCCCAAGCAGATCAGGGCATTAATTAAGATGCCCTCTCCAAGGACAAAGCGCGAAGTGCAAAGGCTCACAGGAAGAGTCGCCGCGCTAAACAGGTTTATATCCCGCTCCACAGACAACTGCCTGCCCTTCTACGATACCCTCCGAGGAAACAAGAAATTTGAGTGGGACGAGCGATGCGAAGCAGCTTTCCAGGAATTGAAGAATTATCTGGCGAGTCCACCGATCTTAGCAAAACCAGTCGAAGGAGAGCCGCTCTTCCTCTACATTGCAGTGTCTGCTACAGCTGTAAGCGGAGTGCTTATCAGAGAAGAACGATCCGAGCAAAAACCCATTTTCTACATTAGCCAGACACTGACCGACGCCAAGACCCGCTACCCCCAGATCAAGAAGGTCGACCTAGCCGTCGTAGTCTCGGCTCGCAAACTGCGCCCGTATTTTCAATCACATTCGATTGTTGTGCTCGCTACACTTCCGCTGCGCTCGATCCTACACAGCCCAAGCCAATCCGGTCGGCTCGCCAAGTGGGCCATAGAGCTGAGCGAATACGACATCGAGTATCGGAACAGGTCGTCTGCAAAGTCACAGGTGCTCGCAGATTTTCTCATTGAACTTCCAGCCGAAGCAACAAACGAGCCGACTCTAGACGAAGTATGGACGCTGCACGTCGATGACTCGTCGTCTAAACACGGCTCGAGAATAGGAATCCGTCTCACCTCTCCCACCAGAGAAATATTGGAGCAGTCTTTTCGCCTGAACTTCCACGCCTCGAACAACAAAGCAGAATATGAAGCACTGATCGCGGGCATACGACTAGCGCAGGGAATCGGAGTTCGAAAGATAAGAACCTTTTGCGATTCACAGCTCGTAGCATGTAAATTCAACGGAGAATACAAGGCGAAGGATAGACGAATGGGAGCTTACCTCAAGGTGGTCCGAGAGTTGGTGCAAAATTTCGACGAGTTCGAACTCACGCGAATTCCCCGAGGAGAAAACACCTCGGCCGATGCCTTGGCAGCACTCGCTTCGACCTCACACCCGGACCTCCAACGGACGATCTCAGTCGAATTCATCGAACGTCCTAGCATCGAAGAGGTAGAAGGAGTTCGGCTGATAAATCCTCCTCAACAAGAACCAGAGGACGACGAAGCCATTCCTATGGATGAAGCGCCTCACCAGCCGAGCCGGAGTACGGCTGCGAAAAAGAATGGCTCTGAGCTATCCGAGTGTATATTGCCGATGGAGAGGTGCCAACCGACAAATGGGAAGCCCGCAAACTAAAAGCTCAGGCCGCGCGGTATGTCTTCGTTGATGGGAGGTGTTTAAATGGAGATTTTCAGGGCCTCTCATGACATGCGTCGAAGGACTGGAGGCAAGAAAGATCATGGAGGAAGTGCACAGCGGCGCGTGCGGGAACCATTCTAGCGGAAGGTCGCTCGCTATCAAGATAAAACGGCACGTTTACTTCTGGCCTACGATGGTCAAGGACTGCGAAAAATTTACGGCGAAATGCGAGAAGTGTCAGCGGCACGCTCCAACAATTCATCAACTTACCGAGTTGCTCTCGTCAATTTCGTCACCTTATCCGTTCATGAGATGGTCGATGGACATCGTCGGACCTCTACATTGCTCAAAGCAGAAGCGTTTTCTGCTCGTCCTCACGGATTACTTCTCCAAGTGGGTCGAAGCCGATTCCTACGCAAGCATAAAGGATGTTCAAGTCGAACACTTCGTCTGGAAAAATATCATCTGCAGACACGGGGTCCCCTACGAGATAGTCACCGACAACGGATCCCAGTTCATCTCAACACGCTTTGAAGCCTTCTGCGAGAAGTGGAAAATCCGTCTAAGCAAATCTACGCCAAGATACCCTCAAGGGAACGAGCAAGCCAAAGCAGCCAACAAGACGATCCTCGACGGTCTGAAAAAGAGGCTCGACACCAAAAAAGGACGGTGGGCAGACGAACTCGAAGGAGTCCTTTGGTCTCATCGGACAACTCCGCGCCGAGCCACCCGGGGAAACTCCATTCGCCTTGGTCTACGGAACAGAGTGCGTAATCCCCTCCGAGGTGGATTTCCCAGGTATTCGACGAAGACTTCTACCAGGACAGGAGGGCTTGGACCACTTAATGATGCTAGATGAGCTCGATCTAATCAACAAAATGCGCGACCAAGCCTTAATCCGAATCCAGAACTATCAACAAGCAACGGCGAGATACTACAACAAAAACGTTCGTAGTCGAAGATTCAAAGAAGGGGAGCTCGTCCTCCGAAAGGTCTTCCAAAACACTACCGAGAAGAATGCAGGAAAGCTCGGGGCAAACTGGGAAGGCCCTTACAAGATTACAAAAGTAATTCGCCCAGGAGTCTATGAACTCGGGACACTAGCTGACGAAGCGATTCCAAGATCATGGAACGCAATGCATCTAAAGAAGTATTATCACTAAAACCACAGCACGGTCAACATGAACTACGGGACGGCTTGATCCCTGCAAAGGGTACGTAGGCAGCCCGTTCTCGGACGGGTTCAGCTGTCCCCCCTCCTAAAAAGGGGGGGGGAGTGGGTACGTATACACATACCTCCTTTAACTCTACAATTTCAGCTTGCTCACTTAGGAACATCGCCACTTCGGCCCGTTTTCAGTGGGAGTTTTAAATCATCTACTTATTTCATGTTTACTTCGGATTTCTAGTTCGTTCATTATCGCTTCGGTTAGTTTCTCATTCTTTCTAAATCAGCAACTTATTTTAACAAGCTCGGATTTTTAAATTCTTCATTCACCTCGGCAAGTAATTATACTACTTCGACATGGTATCATGACCTGATTGCCTCGGACCTTTAGTGGTCCTCAGTTTCAGTTCAGCAACTAAGCCTCCGAATGCCTCGTCTCGTTGCTGGCCACAACGGGGCAACAAATACAAAGTTCTCTAAACGGACTATTACCACCTTTCCTAGGACGAGGGTGCAAGTTACATCCTCTATGGATAAAAGTTAAAGCGCGTTATACAAATATCAGACCAAAAACGTATCGGTCGCCAAAGTTCATTATCGCACACAAGATTATAAGTCGAGACTACATCGTTTTCTCTAAAACCGAAGTGAACTCTTGAAACCCGGCAAGACACACTCATCCTCTCGGAAACACCTGTCTATAGTCAAATTCAACAAGACCACCAGATCATCCTCAGTTAACAAAAACGAAACGCCTCGTCGTTTACACGGCTCGGCACCATGCAAAGTGAAGACGCCTCGTCGTTAAACACGGCTCGGCATTGCCAACAAAAGTTGCCTTGATGTTGTCATTTAAAAACTTTCCAGCGTCACCTAAAACAAAAGATACTCCACAAAACTAACTCCAAGCTCGGGATTAAGAACCCAAAAGAGATCCTTAAACAACTCACCCCTTAGCCCGTATTTCTATCAATTTCGAAAAGTTTGGCTAAGGAAGCAATCAAAATCATTCTCGACACAACAGTTTTCATCCTTGACAATTTTTTCTAAGCCAACAGTTTTCGTAAACATTTTCACGGATCGTTAGAGACAAGTGAATCCGAAAACGGCTAAGGAAAATAAAATATATCCATAAAGCAAAAATAAAAGTCAAATGGATAAAGCCATCCAGGCACCGATTACATAACAAAGTTCGAAAAATGAATCATCAAAAAACCTAAGTACAAAAAAAGAACATATGCAATAAAGGGTGAGGGAAAGCAGATAGTATCAGGCCGCGGACTGCGTCTCGCGCTCGGCAAGGAGGTTCGAGAGGGCCGGTATCCCCGCGTTTCATCCGGTCGGATCAACGACACCCAGGTTGGCCGCTGTCTCTTCAAGCGGCTCGTTGCCAATGCTGGTGTCTACCGAGTCCGGCGATACGGGAGAGAAAACCAGTTCGCCTCGGATCTCGGAAGCAATACGCTCGTACACCTCGTCGTCGGTATATTCACTCTCCCAGCTTTTCAGCTTCGCGTCCTCGTCATCAAGCGTTGGGGCGTCCGGCTTCTTCAGGTCGGCAATCATCGCAAGATTGCCTTTGATCTGCCCCAGATCGTTCTCGTCATTTTTGGCCTTCTCGAGCTTGGCCAAACCCTCCTCCACCTTGGCGAGGCGTTCCTGAAACTTAGTCGTAAGCTCTCGCCTCGCCTCCTTTTTCGCCCGCTTGACCTTGGCATCGAACAAGGCGTCCTTGGCTTCAATACGCCTCTTAAGCATCTCCACCTCGGCGCTTTTAGCTCTCCTCGCCTCCTCGAGGCGAATGACTGAGGCGGAGACCTTGTCAACATTGGCGCGCAAAACAATCTTCTCCTCTTCCAGCCTGGACGCCCTGGCCATCGCCTCGTCCAGTTTCCCATTTGCTGCCGCGGCTTCGTTCTGAGCCTCTTCCAGCTTCACCTTTGACGCCGCGGTCTCATTTCGGGCCTCGTCCAAGTGACGTTCGACCTTAGACAGGTCCGCCTCGTACTCGACCATCAGGTCGTTAATGGCCACTACAAACTGCAAAGAACAAACTCGCGTTAAACACTTAGTAAAATTCGAGAAAATAAAGGAAAGCAAATAGAACGTACCTTGGTACCGCGCTGTGCCATCGCGTCGTACGACCTCGGTCTCCTCAGCTTCTCCGGAGGAGGAAGACGCGTGTTCGCGTTATTTACACGCGAGAACATAACGGCAGAGGCGTCGGGGTCGTCGACGACCAACTTGCGTGCAGCGGAGTCTCTGGGCGTCGGCTTCCGCCTCTTCTTGGACGGCTCGTCCTTCTGAACAGCAACGCCCTTCACCTTGTCAGCGGCCGAACGTTTTCGGCTGGGGTCATGTTTCTGAACAACTGAAGTCGGGGGCCTCGTCGACTTCGGGAGGGCCAAAATGGCAGAGTTCGAAGGGGTTTTGCTCCGCACCGCCGAATCATCCCCGGACGCCTTGGGAATAATTTCGCACGGTTCCACCTCGGGCACTGCATCTTTCTCGGCCGCCTCGGCAGGGTTTGCCTCTGCGGCTCGGACCGTTTCGTCTCCTTCCCGGCTCGGCAGGTCGGGTTGAGGGATGGCCTCGGTCTACGCTTGAACCGCCTCGGTCTGCGCTTGAGCCGCCTCGGCAGCTCGTCTCGCGGCCTCTTCTTCTTCACGCCTCTTCCTATCTCTCAGAGTGATTATCACCATTTTTTCTCGTGTATCTCTTGAGGAGCTGGAAGATGAAGAGCTGACAGGGACTCCGGCAAGGATAGCTCGGACTTTCTCTACTCTCTCGAGGGTGAAATTCTTCCTCCAATTGACCTTCCGAGCCGAAAGAGAATCTCGAACAACAAAGAGGTCGTCGGGAATCGGGGGAAGAATGTTCCGAACTGCAAAACAAAGCAAAAAAAGAAAGGAAAAATTCAGTAAGGGAAAAGGATACCAAAAAACAGTTCCGAGCCGAGGCAAAGCTTCGGGTCGGCTACCAAGTGGTCCCCAAGCGGTCTTGGTTCTTTGAACGTAATCCTCGCCGACCGACGCCTCGTTCACCAAGACGTAGAAGAAGCGTTCAGTCCAAAACTGATCCTTGCTGGGAAAACCGCCTATGATCCGTCGCTTCGCCTTGTTGGAAATATAGAATCTATTTCCTTTCGGAGCTTTCCTGATTTCCGCAGGTGATTCAGCTCGATATCAAGCCCGCATTCAAAGCTTCGAACTAAGATGCCAATCATATGCCGTAATCCCCTCGGCATGATTTGCCCAATCGAGATCCCGTGTTTCCAGAGATATTCGAGGATCACTCCGGCGATCGGGAACCAGAGAAAGCAAAGCTCGAAGAACGCCTCGTACAGAGTGAAGTGATTCTCTGGAGGCTTGTCGGCTGGGTCGCTCTTCTCTGGAACGACAAACTCCACTGCCTCGGATATCCCGAAGCGATGCCTCAACGCCTCGATCGACTCAAGGGAGCAAAGCATAGAGCCAGGCGGGTCAGGCTTTTGTCTCTTAACTCGTGGCCCTCGCCTAGATGTGGAAGCGCCTCGGGACGCCATGAGACCTTCCAATTCACGCTTCGCCTCGAATAGGTCAAAGGGAAATGCCTCCTCCTCGGCTTTGACTGCGGCGCGATTAATATCTTCATCAGGAACGGGATCCTGGGGATGGGTCGTTGAAACCGACGGCTCGTCATCTGTAGAGCCGACATCTGATGGATTTGCATGATTTGATGCCTCGTCAGATGAACGATTGGAAGGGCTCGGTGAAACAGACGCCTCAGAGGATTCTGTTGTACCTCTCGCCTCGGCATCTACACGGCTCGGCTCGTAGTGAAAGAGTGAATCCAGCAAATCGTCGGAGCGGCTCGACATAATTTACAGCTTATACAGGAATTGCAGCACGACTCGGCGAACCTCCGCCGGAAAAAGATCTGGAACGGCGGAGACCTCGGAAACCCTAGCCGGAAAATAAATAAACTAGAGAGAGAAAGAAGAGAGAATGGAGAGCTACCTTTAGTGAAAACGAGTGAGTCTGAAGATAATGAGGAAGAATGAAGGAGCTTCACCTACTTATAGGAAAACCGAAGCGCGTGAATTCCGTGTAAACCTCAGGAAACCGTCCAACAGCGCGTGGGATCCGCGGTGAATTAGCTAGCCCGAACTGCGCCGGTGGCACGCGCCAATAGATCAGGAATTTTCTCTCGGAAGACCAACAGTTGGGATACCCAAGTTTTCAGCCGATATCTTACCAAAGTAAACGCCTCGTCGTTAACGAAACGGCTCAGCACTAACTCTCTCTTGAAACGCCTCGTCGTTAACGAAACGGCTCGGCATTAACTCTCTCTTGAAGTGCCTCGTCGTTAACGAAACGGCTTGGCATTAACTCTCTCTTAAAACGCCTCGCCGTTAATGAAACGGCTCGGTATTAACTCTCTCTTGAAACGCCTCGTCGTTAACAAAACGGCTCGGCACCAACTTTCTCTCGAAACGCCTCGCCGTTTATTCGGCTCGACAGAACCTTCTCAAAACGCCTCATCACGGCTCACCACTACTAAACAGAATCGCCTCGTCCTTAACTTTCCTCTGCATCCTCAGCACCTTCTTGAAACGCCTCGGCATCCTCGGCACTCCTTGGGAACGCCTCGTCATCTTTGGGCTTAAGTCGTAACAACTTGACTCGATGGTTTATCCTACAGTCAGGAGTAATGGACCTCGTCATTCTCGCCTCTGAAACTGACGAGCTGGGGGGATAACTGTTGGGGTCGGTTTTCACCCCAAGTGGATAAAACCATCTCGAAATGACTAAGTATGGAAGAAAGACAAATTAGCCGAGCTGCGCTCACCAAGATAAGTGGGAGAGCCGTGGAGAAAGGCAGATGGGCCGAGCCGTGAATAAGGAAAGATGGGCCACGCCGTGCAAAGATGGGCCGAGCCGTGAAGAGGAACAAGTAGGCCGAGCCGCGGAAAGGATGCCCAGTGGGCCGAGCTGTGCAAGGAAGCAGGTGGAACGAGCTGTATCGTGAGAAATGGGCCGAGACGCATTTCAACATGCTTGGGCCGAGCCGCGCCTCGGTGAGGTGAACCAAATCACGTCACGATTCGAATGGTAAGTGGGTCGAGCCGTGGAGAAGTTTTGATGGGCCGAGCCTAGGCCTTGAAAGATGAAGCCCATAGAAACCCTAGGTGAAATACAAAGGCGGTGAGCCGCACGAGGCGATAAGGAAATATTCCGAAAATCTCTCCCGAAATTCTCGGCTAGGCGGTTCAGAGAATTAGTATAAATAGAAGATGTATACAATTCATTCTGTAACTTTGGCAACCCTAAGCAATAAGAACTAAACACTTTTACAGCAAGAAAAACTTTCTTTCGATCTTACTGTTCTTGACGATAAACCCTAAAAGTTTCCGATCCCTTAGTTTTCCTTAAACAAATTTTTGGTTGTGCGAGTTTTGGCTCACACAGTATTTGTATTTTCTGGGTTTAGCAGGATAAGTGGACAACAAAGTACAACTAAGTGTTTTAAAATTTGGCGAATGAATTGGACAAGTGGACAACAAAGTACAACTAAGTGTTTTAAAATTTGGCGAATGAATTGGACAAGTGGACAACAAAGTACAACTAAGTGTTTAGGGATTTGGCGAATAAATTGGACAAGTGGACAACAAAGTACAACTAAGTGTTTTAAAATTTGGCGAATGAATTGGACAAGTGGATAACAAGGTACAACTAAGTGTTAATTTTGAAAAGTCAAAATTCTGGTGTACCTAACGAATTGAACCAAAAAAAACATAAAAAAGACATAGTTAACCTTTACAATATATAAGAGACCAATAATACTGATAATGGATAAGTACAAATTGGTTTAGTGAAAATATGTTGGGATTCCCATCAACAACCTCATATGCTACATGTAACTCTTTCATAACAGAACCATCTTACAATGGCTAAAACACAATTTAAATGATTTTGGGCTAATTTTATTGTTATCTACTAGTAAATCATTAATATAAGTAAACACGTAATAGGTTAGCTACGATAAATAGATTTACCCCCATGGACAATTGGAATAACCGAAATGGACAACTATGAGCAAATTTGGACAACATGACAAATGGGTGCAACTATTTAATGAGACTTACAACACGTGGTCGATTAAATTGGCGGCGCCGACACATGTGTTAAATAAATATATATTAATACTTTTCCAGGGGAGATTCCGAAACTCAGCGTTTTGTTTACTGAACTCTTTATAAAAGAAAGCTCCCCTGAAAAGAGGAAAGAGAATTTCAGAAAAAAAATTTCCCCCAACTCGAAAATTAGGGTTCACCCGCCGCTATGCCTAGCTACAGTTCAGATTCTTCCGAATCGAAACACTCATGGGACAGCTCATACTACCGGTGTTATGGTGAAGATGGTATGCGAGAAACGTGCTGGTGTGGTCGCCTCATGGTTATCAAAGATTCAAAGTCCGTAGCCACAAAAGGAAAGAAAATGTACACTTGCCCAAATTGGCCAGTTGAGGTAATAAATTTGGAATTCTGGGTTTAGGGTATAGTTCGAAACGTCCAGTTACTTGAATTGGTTCACATTTTGTTTTAATTATCGCGATTTCTAGCTAAGGGTTTCAGAAAATCTGATTAATTCAATTTCGGGCATTTGTTCTTAAGGGACCTAATCGCAATCATGACCACATTTGGAAGTGGTGGGAAGATGCTGTTCAAGAAGAGCTATCAATGCTGAAACTTCGAGTTGATAATGTCAATTCTGGGATGAAGAGCATGCAAAACATGGGTGTTGTCAGAAACTGCATTCACGAGAATAGCTCCTTTGACACACATGAATCCGAAATTAGGCAACTCAGAGAGATTATGGCTGGGATGGAAAGAGAGCTGGGAAAATTGAAGGAGTTGATTGCAAACAGGGGTGATGGATATGTGATAATCGCCTTTTTCATGGTGTTTGCTATGGTTTCATTTATTTTTAAGTAACAACTATGTATTTTGAATTTGATTTCCTCATTTTAAGTTTTGTTGTTGTCTCGTGTTGTCCGTTTTTAAAAAATTCTATATGAAATAAAATTATAATTATTGTCCCAGTTATCCTATATGTTACCGATAACTGATAATTATTGTCCCAGTTGTCCTATATGTTACCGATAACTGATAATTATTGTCCCAATTGTCCTATATGTTGCCGATAACTAATACATTGATACCTACACATGTAAACAGTTGTCCCAGTTGTCCATACACAAACCCATAAATATCCAACAAACAAGCAATATCCAACAAACAAACAATATCCAACAAACAAACAATATCCAAAAGCATAAGTTATCAAATAAACATAAGTTCATAAGAGCATAAGTTATCCGAAAACCATAAATAACCCCACATATTGTTCACCCTTCTTCTCACTTCTTCTTCTTAGCAGGTCTCTCTTCAGTAAAAGGGGATGACACATGTTTCGATGGTACCTGGGTTCTCTTAGGGCGTGGTCGGAGCTCGCGTGGTTGCGGTTTATTCTTATATCCTTTCTTCGTCCTCTTAAATGGTCCTTTGCCAGGTTCGTATATGGCTGCTCTCCTTGATTCTCTCTCCTCTTCCATTGTCGGTGAGGAGGAGCCTGGTGCAAGTGAGGATGAACCTGCTGCGTATAAGGAGGGACCTGGTGCAAGAGGTGTGGTGGCAACAACTGGAGGATCTGGTACAAGTGGAGAGTGCTCTGAGGCTGGTGGCGCTGCCGACTGCACTCGGACTGATGATCGTGTTGGTGCTGGCGAGTCCACTGGTGATCGTGTTGGTGCTGGCGAGTCCACTGGTAATCGTGTTGGTGCTGGCGAATGCACTGGTGAGCATGGATGTGCTGTATCGGAGACTCGTCCTGATGGAGGTACCATCCCCTCAAGAGTTTTCAATCTTCTATCCATGCCTTCTACCTTCTCTACAATCTCCTCTTGCTTCTTCTCCATTGACGCCTTCAGCTCCACCAATGACGTCTTCAGCTCCACCAATGACGCCTTCAGCTGAGCCACTGATATGGGCTCATCTTCCCTTGGTTCTATAGCAGGGAATTGACCCCGAGAAGCAATATCAGCCATACAGCTCTCTCCAAACAATCTTTTTCTTCTTCTTGGTTAAGTGATCCGTCCAGCCCTCGACGATTATGTCAATATATCTGATACCATCATCGAATCCAGGATCTGCGATCTCCGCCAATAGCTCTTCTTCATCCGAGTCAGCCTCCAAAATGCTACTAATGTCCTGATAATATCAACAAATACCACTTATTACATTTCTTCACCAACCATGTTTAATATCAAGCTCATATCAATAATCAAAAATCACTGACCTCAGCACTAGTGCCAATAGCTTGGTTGATGTCATCCAAAAGAATACCTCTCATGGCTACATCACTAAACCTATGCTTGCAAATCCTTGGACAGTTAGGCTCAGCATGGACAACTTCACGAAACCTCTTTCCCAGACTTGGAATGCACTCAAACGCAAGAATCTACAAAGTCAAAACATAAATCAATCTAAATATTTGTCTCCGTTGTCCTAGTTGTCCACAGACCAAATTAAATTACAACTAAATAGTTGTCCAAGTTGTCCGAGTTGTCCACAGACCAAATTAAATTACAACTAACTAGTTGTCCCAGTTGTCCATCGACCTAACATATAACGAATCCACATAGTTGTCCATGTTGTCCATCGAAAAGTTGTCCTATTTGTCCACATACCAAACAGATAATCTATTAACAAAGACATACCTGTAGAGGAAGAATGAAACCAGAGATTGTGCATTCAGCTCCTTTAGGCTTTACGCTGCCATTGAACTTGGTGACCACACGCTTGATCTCCCTTATAGTCTTGTCAAACGTGCAACGCCCCCAAGGAAACGTTCTGCACAGCTTCAGATCTCCGGCTGCTGCGAGCAAGAATGAGTCAATGTTTCCGTCAAGCTTTGACTTCGCCTTCAATACTTTGCATAGAAACAAAAGTAGTGCCATCCTCTTCCTGTCCAAAGAGGGTTCCTTCATTTCTGCTAGCTTTGCTTCCACTTCTCCGATCTTGATTTTGTCACCCCTGCCAAACTGCTTTTTTACAAAGTTCATCTTACCCAACTTCTTATAATTCGCAGGGTAGTCATGGCATTCAAGACCACATAGCAGTGCATGCTCCCTCAAAGAGTATCGAATAGGCGCTCCAATTACCACAAACCACGCCTCATTTTGCTTCTCAGTATAAGCTGTGTGAAGAAGAAGCATCCACAACCCTTGATTCATATGATTTGGCTCCTTATACATATGAAACAGGTGCTTGAATTGCGGATGCGATTTGAACCACTCCAACTCTTCAGGCAGCTCCCCGATCACATCAAGGGTACTCTTAACTGCACATCTTGTAATTATCTTACACGCCTTGCTATATTCGGTTGGACCGAAATAAAGCTTCTCAGGCCCCATTGGCATCATTTCATCATCGGCATCCTGAAATTCAGAAGAGTAACACAATGTTATATAAATTATTTGAACTTGTCCCAGTTGTCCAAGTACCTTATCCTATATACAAACTAACTTGTCCCAGTTGTCCACATACCAGATATTTCATAATCAACATAGTTGTCCCTACTTATCCTATGACCAAAAAAACAAGTTTCTACATATTTGTCCTAGTTGTCCCCATACCAAACATCTTAAACACACATACCTCTTGTAAATTGTCCTCTCGCATTTCTTCTTCCGCTTCAGCATTATCATCTTCCTCTTGGTTCTCTTCCACACCTTCCATCTCTTCCTCTTGGTTCTCCAGATCCGCTTCCTCTCCCACTCCTTCCTCCTCTTCCTCTTGGTTCTCTTCCAATCCTTCCGCCTCTTCCTCTTCATTCTCGTTCTCTTCCTCTCCTTCCGCCTCTTCATTTTCGTTCTCGTTCTCTTCCACTCCATCCGCCTCTTCCTCTTCGTTCTCCTTCTCTTCCTCTCCTTCAGCCTCTTCCTCTTCGTTCTCCTTCTCTTCCACTCCATCCGCCTCTTCCTCTTCGTTCTCCTTCTCTTCCTCTTCAGCCTCTTCCTCTTCATTCTCCTTTTCTTCCACTTGCACTTCTTCCTCTTTGTTTTCATTCGCCGTGGCTGTGCTTGGTTCGTCGTTCTCGAATCCAGGATGGTTCTCGTTTGGATTTTCTTCGATTTCAGCCAGGTTTCCTTCCCTTTCTGCCGCCGGACTTTTAGGTTTCCCGACTTCAGGTTCTTCGATTTCCGGCGGATTTCCTTCCACCGGATTCTTAGGGCTCTCGTTTTCTGGGCTGTGCTCGGTTTCAGCCGGCTTTCCTTCTGCCGTTGTTTCGGTCTCCTTGTTTTCGCTTCCGGGCGGGTTTTCGGCATCCGCCGCTAAAGCACTGTCATACACCTTGCCCTTATTTCTCACCTTCGCCATAGATTCGGGATTCTCAGTCGCGATTTCCGATTTTCGCTTCACTACAAAAGGCGAAGAACGGGGGGAAGTTGAGAAAGCACAATTAAAGGGAAGAAAGGGGAAGTTAGAAAAGTGAAGATCTTGGAGTAGCAAAAGTAACCGATTCAAAGGAGTGGGAAGTTGAAGAAAGTTCGAAAAAAGGAGTATGAGACGATTTTTGAAAGAAAATAAGAGAGAATAAAAGAAAACGGTTTTTCATAAAATGAAAATTCGAAATATCAAAAAAAAATCTAATGGATCGGTTCTCGGATAAACGGGTCATTATTTGGGTTTGACCCAGGTTTTGTTGTAAATAAATCGAACTTTAAAGGATTGATTTGGATTTTACAGGATTTCGATATTAAAAAGAAAATCAAAAATAATATACAATTTTCCTTATGGCTTTTTAGCCATTTTTTTTTCACTTATGGCATCTTGGCCTCGCACTCAAGCAGAAAGCGTATAATTCCTGAAATTCTATTTCTCGGTTTTGTTTTTTTTCTTGGAAAAGTGATTACCGGTTCATCTTATACCAAACCAATATTTGCATTTGTTTATCTTTTACAAAACCAATTCCATTTTTTCGGGTCGCCATTGACAGGCATTTTTTTCCTTGCCAATGATTAAATTATAATTATAATAGCAATATATATATATATATATATATATATATATATATATAATTCGTATAGCTCTGCTCTCTCCAATGGCAATTCGAAATGCGATCGATGGCAACAGTTATTTTTTGAACACATTGGAGAGCATTTGTCCGGCCACGACCTTCCGATTTGTAAGGTTTCGACGTGCCGGTTTCTGTCCGCGGCCCACGTTCTCTAGATTAGTTGATCTGCATGCAGACCACATTCTCTTGCGGTTTTTTCCCTCATCCATCACTTCTCCACATTCGAAAACTGCCGTGGCCAGATCTCTATTTATTGGGGTGGAACCTCTTCCTTTCCATCCATCCCCTGATCATAACAACAACAATGAGTGATAATCTCCGCCAAAGAATGCAAAACATTAATCTAGGAATCAGTGACGAACCGGTGGTTTTGCCTCCGGTGATCCAAAATCATGCGGTGGCTTCAAATCAATTCTCCCTTGTGGTGGTCCCTCTCAACCCAAAGAAGCAGAATTTGCGTGCGATGATCTCTCAAATGCCACGGCTCTGGGGCATGGAAACAGCGACAACAGGTCGAATCATTGGGCATAACAAACTCCAATTCCTGTTTCACTCTGAGGAATCAATGAACATGGTTCTCAGGCGATCTCCTTGGTCTTTCGCCGATTGGATGGTTACTGTGCATCGTTGGTCCCCAAACATTCCTGAAGATGCTTCCAAGGTTATTCCTTTTTGGATGCAAATCAGAGGAATTCCCTTGCAGTTCCTATCTAATCCGACTATCACCTTCATCGGTGGTCTCTATGGTGAGGTGGTAAGCGTTGATTTCGACGAGAACTCCACTCGTGTTGACTTTGTTCGTGTGAAATTTCTGTGGCACATCGACAATCCTCTACGATTCCAGAGGAAATTTCAGTTCGAGACTGGTGTCAACACCATTCTCAAATTCAAAAACGAACGTCTGCGCAACTTCTGCAAGCGATGCGGGTTGCTGTCTCACGAGAAAAAAGATTTCCCACTTTCAACTGGAAGAAGGTGATGACTTCTCCAATTCAGATGGAGAAGACGACAACCATGGGGACGATGATCCGGTTCAGGATAATGTGGATACATATGTCTCGGTTACAAGACCATCTGGTACAAATGTTGGTATCTCTGCTCATTTACCTGTCAATGCTGTTCCGTCTGTTGTTATTGCAGATCAAACCCCAAATGTGAATGAAGAAAGGCATGAGATCCGTGTTGAGGAAATACGGCTCCGAGAAATCATATACAAGAGAGGAAAGTTCCGTGAAGATGAACTCCTGGCAAATCAAGAAGATGATAATCGTGAAAACTCAGGATTCAACAAACGGAAGAGACTTGAGATTGAGTAGATGCTGCGGTCTCCTTACCAGATTGATCAAGCGGAGTTGTGCTTGGTCAAGAATAGAGTTGCTGATGATACTGAATCACAGGACTCAATCTCGGTGAACCCAAGAATAGACAGAGGCGCGGGGGGGGGGGGGGTACCCCCATTGTTTCCATCATGAAGATATGCTCCTGGAACTGTAGGGGTTTGGGGGGATCGCTTACTGAACAACGTTTGAAAGAGTTATGTAGAAAGTTTGCTCCAGATGTTTTATTTCTTGTAGAAACTATGAATAGTTCTGATGTTGGTGTCTCTTCAGGTTATCCTAGTGTCATATGCATCCCTCCTCTGGGTCGAAGTGGAGGTTTGTCTATTTGGTGGAAGCATGATGTTTCTGTTCAAAGTCTTTATGAAGATGTTCAGTTAATTGATTTGCTTGTCAGTTTCAATGGAGTGAAGTTTTATTTGTCTTGTGTATATGGGCACCCAGTTCAGAAACACCGACATGAACTATGGGAGAGGATTGAAAGGATTGGAACTCAAAGAGATGATCCTTGGATTCTAGTTTGGGATTTTAACGAGATTTTGGGAAATGAAGAGAAGATTGGTGGTCCGATCCGTGAAGAATGGAGTTTTCGGAATTTTTGAAATATGTATCATTCATGTGACCTGCAGGATCTTAGACACAAAGGGGATAAGTTTTCCTGGGTTGCAAAGCGTCACACTCATACCGTTAAAGAATGTCTCGACAGAGTGGTTGTCAACTCGCAATGGCTTTCTAAATTCCCTGCTTCAGAGGCTGAATTCCTTGGTCTTTATGGCTCTGACCATCGACCAATTATAACTCATGTTGCTGTTATTGCTAACTGCAGACATAAAAGATTTCATTTTGATAAACGGTAGCTGCAAAGAGAAGACTTCAAGGATTATGTTTCCCGAGGGTGGAACTCCAGGAATCTACCGTGGAACTTTTCCATCACAGATCAAATTCGTGACTGCAGAAGATCAATAGCTTTATATCGCGTCATTACAACTTAAACTCAGCTAAGAAGATCGATACTCTCCAGATTGACTTGGAAAAGGCTCTAACCTCAGCAGGGCCCCTTCGTCAATCTATTCCAGTCATTCAAAAACAGTTGGTTTCTGCTTATAGAGAAGAAGAGACATATTGGAAGCTCAAAAGTAGGAATTCTTGGTTAAAAGATGGTGACAGAAACACCAAGTATTTTCAAGCCTGTACTAAAGGTAGATTTGCTAGGAATAGAATTCACCGTGTTCAAGATGACAATGGTAATGTTTTCTGTGGGGACAAGGAGATTGGTATTCATGCAGAAGCTTATTTCAAAGGAATCTATACAAGCAATGGTCATCAGGTCAACCCAGCGATCTTTACTGGTTTTAAACGATCGGTTACTGATGAGATTAATGAACGACTAACCAGGGAGTTCACAAGTCAAGAGATTCACGATGCAGTATGTTCAATTGGTGCTGATAAAAGGCCTGGTCCGGATGGTTTTACAGCAAGGTTCTATCAAGAATGCTGGGATATTGTAGGTGAAGATGTTATCAGTGAAGTTCGAAGATTCTTTAGTACATGTGTGATGAAACCAGGAATAAATCATACAAATATCTGTATGATCCCGAAGATTGAGAAACCAACATCTTTGTCTGAATATAGACCAATTGGTCTTTGTAACGTTTTGTATAAAATCATCTCAAAGGTGTTGGTTTTTCGCTTGAAGGGCTTTCTGAATCAAATTGTATCAGAAGAACAGGCTGCTTTCATTTCAGGACGTATGATTTCTGACAATGTGTTAGTAGCTAACGAATTGATGCATTTCTTAAAGTCAAGGAAAAGAGTCTCTCAGACTTATATGGCCGTCAAAACAGATATAAGCAAAGCTTATGATCGTGTTGAATGAGATTTTTTGGAGGCAACAATGAAGGCTTTTGGTTTTGCTGACAAATGGAACCAATGGATTATGGCAACAGTTAGATCAGTCAGCTATTCAGTTCTGATCAATGGAAATCCTCAGGGAATGATTTTTCCGGGAAGAGGTATTAGACAAGGTGATCCTTTGTCTCCTTACTTATTTATTCTTTGTGCCGATGTCTTAAGTCATTTGATCAAATCGAGAGCTCTGTCTGGAAATATTCGAGGCATCAAGATTGGGAATGGAGTTCCTCCTTTAACACACCTTCTATTTGCGGATGACTAACTTTTCTTCTTGCAAGCGAACAATAAGAACTGTCGGGCACTGAAGGAAATCTTCTATCTCTATGAACGTTGCTCAGGTCAGCTGATCAATGCCAACAAATCAATGATTACCTTTGGTTCTCGGATTCCAGGTAATCTACAAATCAGGTTAAAAGGCATTCTTGGTATTCAGAACCAAGGTGGGGGTGGAAAATACTTAGGTTTGCCTGAACAATTTGGGAGAAAGAAGTCAGAGATGTTCAAATATATAACTGACGCGGTGAAGAAGAGAACTTCCTCTTGGAGCTCTAAACTTCTCTCCCCTGCCGGGAAAGAGATAATGCTAAAATCAGTGGCTCTGTTGATGCCTGTATATTCAATGTCGTGTTTTAAAATCCCAACAACAGTGGTGAATGAAATTACCAGCATTCTATCAAGGTTTTGGAGGGAGAAAAATCAAGATACTTGGGGAATACCTTGGGTGGCGTGGAAAAAGATGCAACTCCCCAAAAAAGAAGGAGGTTTGGGGTTCCGAGACTTGGAGAAGTTCAATGATGCCCTTTTAGCAAAACAGGATTGGCGCCTCTTCAAATATCCGGACACACTGTTTGCAAGACTGTTCAAGGCGAAATACTATCGTGAGGACAGTATTTGAATGCAAAATTTCAGAAAAACCAATCCTATGGTTGGTCTTCTATCTTTGTTGGTCTTAAACTTCTTAAGAAAGGAGTTAGATTCAATGTGGGTTCAGGATCACAAATCAGGGTTTTCTCTGATAATTGGATACCTTCTGACCCACTAAGACCGGCAAGAGGTTTGTCTTCTTCTCCTATGCTTGTGAGTGATCTTATCAGTTCTACTTTCAATATGAGGAGTTGGAATGATAATGTGATAGACAACCATCTTGAAGTGGAAGACAGAGCTCTTGCAAAATCTCTTTTTCTTTCCCAGCAAGTAGAGAATGACAAGGTTTTTTGGCATTACACTAAAAATGGGGAATACTCTGTGCGGTCTGGTTATTATCTTGCTCTGAGATTAGAAGATCAAGGCGCATCTACTTTGTCTCCTCCTTATGGTGACCCTGTCCTCAAGTCCAAAATTTGGAAACTCCCCATTTTACCAAAGCTTAAACACTTTTTATGGAGGATAGTATCAAAGGCCATTGGGACAGCCTCACGACTTCGGACTCGAGGCATTGGGATGGACCCTACGTGTCAAAGGTGTTGTCGAGTTGAGGAGACCATCAATCATCTCTTCTTTGAATGTCCTGTTTCAAAATTGGTATGGAGATTAGCTAATCTTCCTTCTACGAGTCTTTATCAACCTTCCTTGGATTGTGTGGATATTATCAGAAATATGGTTGATATTCAAGCTTCATAAGGAATCTCAGATCACCACAAATGTCTGCCTTTTTGGATACTATGGAGGATTTGGAAATCTAGAAACAATCTCATATCTATGAAGCACGGGTACGGCAGTTTGTAGACGTCTCACGTCTCCGAAACGTTTCGGGGACGGGTACTGATTGGGGACAGCTCGGAAACGTTTCTCTAAGGTTTCTAGGAATTTGGGAAGGGTTATATTAATATAAAATTTTTCCTAGTATATATTAATGATCAAGAGTGGTTATTTCCCTTAGTAGTATAGTATTTATGGATTTAGGAAATGATAAAACTCTCTTGAAGTATTAGAAAAAAAAATTTAGCTCAAATGTATGTGTATTATTTTGTTATATACATATATATTTGACGTATCCATACCGTACCCGTATCTATAAATTTTTAATTTGCCGTTTCCGTCCCCGTTCCCGTCCTAGTTTCCCGACCCTGTACCCGTCTCAGTGCAGCATAGTCTCATATTCAATAAGCAGATCCCAAACCTTTCCAAGGAAGTTTCCCTCGCAAATACTGAAGTTAAAGAATGGTTAGATGTTGCCTACCCCTCGGTATCGAACACTTTGCAAAATTCCACTATTGTCGGAACAGATCTCTCTCCTACGCACTGGTCACGTCCTCCTCCCGGTTATCTAAAATGCAATGTTGATGCGGCATTTGACCAAGCTTCAAAGATAACTTCAGCGGGATGGATTAGCTCGATTGGGGTTATCCTCATCTCCTCTGGAAGCTGAAGGTAAAGCTCTATTGGTGGCCATTCAAAACACATTCGTAATGGGCTTCCGGTCGGTTATATTTGAAGGTGATTGCCAATCTCTCACAAGAAACCTCACTCATCATGAAATAGATTTTGAAATCTATAATCTATGTCGGGAAATTAAACAATGGGGTGATAAGTTCAACCGAGTGGAGTTCAAAAACGTCAAAAGACACTGCAATGAGGTGGTCCATTGTCTAGCTAAACATGTTTTTCCCCCGTCTTTTTATTCCAGTTGTATTTTCCCTCCTTTATGGTTAGCTAATTGCCTATATACAGACTATGTAAGTTCGAATATTTAATATAATTCAGTTTCAGTCGAAAAAAACAAAATTAAAAAAACTCAGAGTTGGTATAATACATAAACCCGGAAGAGTTTTTTTTCCTCAATCTCTTCTCTCATCTCTATCTTTGAGAAAGAGAAAGAGCACACTTTTTCTCTCTAATTTTTTTTTGTAAATTCCGATCAATTAATCGGTTTTCTTTTCCATTTTTATCGGATAATAAATTTTCAATTTAGTTTTGGATTTTCTCTTCCGACTAAATCTGGATCTCCACCTTTTGCAATCTCTTCGCCGGCTGTTTTACTTCTTTTATTGGAATTATCGGTTTTTCTTTTGAAATTTATTGTAGATTTCATCTCTTACTTGGAGTAATATCTTCGCTTGATTTTTCCTCTTGCCTAGAACAATAATGGTTAAAATTTCAGATCAATAAATTGGATCTCACGGCAGCTGAGCTTCTCTGAAAATCGAAATCTCAATAAATTTTAGAAGTGATTTACTCTGTTTTGCGCGTTTTAAATTCTAAAATCTATCCAGAAATTGAAGATCGTCAAAAAGAAAGACTCAAGGTACAAATCAATTTGCTGTAAAAGTTAGGAATCGTTGGAGACAAAGCGGGAGATGCCGGAGGTGAGAACGGTGCTGGAAACAGCAAGAATTGAAGGCAAACTCAACGACAGACACGTGAATTTCTTATTACTTGATATAGTCACGCGTGTTTCTAGACATGTTTTGAGTTTGTAATTGCGCTTAAAAAATTGTGTACCTTGTTTTGTTGCCCACTGGGTTTTATTGTTTTAATGATATGTGTTGCCGACAAAAAAAAAAAAAACATACACCCCCTCAGAGAATTAAAAAAGAAAACAGATTGTTTAGAAAAGAGATATTTTTAAGTTTGTAATTTGTAAAAATGGTAGTTTTAAGTTTTTGTTAGGTTTTACATAGTTTTGGTGGAGGCATATTTCCAAAAATGGAAAATATATCTTCATTCCTTAGAGAGAGAGATGTGGAAGTCTCTTAGAGAGAGATAGGCACAAAAATCTATGGGGCTCTTTACGCATTTCACGTGGTAACGATTCCACTCGCGCGTGTAGACACCGGAAAGAAGTTTAACTCGCACGCGTGTTTGCAAGTTTCTACGAAATAGAACCAATATTACCAAATTGGTCCAAACTTCCAAAAACTATCGTAATAAATAATTTAATTTTGTTTGGCTTGTTAATTTCACGGGAAATTAATAGGATAATTTACACTGAAAACCCAAATTAAGAAAGAAAATCTAAAACCTAGTTTCGTAATCGGAAAGGGCGATAATGAATCGTGATACATCTATGTTCTAGCAAAAGGGAAGCGGAAATTCATTTTCTTTCATATACACCTTAAATTTTTGTTGATGTCATTATTGTAATTTTCTGGATGTGGTGTTCGCTTATTGGCAGTGGATGCTTACATTCTTTTTATGGCAGGTCAGTGGATACGCTATTTAATGCATAAAATCGACATGTTACATCGTGGAAGATGCATAAATTATAGAAGTTTATCTGGTGCAGAGGGGCTAAGAAATCTGATTAGGTATGAATATGGATTAGACGAGAGGGTTGTTGCTGTCCAGATGTCCTACTGGCTTGATGATGCTCTAGCTGAGCTTAATAGAGACGGAAGTCGTCCATGTGAGATTGTTACAAACAAATACAAATTCTTTCGTGCGCTCCACAAGTCAGATAAGTCTCTGAATATATTTGTGACATTGAGGAAGTTAGTTGGTAGTGAAATTGTGATTATGAATCCAAAGAAAAGTATAGAATCCCAAATTGCAAGGGAAAGGGAAAAATCTAGTGGTAAAACCAACATCATATCGACCTGTTTGGCAGCGAGAGTTCCCAATAATGAAACAGATTGTGGATCATTGGATGATAGTTTAGTGGTCGTATTCTCAGAGAAAATAAAAACTTCTATGAACATCTCCAAATGTGTACAACCGGTTCAGTTGACTGGAAATCTGATTGACAGAGCTGGTGGAAGTGGCTCTGTGGTTGATACAGAAGTGTAAGGAGTAAAACTGTCGCAGAAATCAGATGCAGGGTGAGACGAGGAACCGAAGGAACCTGTGAATAATGATGATCAAAAATAATGATGATGATTACGATGATGATGATTACGATAACGCCTACTGGAATGATTATGTACTACCATATGGGAAAGGTTTCCATGATCTGAGTGGTTACTTTGATAATTTTGATGATGGCAGTGATGAATTCAGGAGTTTAGGGAGTTCAATGTATACAGGTAAAACAGGGAATTCATACCAACTTTCAAATGTTTTTGTCGAGAATCCATCGTGGAAATAGAACTGTTTGTGGGAGACCTGATAAAGGTTATGATATATTTATGGAGACTCCACTAAACATAGTTAGTGTACTGCACAATCGCGGTATGAATGGCGGTGTGAATGGATATATTGATTTTGTGGGCCCTCCACCGTGCAGTTTAGGTGTCAGTTCAGGTGTTGTCGTTAGGCGTGACAATGGAGATACTACATTGCAAAAATGGATAACAATCACAGAATTATATGGCTATGCAGATGTCGAACCAATGTTTGATGATATGCAAAGTAAATCTTTCAACTACGATGCTCTTTATTTGGCAAATGAGGATGGTGAGATTTGGATTGGAAAAAGATTCACGAACAAGGAACATTTTAAACTCACTATGGCCGTCCATGCATCAAAGCAGGTGGATTGTTTCATATTCAAAAGGCATGCCAAAAACTACACTGTCACAAAATGTCGATCAGAGAGGTGTGATTGGAGGGTGCTGGGCCATAAACTGGGAACCTCTGAGTTCTACGAAGTTAGAAAAGCATGTCTGAAGCATACATGCCACTTAAATACTAGAGGTTCATTTTCAAAGCTGGCCATATTAAAAGTCATTGGGGGCTCTGATAATGTCTAAGTATGAAAATACTATAGCTGGTCCACGAATGAAAGATACCCCGGTAATGGTTCTTACTAATGAGTATGGCATATCAGGCAGAGAGCTGCTGAAAACACGAGGTCTATCATATGAAAACAGAATAGTGACTCTTTCTTGAAAAGATTCCGACCATTTTGTTTAAGGATTCTCCCATATCCTATTTTTGAAGCATCATTTTCTACTATCATGAATGCATTAGGATATGAAATAACTAGATACTGTAACGTTGTGATTTTTTTGTTAACATCTTGGACTATATTAGTATACTGACTAGACCATGATACTAGTTTTTTCTGTAATCTCTAAAACAATAGTTGATTACTTTTTTTTGATATTAGATAAAAATCTGATATATAATTAAACATCTTAAAAATCGTTGTAATTGAGTTTTATCGCTAATTTCATTTGAGAATTCATTTGAAAATCTATATACCTAGATATAGATGTTATAGTTCCTCGATAAATATTGTGTCCTAAGAATCTTATTACTATCGATATAGATATAAATGTTATAGTTCCTCAATAAATACTACTAATCCATGTCTTTTGGTTATTTAAAAAATATATATAAATGTTTAAAATGTTAATAACTATATTATAAATATTTTAATACATCATTTATATATACTATAGAAGATATAAAATTTTATAATATTTTGAAATTCAGAAAGAGCATTTTCTAAACTAAAGGACATGACATTCCATACATAATGCCCAAAAGACAGATTAAATGTTGTCTAATATATATATATATATATATATATATATATATATATATATATATATGCCTTTCTCCTTTTCTCTCTCGCGATCCTTTTCCCATACTCAGCGGTTCGAAGCATTTTTTCTTGTCTTCTCTCAGGCTGGCGTCGCCTCCGGCGCCGACTGTTTCCCTTTTGTTTGTAAATACGTTTCTTCCAATAAATTTCTATCAGAGACAGTATATCCTTCAATCGGTAGAGAGAATTATGTATCAGACTAGATCAGTTTCTCTTTCTGTCGATGGAATCACTGGTGATGTCTGATAGGAATAATTTGTTTGTGAAAATCTGGGCTTTAGTTTTTTGGATCCTATGGTGGTTCATGGTGGTGGTGATTGTAAATGTACATACATCACCGATACTATTTTACTGGGATTTGTCATCCTGGTTTCCCATTCAGACATGGATGGTAGAATTTCAAAATCAGTTAAGGATCTACATATTTTGCTCTATCAAATTCGTTTGTGGCAGTTTCTTTGGTAAGTGTAACCACTTCCTTTCTTTGCTTATCCTAATAATGGTTCAGTGGAATTTCAATGTCTCTCTTAGTAGAGTATTTATTTCCGGTGAGTTTTCTCTCTGCCGGCGTAAAGGCCGGTTATCAACCGGTGATTGTCCTCTTACCTTGTGGTATGGAGGTTTCACTTGGGTTTTTGATCCGGGAATCATTGGAACCATTTTGTTAGAAGAAGGAAGAAAGTTTTCTATATATCTAATCGAGAGAACAAAGAATTCAAAATATTTCAAAGGATTCTGATACGGAAGCGTTGGTATCAGATTGTCGAAGTTTCAGAACTAATATCGAAAGCATTGGGTTTTTTCATGCAGTGTGCAATTCAAAGGTTTAGCCAACAGATGCTACCTACGCACACAATTCGCTTTAGATCCAGATAGTGTACGAAGAAGGAAATAACGAATTTCATTTCGTTAGCGAGTAAGACTTATCTACGGAAAGCATCGTCACAATCACTTCTTTTATTGTATCTTTTTCACCATATGGAGCATATATCTGCTTATGTAATAATTTGTTTTCGAAAATTTTGTATAATTTTGTAATCCCAATTCAATATCAATGAAAGTGTTTGTCGTAAAAAGAAAAAAAAATAAATATATATATATATATATATTTTTGGCTATTTGAATATGTCAGAATCCACTTTTTATATCAAATTTTGATAATATACAGGTATCATATAATCATTTTAACAGGTCTTTTTAATAGATATATAATATCTTATCCATTGCAGAACTAACCCTACCAATTTAGTCTGATCTATATGGGAAAAAAGAATACAACGTGCTTGAGCCTCTTTTGCAAGAGAGTCAGCTCAGACATTTAATGCATGAGGAATATGAACTATGTGGAAATTATAAAAACAGTCTCTAAGAGGGGAAAAATGTCATTCAGAATAAAAATCCGGCCAGTCCTCCAGATTCTCAATCATCTCCACCAAATCTGAGTAGTCAGTTTCGAATTAGATCGTAGATATACGTCTTCCTCTTAGTCACTGCTTAGCCCATAAAAAGCTGTCCATCTCAGTGATAACACCGTATTTTGATCACTTTTATGGATCATTTTGAAATAATTTTCTTATGTTTTTTATTGCTTTGAAGTGTTTTTATTATGTTTTTCTAGTATTTGTAGTTTCAAGACTTTTTTCAGAAAACTAAAGGAAAAACTTAACAAAATAGGTTGAAGACCAGATTTTCAGCTCAAACTTAAACCTTTGTTTGTCCTCAAACAAAGCAAAAGCCTAAACTGGTTATGTGAAAACAAAAATAGGAAATGCACAAATCTCAATGACATGAACTCCTAAACTAGGACCAAAGATAGTGCATCAATCCACAACTTTGTCTAGAAAATTCTCACCAATGCACAAAAAATACTAGTCCACTTTTTCCGTCATGCAAAACTTAAACAATCTAAATCTTGATTCCAGTCAACTAGCTCTCTACATTCATTAAGTTCAATAGTGAGTTCTCATTAAAGACATCATCCAGGGTAGACGGCGTTTGGCATTAAAGGGCTGTTTAAATGGTGGAGTTAGAGTGTTTCGGGTTACCTGAAGATCTGGAGGATGCAAGATAATATGCAAAACCGCAAGAGAGATGAGGACCTGTTGATGACCGCAATTTTCAGTCACTTCTTCTTGCCAAATGTTGTTGCATAATCCTTCCTCCTTTGTTGTGAACAGCTATTCCCCCAGACTTAGATTCTTTCCGGGAATCAGAAAATGATCTCCAAAACTCCATAAAATCAGATTCCAGTTGCCTAGGGACTTAAAATTCGACCTCTCTAGACTCTCTAAGGCTTTTATTTCCTTCTTTTCTTATTTTCGGATTTTTTTTTTTTTGAAAAGGAAATGCCTTTTAAAGAGAGAGAGACTAGAGGGCGAAATTGTACCAAAATTTGAGTTTTTTCTAAGGCAAACTGAGCTTCCTCTTGTGTTGAATCCTTCCGGCAAATCGCAGGTCTCTGTCCTTGGTGACTGAAAACTGTGTTGTTCCTCTTTCTCTCCAACTTTTTTGCACTTATCTGCATATAAGACAATAGAAAACAAGACTGCATGTGGTTTGAAAGAGGACTAGTTAAGGTGGGGAACTAGCTAAAGATGAACTAGCCATTCAGGATCAACTGAGAGTGATAAAAGGATAAAGGAGTCCTGAATGTATGATTCGTTTCCCTGGTCTAATGCTTCAATGAGAAAGTTAAGTCCAAATTAAATCCAAATAAAACAGAGCTAGTGTATTCCTTCATCTAAATCGAAATCATTCAAATTCCTCTGGGGTACTTCGTTTCAAATGTGCTTAGCTACCGCCTAATCTAGTCCTAAATCATGAATGAGCATGTCACTAGGAACAGTCTAAAAGCACACAGTCAACTATCATTGATTCATGTTCACCATTCCCTTTACAACGTATTTTGTTTTGAAAACCGATTTTGAAAAACTTTAAGGAAAATGCAAAAAGTGTAGATAATGCAAGACTCATGAAAGAAAAGTGGTTAGAATGGGATGAAATCCTCCCCCAGACTTAAATCACACTGTCCTCAGTGTGAAACAAGTCGAGATTGGATGAGAAAAATGCATAGATAATCGAATTGGTAAGTCCAAAGAGAACTTACCTAGATTCGGGATGCTGGTGGATATGAACCGGATTCATTTGAGAGGTTTGGGAATGTGATAGGTGGTGATGAAGGTGGTGGAAAGTGATGAATAAGGTGGAGTGGGGATTGGTGAGGTGGAATGAGGTGAAATGGGTGGTTTGGGGTCGGGTTTGATCTCAACAACCATTTGCCGCGGTCAGGAGCCACGCGACCATGGCAAACCAGTGCTCGGCCGCGCTCAGAAAGACGCGACCGCGGTCGAAGGGGTGTTTCCCGCGGTCATAACACCTGCGACCGCGGGGGCTTATATCGCGGCCTCTTCCTGCTTCTCCTTGGTTTCTGCTGGGCCGAGCAGTCAGGGACCATCCTTCTTTTTGGCTTTTTCGGATTTTTTGATTTTTTTGGGTTTTTGTTTTATAAGAAACACCTGAGACTAAGAAAAAGAAAAAGATCAATAGAAAAAGAAAGAAAAATCCTAAAGAAAACAATACCTAAATGGGTTGCCTCCCATTAAGCGCTTCTGTTTTAAGTCGTTTAGCTCGACTTTGGTGTTGGACATTGCTTAGTCCAATGAAGAAGACCTTGTCCTGAGACAAGTCTTTTTCGACATCTCCTTGCTTTTCTTTGTATATCCCTTATAACGCCATTCCCAATTGGAAATTTTGTCCTCAGGTTCGAGATGGTAGCCTCCTCCAGGATCAAAAATCAGTCTTGGAGCTCCTTTGAGGCATGAGTCTTCAACACCACTTGTGATAGGAGAACGTCTTAGATGCTTGTATGATGAGGTTATTAAGGTCTCTCTCACTTCATGACATTGAACCATGTTGCAAGATACAAGGACAGATGATTCTTTATGATCTGAAGTGGTGGAGATGGTTAAGCATCCAAGGTGAGGACAATTTGGTTGGAGAGGTGTCGCCATGGCTTGAACTGTCCAAGGGTCGGTATAAAGAGCATTCTCCGCGGGTGGAAGTGTCATGACCGCGGGGAAAGGTGGTTTGGCCACGGGTGCAAGTGTCGCGACCGCGGAAAAACATGAGTTGGCCGCTGGTAGCGCACACGCGACCGCTGTGCCGAATGTCCTAGGAGAGATGTACATACCCTCTTGCTTTTTGTCTCCAATTATTTTTCCTTGTGGATAGTCTTCGGAAAAGAGTCTTGAGGGCCATTTATGCTTCACTCTTGCTTCAATTAAGTCTACATCACCTCTCATATGAGCATTGGTTAAAGGTGTACATAAGAATATACTTTTGTTCGTCAAGCTTGTAAATCCGGCGTTTTCTTTGGGTGCTCTTCTTTCTAGAACGTATCCAACATCTTTTGTAGTTCCTCCAGGGTAAAATATTGGATCATCTACGCCGCCTATTGTCAGACAATGAGAGTTCCTTGTAGGAATCGCCGGATGTGAGGTTTTCTTGTCCATCTTTGTGAAACTCATACATTGATTCGGGTAGTCGATGAGTGTTTCAACAGATGCCAGGAACGAAGTACCAAATATCAAGGGTTTTGTTCCATCCTTTCTCATCTCCATAGCATGGAAATTAGTAGAAACAAGACAAACTTTCCCTTGAAAAGACAATTCGGGTTTGAAACCGAGTGGAGCTACACCAGAAAAACCTCCATAGTGAATGTAAACCTTAAAAGGATGAAAAAACAAAATACCTATATTCTCTGCAATGGTCTTTGGTATGAGATTCACGTCAGGTCCAATATCACAAAGAGGATCACGAAATTTCACTCCATTGATTAAGAATAGGGCATCAAACTTCTCGGAATCCTTTGTCTTAGAAAGCGCCTCCAATGGTGGTTTTGATGTCACCATTAGTGTCTCATCTTCCACGTGGTCTGTCTTACAGTCAAGGTGGTGAGGAGCTGAAGGAGAAAAAGGCTTTGGTCATCAAGAGGAAGGGACTTATGATCTTGTTTGTCGTCTCCAAAACACTTGAATGAATTGGTAGAGACGAGATCGTCACTAGGGATAGAAATAGGTTCTCTTTTTTCTTGATGACTGGCTTCCATGACGTGATGATCCAAAGGACTTTCATTTGATGGCCTCTCTAACAAACTTGATGGAGGATTCTCCATCTACTTCACAAGCTACCCAATACCCGTCATCCATATATTCATTGAGCTCCTGAAGCATATCATCAATCTCGGTTTGGGAGACAGACGACATATCTTCATCAAAGAGAGGATCATGGATATCTCCGTGGGCATTGTAAGTTGAATAAGGGTCGTGGTCCCAGTAGAATCCTTGTTCCTCTAAACCTTCGCGAATTGATTTGTTGTGGCTGCGAAGTCCTCTTGTGTGGTGGTTCTCAGCGTCGAGTGGCTTGAGGAGTGTTGTAAAAACCTCCCTCATAGTAGTAATTTCGTTTCATATGGTTCATTGCTTCATAATTTGAAACAAGAAGAACAAAAAACGAAAATACATAGAAAAAGTGTTCTAGAGTCGATTTACCAACCTTTCTTAGGGTTTTGCGGAATAGAAAATGCGTGTCGTCCCCGGCAACGGCACCAAAAACTTGATGTGCTGTCGTGTTGAGGGTTGTCAAGTTTTACCCTAAATGAAATCAATAGCCGCAAGTGCACAGCTGATCGATTGTAGTACTTAGGGATCGAATCCACAGGGAAGGAGGATATTTCCTGCAAAAGCCTTCGAAAGAAATATAAAGTAAGGAAGTCTAGAACCAAACGGTTTTGTGGGGGTTTTGGTGGTGTGTTTAAAATGTAAAAACGAATCTTAAAGAGAAAATACGGGGATTAAAATGACCTAATAACTAAACTTAGTGAAAACGAGTAAAAATGAGTAAAACGGCTAACCTAATTACTTAAATGAAAATCAATGAAAGGGAATGCAAATAGTAAACTAAAGCTTGAAATAAAAAGGTGTGAATCTATAAGAAAAGAGGCGCTGGGGTTCAGGGAAGTTTTCTCAGGGGTACGAACGATTCAAAACATTGCTAGAGAGTAAATTTGATAATATCTTAGCTTAAACTTTTCGAACTGGAGTCACGGACGTATGAATACGCCACTATCGTGATCATAGACAACTATCTCTCTCAACCCTGACTAGTAGGTTTCCACTCTGGCCCTGGAAAAGAAGAGAAGCATTATGTTTAAGACTCGTCAGCATTCACAAATCGCCCATAGGTAGGTTTCCACTCCTATGTTTGTTTTGTTCTCCCAAACTAGATCTGACACCGGATGAACACTTTCGTGTCACCAAGCATCTGGATCAGATTGTAGTTCATGACGCTACTCTCATCCAGTAAAAACGAATTCAGAAGAAAAAGTTCTAAGATTCGGCTCAAAAGCTCATGGAATTCTCACCGAACATATAAATCCCCATCGAAAATCCCTTAGTCCCCACAATAAAACTACTCAGACATGATGAACGAAATCAAAAACATAATATTAAAAAGTAGAATAGAAACCAAAATTGAAAAAGAAAGAACAAGGGTTCAAGAGACAAATCTCTCTCTCCCTAAAACCTAAAACTTAAAAAGTATTCTAAAACAATAAGAACATATGAGGGCATATGAATTTGGGTTCGTAAAACATGTATTTATAGTGCTCAAGACATCTCTATGGTCTAGGGTTCCAGAATCAAGGCTGGGAAAATAATATGGGCTTCGGAAATGGGCCTTTGGGGTCGGAGTTAGCTGGCCGCAATCGGGATGAGTATGACTGCGGGAAATGGGTGGCTGGCCGCGGTCGCGGTGCTTCTGACAGCGGGAAATGCTCTGTTGGCCGCGGGTGGAAACGCTTGCCGGCTGGTTTACGGGACATCTTGCTCTTCGCGTATCTTTTGATTGAACCGTTGGATTGCCAAGCTGTAAAGTGTGCTGGAAAGCTGATACTTCCATCTTTAAGGTCTCCAAATTTGAGCTGGATCAGACGGTGAGAAGGCCTTAAATCGGGGGTGAACTTCTGACGGTTTGACTCTGAGCTGAAATCTGGTTTTCTATCCATTTTGTTAAGCTTTTCCCTAAGTTACCTGAAAAGAGTCTTGGAACTACAAATACTAGAAAAACGTAATAAAAGTTCTTAAAAGCAATTAAAAACATAGAAAAAGTATTTCAAAACGATCCATAAAAATGTCAAAATACGGTGTTAACAATGATCACAGAGGAGGTGATCATGCTCGACAAGATGGAGAGGAGGATGAGGTTCCTCCAAGAAACCACCAGAACCGTGAAATAGAAGAACGTGAAGACCTTGATGCACCCATCAATGCAGCCGATGGTGACCACCAAGGAATGCAGCGGAATGGGCGCGCTAACCGCCCTGTGCAGCCAGCAAATCAACACCGAAAACAAGCCAGAAACCACCGCATAGCTGATTTTGATGCACCTACTCAAAATTTTCAGAACCGATCTGCAATCCAAGTTCCATTTCCGAACCGGAATGAGTTTGAAGTCAAGCCTCAAATCATCTCATTGGTGAAGCAAAACCAATTCCATGGAGTTCCTTCTAAACACCCAATGGACCATATCGAGCTCTTTGAAGAAATCTGCAGCATGATGAGAACAAACCAAGTTCCAGCAGACTATTTAAAGTGTAAGTTGTTCCCTTTTTCATTAGCAGACAAAGCTCACCGTTGGTTGAAATCTTTGCCTGCAGGATCGATTACTAATTGGGAAGAGTGTAAAACTGCTTTCTTGAATCACTTCTATACTAAGTCAAGGTCGAACTTGTTGAGAACAAAGATCTCAAGCTTTCAGCAAGGACCGACTGAATCTTTCTATGAAGCCTGGGAACGTTTTAAGGAGTATGAATGTGATTGCCCTCACCATGGATTTCCTGGATCAAGCCTGCTGAGCACATTTTACCGAGGTTTGCAACCAAAATACAAAATTTCACTTGATACAGCTAGCAATTTTGAGATTTTGGACAAAAGACAATAGCACAAGGAAGAGCCCTCATCGAGAATTTGGCTCAAGCCAATAGCAATGATTGTCCTGAATACGATCGCTCGACGAAGCAAACCGGAACAGATAACAAGGAGATAACCGAGTTGAGGAACATGATGAGCCAGCTTTTGAAGAGCAACAATCGCCCAATCCATTCTTGTGAGACCAACAATGGCGCAGAAGATGAAGGACCTAGTGATATCGATCACATTAATCAAGCCTTTCAAGAAGAAGAGGTGAATTATGTAGGAGCACAGGCACCATACCCAAATCACTTCAACAATGGTTTCAACAACCACTTCTGGAATGCAAATTACAACAATCTCTCTTACCGCAATCCTAATGTGGAGAATCCTCAAGATCAGTACTACCCACCACAACAAAAATCCTTCCAAAACAAGTTCCAAGGTGGAAACTTCGGAGGGACAGGAGCTTATCAACCGCGACAGCCATTAACTACCAAGGTACGGGTTTTAACAATCAATTTGTACAACAGCAGGGAGTCACGACGAACCAGCTAGCTTCACAAATCGGTAGACTTGAACAGTCCATCCAACAGCTCATTATGACGAACAAAAAAGCATCTAAAGACATGAACGTGAAGGTTGATTGCATGTACAATGACCTGAACGGGAAGTTTGAAGCTTTATCTTCGCACGTCAAAAAGCTAGACGTGCAAGTCGCCCAAACAGCCGACTCTATGAAGAGGCAAAGTGGAGTTCTTCCAGGAAGAGTTGAAGATAACCCTAAGAGGTTTTGCAACGCCATAACCACATTGCCCGAAGAGGAGGCCCGAACCGATAGAAAGAAAGAAGAAGCCCCAATCTTTGTACCACTTTACAAGGATGTCGATGCCAAGCAGCCACCATTCAAGGTACCTCAACGATCACCGTTTCAAAGGCTTACAAAAGCCGACGATCCGAGACGTTATGTTTTCCATTGTTTCATTTCAGGAATCAGTTTCACAGACTGCCTGTGCGATTCCGGAGCCAATGTCAACATCATGTCAAAGAAATTTGCCGAAAAATTGGGCATAAAAAGTAAAAACCTGAAGGACATCGACGGTTAAGGTTATCTTTAGAGATTCATCTCAAAAAGATACTGAAAGGGCGATTCATGATCTACAAGTTCTAGTGGGAGACAAGATTGTTCCAGCAGATTTCCAAGTCCTGGAGATGGATAAAGACAAGGAGAGGCCACTCATTTTCGGGAGACCATTCCTAGCTACCGTAGGAGCAATAATCGATCACGCAAACCGGCATGCTGTTTTCCTCAATGTAGATCGCAGAAGGTTTTACCCGACTATCCTAGATGATTTTCCAAGCAAAGGAAACCGGCCAAAAGAGAAAGAAAAGGAGAAGCCGAAAGCTTTTGCAAAGATCAAGATCATCATTCCACCGGATGCAACAGAAACTAGTGAAGACCAAATCCAGGAGCTGATCGAAAACACAAAAACGGTTTTAAACAATGTTAAAGTCCGAAAGAAGAGTAAAGGAAAGAAGACAGCTCCTCAAGGAGAAGAAGTAAAACCTCCAGCGACCGGAAGTGATAAGGGCACATCAAGTGGAGTGCCATTCAAATCAGCCTGATTCTTCATGCCTACGTCGAGCTAAACGACGTAAAACAAAAGCGCTTAATAGGATGCAACCCGTTTAGGTACTCTTTCTTTTAGTTTTCTTTTCTTTTTTACAATTTATGCTTTCTTTTTCTTTTAAGTTTCAGATATTTTATAAAACAAAAACACAAAAAAATCAGAAAATTAGAAAAACGAAAAAGAAAAGGGTAGGTTTTTAGCTGCTCGGCCCGGCAAAGACCCGCAAGTTGGACGAAGGCCGCAGGAGAAAAGGCCGCGGTCGCGACCAACCGACCCGCGGCCAAGGGAGCATCGACCGCGGCGCCGTGAATGTGACCGCGGCCGAGCCCATGATCGCCGCGGTCGCGCGTCTCCTGACCGCGGCCGTTGGTCGTTGAGATTAGAATACGGATTTCCGCCGCTTTTCAAAGTTCCCGATGATTTCCGGAGCATTCCCGGTAAAGCACGTTAAGATTTTCCGTAAGTTTTAAACCTCCGTTGCGTGCAAGACAAGAAAGGTAATTCCCGTAAACTTATGAATTCCCGAAAATTTTCCGTTTTTGCTACAAAAACGCTTTTTAAAGGAAGGAAATGCACTTTTTGGATCAAAACTCCTTTTTCTCTTCTCTTCCAAAAGACTTGGAGATTTATGAGATAGAACACCTTTTTCAATTCTTAAGCTTTTTAAGAGATTTTTGGCCCAAACCTCACTCTTTTTCAAAGCTGATTTCAATTCTGTCATCAAATCTCTCTTTCCAGCAAGGTATGAAGCTCAAACTCGCCATTTTTAATTGATTCTTGAACTTAGGGTTTTGTTAAAAAACCCAAATCTTGGTTTATTGATGGTGGAAATAGTTTAAGAACAATAGACTATCCTTTTAGGTTATCTAAAAATCGATTTTAACACCTAGCTTAAGAGGAATTGAGATTTTTGAAATTTGGATTCTACATGCTTTATAAAAATCGAATTTGGAACAGCAAAATTGATGAATTTTATTGAGTCTTGTGTGATTAGTGATTAGTATTAGGTAACCTATAGATTTGACATGGAAATTGCTCATTAAAACCGATTTTTAGAAAATTTCTATGTTGAGAACATCAAAAATCCGAATCTAGTCATGAACTACTTGATTTTTTCAATTCAATGTCAATTATGCTTGCTTGTGGTTTTGACTAATCTCATGATACTAAAATTAGTACAACTGATCGTTAATGTGTTAAATCAGCATCCATATTCACTCTTTTTCCAAGAATCATCTCGTCTTGCAGAAAAATGGAACAAACTAGATCCCGAAGAAGCCGTCGCACTGGTGACAGCTCTGAGGACATTCCCGATGATGCTACACTTGGAGAGTACATGCTGAACCAAGCAAGACCGAGAAGAAGAAACTATGTGATGAGATTGCTCCAGCACTCAAGAGAAACGATAGGAACTCCCGAGCCACCACAGATCCGATACGTTGGCAAGGAGATAAACCCGAGAGTGGACTATGCAAGACGTTTCAAGAAGCTGAACATCAAACCCATGCCTTGCATTGATTATCATACACTTGAGATGCTTGGAATTAGAGAAGATGTAATCTGGTACATCGATGCACTTAAGCTGAGACCCTACATGGAGCTGAACCTTCCAACTTATCCTGAGCTAGTCCGCGAGTTCTTGGCAACTATTACACTCCACCACACTAAGAGGAGGAACCCCAGAGCATATGATGGCATCTTGTCATTCTCTATACGCGGACAGCCTTACTCACTCACCATTTCAACACTTTGTGAAGCTCTTAAGTTTCTATACACCGATGGCATTTACCTTGAAGATGAACCTGATTTTAACTTGTGGAGAGAGATGGGTCATGGAGTCTATGATAGCGGGAGATCCAAGTCAGCCCTCTTTACTCATCCTGCAGTGAGAGTTGTGCACAAACTCTTAGCACACACGATTTTCTCTAGAGCCAACATGGGATGTGTTTTGAAGACCGAGCTCATTACGCTTCAGATGCCATTTATGGATGACCCACGACTTCCCTGCTTTGCCTGGATCATAGCACAAAACATGGTAAAGGTGAAGCATGATTTACATGGTTGGGAGGACGCTACTCCAGCTTACGGGAGTGCTATTACAGCGATACTACAGGCTGTAGGATTCGATTTCTCATCTGATGATCCACTTCCCGATGTATGGTATGACCTACTTTATCTCTCTCGCGATCACACTATCTCTCGTGCCGCTTTCGATCCAGACAGGTTTGGTTACAGGTATTGCACTGGCACTGAGGAGCACCGAGTCTGCTTGCCTTCAACATCAGTCCCGAGATTGTGTAACGGAGGACGTCCGCGATGGACTTCGGAACCCGATGAGTTTCTACCATCTGTACCTCGTCTACCATTCACCATTGGCCAATACATAGTGGCCAAGGCAAAGCGTGATGCAGCTGCGGCCCGTGCTCATTTTCAGCCATCTGTTTCGACCGGCCACACCTCATCATCGACATCATCGCACACACATTCTGATATTGAGCGCAGAGTTGAGAGACAGGGACGACGCTTTGAGCGTGTTGTTACCTTCCTACAGGAGCAGCACCAGTTTGCAGCAGACACATCGGAGGATGAGTGATTGATCAGCACTTCACTGCCATCACGGTTCTATCATCATTTTCTTTTCTTTTATCTTATTTTATTTCGCTTTTATTCACCATTTTCTCACCAACTTTTTCACACTGGGGACAGTGTGATTTAAGTATGGGGGAGGATGTCTATCCGTACTAATCATTTTCTTGCTTTTGCTTTCAAATTTCAAGCACTTTTAAAACTTTAATATGTAACCTATTCGACATTAAGTATTTTTCAGGAATGTTTGACACAAAACTATGATGATTTAGACCTGCACGCTTCTACACTATGCATGATAGCTCATTTGTGGTTAGTACTAGACTAGGCTGTAGCTAGAGTACTTACACTACGAACTCCCACCAGAGGACTTCTATTCATGGAGATTCTTTCTGACAGGATATACTAGCTCATTTTATTTGACCTTAATACTGACATCTAATTTTCTCATCATTGATTTTAGGCAGGCATCGACATACACATCTAGGACGTCTTTTATCCTTACTTTTACCACTCTTTGTCGTCCTAGATGACCAGTTTATCTTTATCTGGTACCATACCCTAAACCCAAAACCCTTGTTTTCAATCCTCATGCATTCTCTCTTTAGTTTATATCAGCAGATATGTGCAAAAACGTCGGAGAGAAGAGGAGCGACGCAGTTTTCAGTCACTCACAAAGGAGACTGAATGGAATTGGAAAGGAAGAGTATCAGAAACCTCATGAAGCTTTACAAGACAGATCTTAACTGGTAATTTCGTGCTCTCTAAGACTATATATCTAAAGGTGTTCCCTCTCTTTCTTAAAAAAAAATAAAAAAAAAAATAAAATAGAGAAAGAAAAGAGAGAGGGAAACAAAAAGCCTAATGAGTCCTAGATTTTTGAAATTTGTGGAGCGAGAAGCAACTATTAAGCGTTTAGAGAGCTGTGTTTTTGAAAGATTTACAAAAATCTAAGTCTGGGGGAGTTATGAGAGAACCTGAGGAAGAAGACCAGGAATCTATGACAAGAAGAAAGTGATTGAAAACTGTGGATACCAACAACTTCACTCTCTCTTGCGGTTTTGCATAATATCTTGCATCCTCCAGATCTTCAGGTAACCCATAAACACTTTAAGCCTTACCCCTAGAATAATCCTTTTTCAAACCTAGCCTAGTTTGCCTTGCCTAGACTTTCTTTGATGAGAACCACCGAGGTTTTTGATAAATGTTAAGAGCTAGTTGACTGGAAGTTAGATCTTAGTGCATAGATTTCCGCATGACGGATTAACGGACTAGTTATGCCTGTATTACTAGTGAGAATTTTCTAGGCTATTCCCGATTGATGCATACTGATCTATATTGGTCTAGAAGTTTGGTCTCTGAGATTTTGTTTAGTTCCTGCGTTTTCAAACCTCTCGCCGAGATTTAGCCTTTGTTTTGTTTGAGGACAAACAAAAGACTAAGTCTGGGGGAGTTGATAACACCAGATTTCGACCATTTTTATGGATCACTGTAATGTCTTTTACAGGTGTTTTTACTCCATTTTCAAAGGTTTTCAAAGGATTTCTATGTTTTCGGATTTTAAAAGATTTTTCAGGTAATTTGAGATAAAGAGGCACAAATTGGAAGAAAAAGACTCTTTTGGATAAATACAGACCGTCAGAACTCTCATGGAGAGACGAAGACCTTCTCACCGTCTGATCACCCTCAAAATTGGACAGCTTATAGAAGAATCAATCAGCTTTCAAATGCACTTGGTTTGGAGACATTCCAACGGTTGGATCTCAAGATATTCCAATAGCCCCGGAGCCATTCAAAGACGGCCAGCAAGTCACGCGACCGCGGCCAACAGCCCATTCCCCGCGGTCACAAGCCTCGCGACCGCGGTCACGTCATTCCCGACCGCGACCAGAAAACTCCAAACTAAAGTCCATATTTTTAAAGCCCAGAGTCATTCTCAGCCTCAATTCCGGAACCCTAGAGACCATGGAGTATTGAAGACTATAAATACTTGTCATTTAGGTCATTTTTAGACACCACCCTTCATACTTTACAGAAACCCTTTTCTTTTAGCCGTTTTTATGCGATTTTTGTAGAAGATTGTTCAAGTCCGAGTTCTACAATAGAGAAGCTTTCTTCATCTCTTTTCTTTACTGTTTTTGATTACTTTTATTAAAACCAATGATGATGTCAACCTCACCATGTCTGAGTAGATCCCGAGTTGGGCTTACGGTTCTCGAAAGGGGCTCTCATAATCGATTAAGACATCTAGGTTTATAGATCTGGGATTTCAACTTTATTCTCTGTTTATTCTTGTTCTTATTGCATGTATGCTTGATTGATCACCTAGTATCTGATCTAAATAGTTAGTGTTGCGAAAGTTTTCATTAAGTATCAGCCCTAGAATGAAACAGACGATTTTTCCGTAGGAGTGGAAACCTACCTGCAGCAGATCGTGAGTATTGACGAGTCTTGTGCAGCTCTTGCGTTCTCTCCCTTCCAGGGCCAGAGTGGAAACCTACTGGTCAGGGTTGCGAGAAACAGTTGGTTATGATCACGACAGTGACGTAGTCATACCGCCGTACTCTAGCTCTAGAACCCTATATATCGATATCCATCAATCCCAATCTATTTACCCTAGTGTTAAAACCGATTATGATCCCTGTAGAGTTCCCAAAAGCTCAGCGTTTTTAGCCATAGTTTACAAACCAATCGATTTTTACTTGCTTATTCAGATCCGGATTTCAATTGTTTTAGTTCGATATTTTGCTTGCTCTACTTGCTTTTTATTCGATTTTTCTACTTGTTTTCTAGGATAGATTTGTTTTCTTTCTTTTGTTTTAGTTTAATGTGTGAAAAACAACCAACCTTTAAAACCAATCTAATCTAGACATAAAGTTAAAAACCGTAGAAGAATACCAGGCACACAAATATTTGTGGATTCGATCCCTAAATACTACAACTGATTAGCTGTGCACTTGTGGCTTTCATTTGTTTTTGTTAAGGGTAAAACTTGTTCCCTGACGCAGTTGACACGCATCAGCCAGCAAGAGGAGAACTTGAGGATTAGTAAGCGCCTGGGACAGATCGAAGGGATGATCAACCATTTCTTTGATCAGCAGATTCTCACCGAGAACACCCTGCTCAGAAGAATCGATTCAATTTCTGAACAGAAAGTTTGATGACCTAGCTGATCACGTCAAAACCCTAGAAGAACAGAACCAGAAGGACGCAAATACACTTGCCGGGATGATAGATCATGTCGCAGGAGAACAGACAAGACAAGGTTACGATATCATCCAAAACTCAAGCGATATCGCTGAATCGAAACGAGAGATCAAGGAAGTTGGAGAATTCGCCTCTTGGTACAGAGAGAAAATAGATGAGGAACTTTAGGAAATCGAATACCGACTTAGCAAAATTGAACTCAAGGTACGAGAAATTGATGCAAGGATGGAGCAGGTTTCCAGCTCTGAGCCAGCTCGAAGTCACCCTATAAAATCCCCTAAGGATCACGAAGAGAAGAAAGAATTAAGCTCCAACGCAAGCTTAAGCAGGACAGAGGGTCCATCTGATGATGATAAAGCACCAAGGCAAAACAAAGAAGAAGAAGCAAGCCCCGAGTAGACCACGACTGGAGCCGCAAGTGCATCTTACCTGACTGCGGCCAAGTCTTCCTTCAACGCGGTCGCGAGGTCCCTAGCTGCGGGGATTGGTCTCTCAACTACACCTCCGGGATTTGCAACAAGGGTTGAACGTCATTTGATCCTATCTCCACTTTCAAACCCTAGAAAATCAATCCAGGAAGGAAAAGATCAGGTTGCAGCAGAAGAACCGGATCCAGGAGAACCCATTCCTTATATCCCTTACAAGATGACGATGGAATGTGATGAGGATTTGATGAACTCCTCGAGCCAAGAGAGTCCAAGACAAAATGACATCTAAATGCCCTACATAGACTCGATCATTTGTTTCGACGCTGCAGCTTTCTATTGTGAGTCCTATTCAGCTTTTGAGACATCCACCAACACTGAAGATAAAGTACAAGTTTGAACTCTGCATAAAATCGAAGACAAAGGTCAGTTTCTTGTCTCCTGTTCAATTAGAGGTGAAAGATTTAACTAAGTTCTTTGTGATTCTGGAGCTTGTCTCAACATGATGTCCAAAGCAACTGCTTTGAAACTTGGTATTAATCATTTGTGCAGGACCAGAACAAAGCCTAGCTGACGAATCCAGTGCCACACCTAAAGGAGTAGCTTATGACATTCCTTTGAGGATAGGAGACTGCATTGTTCCTGTCGATTTCTATATTGTCAAGACCAAAGATGATTCACATCCTGTCATTTTTGGATGGTCTTTCTTAGCAACTGCCGGAGCCATCATGGATTGGCCAAACCGGAGGATCTCATTTGCTAATGTCGACAAGGACAGCTCCATCAATGCTGTTCTTTTTAACAGCAAAGCAGGAAAACGTCTTGCAACAGAGGTGTTTGAAGCAGAACTTTGTTGTGACGAAGAGCCTGCTAGGCAAAACAAGGAGATTTCAAAAAAGACTTATCTCAGGACAAGGACTTCATCAGACTAAGCCACTTCCTGCACCAAGTCGAGCTAGACAACTTAAAACAGAAGCACTTAATGGGAGGCAACCCATTTAGGTATTGTTTTCTTTAGGAGTTTTCTTTCTTATTCTATTAATCTTTTTCTTTTTCTTAGTTTCAGGTGTTTTTTAAAAAACGAAAAGCCAAAAAAATTAAAAAAACCGAAAAAACCAAAAAGAAAGATTGGTTCCAGACTGCTCAGCCCAATAGAAACCAAGGAGAAGCAGGAACATGCCGTATTTAAGCCCTCGCGGTCGCATAAACTTGGACCGTGGCCGACCCTACATTGACCGCGGTCGCATACTTATGAATATCCCACACATGGTCGCGTGAGTCCGGACCGCGGCCAATGGTCATTCAAACGACCTCCGACCCATTTTCATCGATTCCGCCTCACCATGACTCATTCCACCTCATCCACCACTTCCCTCCACCTCCCATCACCATTTATCACCTTCCCTCAGAAAAATCGCCAAACATTGGTACATTTTCATCCCTTAGACTCTCTCTCTCTCACAAAAAGGTTGTTTCCCCTTTCTAAAAAAAAGTCCGAAAAAGAAAAGAAATATAAGAAAGGAAAGAAAATAAAAACCTTAGAGAGTCTAGGAGGATCATCTTTCTGATTATTTGACAAGAAGAAGAGTGACTGAAAATTGCGGATATTACAGGTCCATTCTCTCTTGCGGTTTTGCATAATATTTTGCATCCTCCAGATCTTCAGGTAACCCGAAACACTTTAACTCCACCACTTAAACAGCCCTTAATACCAAACGCCGTCTACCCTGAATGATGTGTTTGATGAGAATTCACTATTGCACTTAATGAATGTAGTGAGCTAGTTGACTGGAATCAAGATTTAGATTGTTTAGATTTTGCATCACGGAAAAAGTGGACTAGTATCTTTGGTGTCTTGGTGAGAATTTTCTAGACTAAGTTGTGCTTATTGTACGATCTTATGATCATAGTTTAGAGGTTCATGTCTCTGAGATTTGTGCATTCCCAATTTTTGTTTTCACCTCACCTGATTTGATTTTTGCTTTGTTTGAGGACAAACAAAGGTTTAAGTCTGGGGGAGCTGATAAAACCGTATTTTGACTACTTTTATGGATCGTTTTGAAATACTTTTCTTATGTTTTTATTGCTTTAAAGTGTTTTTATTATGTTTTTCTAGTATTTGTAGTTTCAAGACTCTTTTCAGTAAACTAAAGGAAAAGCTTAACAAAATGGGTAGAAGACCAGATTTTCAGCTAAGAGTCAAACTATCAGAAGTTCACACTCAAATGAAGACCTCACCGTCTGATCCAGCTCAAATTTCGAGATCTTAAAGAGGGAACAAACATCTTTCCAGCACGCTTGACATCAAGACAATCCACCGGTTCAATCAAAAGTTACGCAAAGAGCAAGATGTGCCGTCTACCAGTCAGCAAGCAATCCTGACCGCGACCAGCACCCAGTTTACACCGGTCCCATTCATCCTGATCGCGGAGATTAGTCTGGTCGGCCTAGAAGCCCATTTTCAAGCCCAAATTGATTCTTTCATTTGGAGAAACCCTAAGTGACCGTACGGACGTTGACCGGTCAAGGACGCGCCCTTTACAGCTGTTCCCCACCTGGTCTTCTTCTTCACACGAGTTTGCCCCCTTTTCTCCATTTCTTGAACTTTAAACACTCATATCTCTCTCGTTCCTGAACCAAACTGAGGAATTCCAACTGCATTGAACTCGTAATCCTGTCTAGTTTTTTGCTGCACATTCGTTTTTCACTCGAAACTTGAAGATTCCAAGGTATTTTAGTCTGTTAAAACTCACCTTTTCCATGTCTTAATGTACTGTTCATGAACAAGAAACACATGGAATCGATTTTAATAGGCCTCCTGATACCTTGGAATCATTTTGTGAATGTTGTGCAAGTAGAATGGGTAGGAAATGCATGGATCTTACTTGAGAATGACCTGTTCTTGGAATTTTTGAGAAATTTCTTTAAATTCATCAAGAATTTCGATTTTTTTTTAGAAATTGTGTTTCAAGCTGAACTCTTTGTGTGCATTGTTTCTTGCCATTGCCTTGAGTTTATTGAGTTTTTAACCAGCTAAAAACACATTCTCTTCTAGTGAAATTGATCTGTACCACCCCTGAACTTGGTGAATTTTTGGAAAACTTTTGTTGTTCTCTTGCTTTGGTGCTCACAGCTGTTTGAGAAAATGCAGGATGGGAGGAACAAAAAGAACAGTGGCCATGGAGAAATCGAAAAAAGAGAAAGCTGGAGCTTCAGAGGACCAGATTATGCCTTTTGGGCATAAAGTTTTCAAGAAACAGAAGAAACAGAGGAAGCCAAAGAATCCAGCTGAGAAGAAAGCAAAGAATGCGGCTGCACCAAAGAAAACCAAGGCTTCTACTTCAAAGAATTCTGGTAAAGAACTGGCGCTGGTTGAAGTTGTTCAAAGGAAGGGAAAAGAGGTGGCTGTGGCTGAGGATGAAGAAGAAACAGAGAGTGATCCTGAAGTAGCATTGCAGCCGGTTAAGAAAGCAAAGACAAAACCAGAACCTGAGGACAAAGAACCAACTTTTGATGACTACTTTGCTATGTTCAAGGATGTAAAGGTGCTGCAAACCAAGTTCCCTGATATGGAGCTGCTGAAAAAGATGGGGCTTCTTGAAGAGGTTCAGCTCATTTTTAACAACATGGGATTTGGTGGATTCTTTGAGATGAAAGATGTGGCTCATGATGGAGTAACACAAGAGTTCCTTGCATCCCTTGAAGTTTGTGGATATGGCCCAAGAGATCAGAGGATCATGGAGGGAAATGGTCTTGGGCACATAGAGTTCACAATCAATGGTACACAATACCATGTGAGCTTCAAGGAATTAGATGAGATCTTTGCCTTCTCAAGACCTGCACAGGATGAGACATTGAAGTTCACATACCCTGATCACATGATTACTGACCTGTGGGATACAATTGCTTTTGGGAGCTTCAGGGGAGGAAGATGCAAGAGTTCATGGATAAGAAACCCAGCCATCCGCTATGCTCACAAAGTGCTTTGCCAAATGTTCTTTACCAAGCACAATGATGGTGTGGTGCATCTAGCTGATATGGAACTACTGGGTATGGGTCTACATCCTCTCATCAGTCATTTGAAGAGCAAGAGGGAATTTCATCTCCCACACTACATCCCTACTGGTGGTGCATTCTTGGCACGCCATATGCTGATATACAATGACATTACTTGGAGTGAGGGTAAAAGGCAGAAGCTCACTAAGTTGCACAATGGATGGTTAGTGACAAAGATTCTGAAAGCAAGAGGTTTTGTCTTTGATGATGTTGAGGTCAAGCCTGAGTTGATTGATGAAGCAACCCTCACCAAGGTTGGGTTTTTAACATAAAGCAATGGTGAAAACTTCTTGTACACCTTCAAGCTCTTACAAAATGAGAAGGTCCAAGTTCTGTTGCCACACCCAGCCATCACCACTCTCACAGAAAGGCACAATGTCTCCTTTATTGTTCTAAAGGTTCAGCTCTACAACCCAGCCATTGACCCTCCAATTCGCAAATGCAAGAGGACAGCAGGATCCAAGGGTAAAGAGCCAGTTGAAGAGCAAAGCACAGCTAGGGCTGCCGGTTGTGAGAATGAGGAGCCAAGAGATTTTGAAAGAAGGATGGGAGCAGGCCGGTACCATTTTGATCCTTACTTTTGGGGTGAACCTGAGTATCACACAAAGAAACTGTATTCAAGAGTTAACAGCCTTCAGAAATGGTGCAAATGGCAAGACAAAACGATCCACAAGCTAGTTGACTGTGTTAGGCAACTAAAGAAGAAGGTGAAGAAAGTCACAGCTCCAGCCACCTCACCCAAACGAGATACAAGAGAAAAGGTGGGAGAAAGCTCAGCAGCTCAGGACATTGAGCTCCCACCAGGAAAAGAACACTGGATCAACCCGGCCACAGCGTTCCTACCAGACTCACCTGAGAGCAGCCCACCTAGATACTCAACTCCATCCTGCTCCACCTCCAACCCATCCCACTACCTGGGATCAGACCTCAGCGATTGAGGTAAACACTCCAAACTCTGTACATATGCATGTAGATTTTCTTTTACTCTTTGCATTTTACTTGTTTGCTTTGCTTTTAGCTCCTTTCTCATGTTTTTATAACACAAGGGACTGTGTTATTTAAGTGTGGGGGAGGAGTTTCATCTTTTACTAATCATGTTTTCTCTGTTCTTATTTTATACTTTGAGTCTTGAGTCACATTCTAGTTGCATATTCATGTAGTCTCATCTAAGTGCATATAAAAACAAAAACAAAAAATGGAAAAACCAGAAAAATTTTCACAAAAAATAGTTGCATTCTCATTTTTAGGATTGAGTCTAGATTGCATGTTCATGTAGGTTGCATCTTGCAGGGAGTAATGATAGGTTTTCTAGAGAGTACATCACTTTGAGAACTTGAACTGAATATGCTTGTGAATCTTTTTCTGTGCTTGCAAAGTCTGAAATGATCTGAATCTGAGAAGCAAGTTTGAATTGAACTCAACTCTAATTAAGTGGGAACCTTGAACTTGACTTGAAAATATCTGGTGATGCATTGTTTGAAAAAGCTTGTGGATACCGATATACATACTTGAGCTAGAACCATTGTTTTTACCGCCCTTTTTCCTTAGCTCAAGTAGCTGAATCCGCATCATGGATCAGTTCCCTCACCTTGAACCCATCCTTCTTTCAAGCCAATGTTTGTGTGTGAATTGAAAGGCCACCTTGGATCAAACTTAGCAGAAAGTGTTAGGTTTAGATCGACAAGGGCTGGTCTCATTGAGTGCTGTGTTCCAACATCAAGGAACTGAGAGTGTTGGCGAGGAATAAGTGTCGGGGAAAAGACTTGTTGGTGAGTGAAAAAGGGTGAGATGAATGGAAAAGAGAAAGTGGAAATAGCTAGGGGAATGAAAGAAAAAGAAATCAGTCTTGGAGTTTTGAGTTAAAGAAAGTGAGATCTGGTGTCTTGAAAAGAAAGAGTCTTGCCTCTAAGTAGAAGGAAAAGAAAAGAAGCCAAAGAGCTCAAATGTTTTGAAAAGAAAGAAACAAAAAAAAAAGAGGCTAGAGGTTACAAAAGAAAAAGAGCTGTGTAAAGTTTGAACTCCAAGACTTGAGAGTGAAAATGAAAAGTAAGTCCCCTAGTGAGAAGAAAATAAGTGTGAAAAATGAGGTTCTTGAGAGAGTGAGCAAGTGAGAAAGCTTTGAGTAGAGTGTGGGGTGTGATGAGTCTTGCCCTTGTATGCATAGGTTGCTTTTTACCTTTAGCATTCTGCCAAAGTTTGATCATTCATAGAGAGATCCCTTTGCTGCATTAAACCGCTTGAACACTGATGAGATCATTTTAATCTCATAGCCTCTCCCTAGCCAAGCCAACTTGTTTAAATATTGCATCATTAGATTCACCTGATAAAAGCTTAATGAATGTGAAAGAGTTGAGAGAGAGAAGAACTTGTGGAGATTCCCTGTTGAGTTGATATATATCTGAGTATGGCTTTGCATTGCATAATTGAGCATGACCTTGAATTCTCATTGTGATCACTTCTCTCATTAAGGAATATGAACTCCCAATGCATCCAACCTCTTTCTCTCATTTGCTCTTTTTGCTTGAGGACAAGCAAAGGACAAGTGTGGGGGAGTTGATATGTTCATAATTTGCATCATTTAGGTTGTATATTTCATTCCAAATCATATCTTATTTCATGCATTTTAGGTCTTTAGGGGTTGTTTTAGGACTTAGGAGTTGCATTAGGTCCCAATGAGTCTTTGCATGTTTGGAGTGTTTATCAGGTGCATTTGGAGCTATTTGGAGTTGAAAAGAGGAATCCAGGAAGAGAAATGGTGATCAAGGCTTGAAAGATGGTGAAAATGGGTTTTGGAGTTTCTCGGCCATTCTCGCGTACTGCAGGAAGGTTTTTCTCGGCCATTCGCATGTACTGCGGGTGGATTCCTCGGCCAAAACGCGTACCGGCTAGTTAAGTTTCTTGGCCAAAATTCCGGGTGCAGATACATTTCCGAAATCGCCTGTCCGGGGAACCTTCCAGTCCGATTCAGCTGTCGGATGCTTCATCAAAGTTGGAGACGATTGGATCATGGTTCCAGTCAGGTGGAATCATAGGATTTGGAGGCGTGAGCAGAGAATTAAGCTCATCGGAAGGAACCCCTGTCTCGCTTCCGTTTTGGATCGACCCGATGAGCTCCGAAGAATGCGAAGGACGGTGTACTTCCAGACCAATTCAGTTTACAGGGCTTTCATCAGAATCCGAGATATTTGAGTCCTCTTTCCAGAACGTCTAAGATCATTCAATTCGGAGCTACGAGCAAGAAGATAACGTTTCCGGAATGGACACATGCCTAGAAGCCTCTTTCTGATCGTGTCAACGCACTGCGAAGATGAGCCCTCCAGGAAACCTTCCTCTTCCCAAGCACCGAAGGTTCCTTCACCAAAGTTTTACATGTCTGAGTCCTCTATCCTCTGAAACTGGAATCACACCATTCGGACCAGTACCCTAGAAGTTATGCTTCCCTGAACGCTGCGAAATTGATAACCCTTATCAAAGCTTAAATTATGCTAAGGCAAAGATGGCACGGTGGAATGCCACGGTCTACACTTGACCGTGGCACTTGATTGCAGTTCTTCGCGGTTTGACACGATCTTCATGCCATGGCCTACACTTGACCGTGGCAAGGTAACACTTGGCCGCAGAAGGATTTTACTTGCATTCGGGAATTGCCACGGGGTAATGCCACGGTCTACACTTGACCGTGGCAAGACAACATTTGTGATGCAATCTCTCGGCATTTGACACGGTCTCCATGCCACGGCTTTAGACTTGGCCGTGGCAACTTTGCGCAATCTTTCGGCGTTTGACACGTCCATGCATCACGATCAGAGGAGACCCGTGGCACCATGATTCACCCAAGAACAAGAGATACAGGACTTGACACGGTCACTTGCCACGACCTGACCAAAACCTGCTAGACCGTGGCAAACTTCTTCTTTACCCACCAAAGCCGGGTCAGTATCCGGTTTGTTCCAGGCTGACCCGGTTCGTCCAAGGCTTCTATAAATAATTTTTTGACCTAATTTGGAGAGAACTTTATCCTATCTTTAGTCTCCTTTTCCTTTTTGGTGAAAGAACCACTTGTTAATACCTTGCTTTTGAGTTTAATATCGATTGGAAGAGTGTTTTCCATCTTGTTCTATCATTTCTCATCATCAAATCACACTTCTAATCATGATTAACAACACATCTTGCAAATGATCTAGTGTGTTGATCATGATTAGTGAGTAATCCCATATTAAGGTCTTAGATATGTAGATTAGGGTGCTTAAGTGGTAGATTAGTGAGCTTAGGGGTTAGATCATGTATATTCCATTCTCTACAACCTGTTCTTAATGCTAGATCCATACAAATCATATGTGGTCTAGATTCTGGACATTTCATGCACCAAAAGTGTTTGATGAAATGTCTGAACCAAGGTTGTTAGAGGTTTAAGTGTTATTCATCATGGGAATAATTGTCTATATGCTTAAATGACAGATTAAACTGATTCTTAATGCTTGTTAATTCATATTTCACTAATGATGATTAGGTTAGAAACTGTTTTGGCATAGGAGTTGATACCTTCATGAGAGGATTAACTTAATTAATGATGTTTAAGTTGAATGGTTTGTTTGATCATATGGTTCATTAGCTCACTAGTTTATCACTGAAGGCACCCTAATCCACTATCATGTCTAAGACCTTTCTCATCATCATACATACATTCTCATCACTTGTCATTTGCTTAGTTCTTTGTTTGATCATTTCTCAGTCATTAATCTTGTTTTAAGTTTATAGTTGTCATTAGTAAATCAAAACCACACTTGCTTGCTTGGATTGAGAAACTGATCACATAGCTTAGTGTCTATCACCACATTCTTGGATTGATAACCTCTTTGTGCTACATTGACAAGGGGATTGATAGCCCTGAGACCCTCAAAAGTCTTGTCTATCACACCATGAAGTGGCATTTCTCCCAATTTTACCAGGTTATGCTGCTCACATCTCTCCAGGACCTGTGACAAATTAGAGAGACAATCGGAGAAGGAGGAGCCATAGACAGAAAAATCGTCCATGAACACCTCCACCTTCTCTTCAATGATGTCAGAGAATATATGTATCATGCAACGCTGGAATGTGGCAGGGGCGTTACAAAGACCAAAAGGCATGCGCATGTATGCAAATGTCCCATAAGGGCAAGTAAATGTTGTCTTCTTTTGGTCTCTTGGATCTATAGGGATTTGAAAGAATCCAGAGTAACCATCTAGAAAACAAAAGAAGGGATGGTTTGCAAGCCTCTCTAGCATCTGATCAATAAAAGGCAAAGGAAAATGATCCTTCCTAGAGGCTGCATTGAGCTTTCTATACTCTATATACATTATGTGTCCAGTTATAGTTCTAGTAGCAATTAGCTCATCCTTCTCATTTCTTATTACTGTCATTCCCCCCTTTTTGGGCACCACATGGGCTGGTGAAACCCATCTAGAGTCTGAGATTGGGTAAATTATCCCAGCCTCTAGGAGTTTGAGAATCTCTTTCTTCACTACCTCTTTTAAGTTGGGATTGAGGCGCCTTTGGTGCTCTATGGATGACTCTTCTTCTAAGTGAATCCTATGAGTGCATAGGGAGGGTGAGACACCCTTAATGTCATCCAGATAGTAGCCAATGACTCCCCTATGTTTCCTCAACTCTCCTAACAACCTATGCTCTTGGTCCTCTAATAGCATATGATTGATAATGACAGGAAAAGACTCATTGAGACCTAAGAATGCATACCTGAGCCCCTTGGGAAGAGGTTTGAGTTCCAACTGAGGTGCCTTAGACTCATCCCAATCAGCACTGAAGCTATCTTGCTCAAACGGCCTAGCATGCTCCTTGACCTTAGAACCCACGGCCATGACTGCTTGGAATGCTCCTGGGCTTGTGCTTGAGTTTCTGATATCCAAAACCTCAGGACCACTTTGTTCCAGTTCCAAAAACCTTGTCTCAGGACCAAATTCTCTTGCATTGTCCAAATACAGCTTGTAACATGGTCTCCTTGTTCTTGGGTTAAAGCAGCTTGAAGAGGGTCATCAGTATTCAGTTCTTCAAGCAACTCATCAGCCAACTGATCCATTGTCTCCACATAGAAGCATTGACCTTCTATGGTGGGCTTCTTCATCATCTCATTGACATCAAACTTAAGCTTCTCAGACCCAAGTTGAGGCTCTATGATGCCACCTCTCACATCAATAATAGCTCCTGCTGTGGCCAAGAATGGCCTGCCCAAGATAAGAGGATCAACTGGTTCCTCATCCATCTCTAGCACAACAAAATCAGTTGGAACCTCAAAACCTCCTATCTTGACAGGCAGATCTTCCAACATCCCAACAGGTAACCTAACTGATCTGTCTGCAAGGACAAGAGAGATCCTTGCAGGTTTGAACACTCTAAAGCCAAGCTTATTTGCTATGGAGAATGGCATCAAGCTGACAGATACTCCCAGATCACAGAGGCATCCAGAGAATAGTAGAGGCCCAATGGCACAAGGGAGGGTGAAACTCCCTGGATCAGTCAACTTTCTTGGAACCGCCTTTCTCTGAATGATGGCACTGCATTCATGACTCAATACCACCATACCTTGAAGTTCTTTAGTCTTGTTCAGAATGGCATCTTTCAAAAACTTACCCATCTTTGGCATCATTAAAAATGCATCAATGAGAGGCATTGTGAGTGGTGTCTCATTGAGAGCCTTCTCAAATACAGCTCTTGCCTTGTCTACAAGTTGCTTCTTAAATCTCCCTGGAAATGGGAGCTTGGGTTGGTATGGAGGTGGTGGGACATATATATTTTCTGGTTCAGGTTCCTTTTCCACTTCTTTACCCTTTTCTTTCTTGGATCTTTCAGCAACTTGATCATCTTTTAAGGCTGCCTCCCCCTCAGTTTGATCATTGTCCCCAATGATCACATTGTTGTGCTCAATACCAGGTAGCTCCTTGCCACTTCTCAGTGTAATGGCTTTAGCATATTCCTTGGGGTTGGGTTAAGGCTTTGCCAAGTAATCGGCCTTGGTTCCTTGAGCTAGATGCCTGATTTTGCTTCAATTCCTTGATGTCCTGCTGCATTGATGCATACTGGCTTGCAAACACTTGTTGACCTTGAAGCAGCTGTTGCAGAATCCCAACCATATCTGACCCCATCTGTGGCTGCTGGTGAACAGGTGCTGACTGGAACTGGTGTTGAACCGGCGCCTGCTGCTAGAACTGTGGTGGACCAAACCCTGGCGGTGCCTTTTGCTGCTGCTGTGAACTGAAACCAGAACCCTGAAATGGTTGCTGTTGCTGACTAAAACCCTGATTCTAAGCAAACTGATTCTTGGGTTGAAAAGACCCTTGAAAGTTGTTCTTGGGAACAAAGTTCTGTGGAGCTTGAGAAGTGGGATAGACTTGGTCTTGTGGGTTTGCTACATTGGGATTCCTGTAAGAGAGGTTTTGATTGGCATTGCCATACTGATATCTTTGGAACCTCTGATTCCCAATGTAGTTAAGCTCTTCCTGAGTAAGACCCTCTTCACGGATGTTCTCAAAGATTTGAAAAGGTTCCTCATACTCTCCTACAAAGTGCATTGGCTTTTGAGTGGCCAATAACACCTTGTCCAGCTTGCTTTCAAGTGTTTTAAAGTACTTCTCATACCTTTGATCCCTGCTTGAACTCTCACTCCTATTGGCTCTCTCAAAGTCTTCTCCATATGTATCATTGCCCATTGCTAAGTTCTCAACCAGCTCTAAAGCAGCATGAATCTCCTTTCCCAGAAAGTTTCCATTGGAGGCAGTATCCAGCTGGTTTCTAATCTTGAGAAAAGCTCCTCTATAAAGTGTGCTGAGAAGTGAAGCCTCACTAAACCCATGGTGTGGACATTGGTTGGTGTAGCTCCTGAATCTCTCATATGCTTCACCAAAACTCTCATTGCTGTGTTGAGTGAAGCTAGAGATTTGGTTTCTCAGTTTAGCTGTTCTAGAGGTGGAGAAGAACTTGGATAGAAATGCCTGCTTGCATTGCTCCCAGGTCTGAATGGATCCTCTTGGGAGGTTCTTCTCCCATTGGTGAGCTTTGTCACCAAGACTGAAGGGGAATAATCTGAGCTTGAAGCTATCCTCAGAAACTCCATTTATCTTTGTCAGGTCACACAATTTATCAAATTGATCCAAGTGTTCCAAGGGATCTTCCATTGCCAATCCATAGAACTTTGAGTTCTGGACCATATTCAACAAGGATGCCTTCACTTCAAAGTTGTTGTTTTGCACAGGTGGTGCTTGAATTCCAGCTCCATACTGATGAGCATTGGCCCTGTCATTTTCTCCAACATAGACCTGTGGCTGCTCATATCTCCTTTGCTGGTGTTGTCTTTGCTGGACATTGGCCTGATGACTTTGCTGATGTGCTGGAGCTTGTCCCTGGTGGACATAAGCTTGCTGTTGATGCACCTGTTCCTGATGAACATTACCCTGATGTAACCCTTGACCAGCTCCATTACCAGCTGCATTACCAGCTCCATTACCCTGAGCATGTTGCTCCTGAGCCGGTTGCTCCATGTCAACCACATGCTCTCTTTGATCTTCCATATCAGCCGGATCAATCTGTCTTCCACGCCTATCCCTTCTCCTCCTTGGAACCAAAAGACTAATGTTTTCGTTTAAGGGGAAAGGTGGACCACAGCTTCTTGATCTGGACCTGGTGTTCATGCACCTGAAACTCACAACCAGAACTTGAAAGAAATTAGAAAACATAGAAGAAAATGCTTGATCTCAAGAAATGACACAATCTTAATGCTATCACACTTTGGCAACGGCGCCAATTGATAACTTTGAGTTTTCAAGGCTCTAAATGAGGGGTTATCAATCCCTTTTGTCACTTTGCAGTACAAAGGGTATCAATCCATCATGTGTAGACACTAAGATGCAGTATCAGTTCTTAATTTAAGCCAAATGAGTGAGGTTTTGATGATTAATGACAACTAAGAATGGAAAACAAGGATTAAAGCTAATGATCAACTTAAACAAGCAAGTAAATGAGCTAAATGAGGTGAGAATGTATGTAAGATGATGAGAAAGGTCTTAGACATGATAGTGGATTAGGGTGCCTTTAGTGTTAAACTAGTGAGCTAATGAATCATGTGATCAAGCAAACCATTCAACTTAAACATCATTAATTAAGCTAATCCTCTCATGGAGGCATTAATTTCTATGCTAAAACTAACCTAATCATCATTAGTGAAACATGAATCAACAAGCATTGAGAACCAGTTTAATCTGTCATTTAAGCATATAAACAATCATTCCCATGATGAATACTACTTAAACCTCTAACAACCTTGGTTCAGGCATTTCATCAAACACTTTTGGTGCATGAAATGCCCAGAATCTAGACCACATATGATGTGTATGGATCTGGCATTAAAAACAGGTTGTAGAGAATGGAATATGATTGATCTAACCCCTAAGCTCACTAATCTACCACCTAAGCACCCTAATCTACATATCTAAGACCTTAATATGGGGATTACTCACTAATCATAATCAACACACTAAATCCTTTGCAAGTTGTGTTGTTAATCATGATTAGAAGTGTGTAAATGGAGATGGAGATGATAGATAATGATGGATTTGCAGCTTTAAACACAAGATCTCTCAAACTCTCTTCATTAAAACGCCCAAAATCAGATATTTCTCTTCAAAAGGAATTTTCTTACACAAAAGAGGCAAAAAGAATATGGAATAAAGCTTAAGTCCTTGGAATAAAACCCTTAAAACTATATATAGGTCTTTAATACGAACCGGGTCAGCCCGGAACAAACCGGGTCCTGACCCGGCTTTAATGGGTGAAATGACGAGTGTGCGAGTTGGTCAGGAGCTTCCCAAGTCGCATGCCCAAGTCGCACAGCCAAAGAAGCAGTCTTGTGAGCCTTAAGTCCTTTAGTCTCAGCCGCATTCCCATCTAGGTGTGTTTTGCGACTCTTTGTGCGATTCAGTCTTCTTCCTCTTCAACTCGCATGACCAAGAAAAAATCTGGAGAGAATATGTGTGCGACTTGGTCCTCCTTGTGTTCCATGTCGCATGCCTAACTCGCACAGCCAAAGAAAGAAGCTTGAACGAGATAGAACCCATGTAAGCCCAGCCGCATTACTCTCTCGGTGTGATTTGCGAATCTTCATGCGGCTCAGTTCCCTTTGCTCTTTAACTCGCACGAAAATGTAGCAGGGGCCTTCAGAATTATGTGTGGGATGGTGTTCATCACTCCCAAGTCGCATGCTCAAGTCGGTGTAAATTGCGAGTCTTCATGCGGCTCAGTTCCAAGCTTGGCCAACTCGCATGCTCAAGTCGCACGCTTGTGGACTTAGTATTTTTCCTGCTCGGGAACCGTAGACCTTACCCAGTGACACCTCACCCGCACATCTCAATACGCAGCTCAATCCCCAGACATTAATCTCCAAGCATTGCGAGTTAACCAAGTCGCAAGACTATCTCGCAGCCTTCAGGTCTCCTCGGACCATTTCACATTCAGGGGAGAGTAACTTCCAGGATACTGGTCCAAATGACGCGATTCCAACTTCAGTTGAAATAGTACTCAGATATCTTCAACTTTGGTTAAGGAACCTTCGGCACTTGGGATTGGGAAGTGGAAGGTGCCTTGGAGGGCTCATCTTTGCAGTGCATTGACACGGTCAGAAAGAGGCTTCTAGACATGTGTCCATTCCAGAAACGTTATCTTCTTGCTCATAGCTCCAATTTGAATGATCTCAAACGTCCTGGAAAGAGGACTCAAATATGTCAAATCTTGATGAAGGCCTGTATACTGAATCGGTCTGGAAGTGCATCATCCTTTGCATTCTTCGGAGCTCATCGGGTCGGTCCAAAACGGCAGCGATACAGGCGTGCCTTCCGACGAGCTTAACTCTCTGCTCACGCCTCCAAATCCTATGATTCTACCTGATCTGGAACCATGATTCAATCTTCTCTAACTTTGATGAAACACCTGGCAACTGAATCGACCGGCAAGACTTTCAGGCGACGCGATTTCTGAGATGTGTCTGTATCCGAAAATTTTGGCTGAGAAACCTTAGCCGCAGTACGCGTTTTGGCCGATAGGCTCACTCGCGGTACACGGAAAACGCCGAGAAAATCTGCCTGCGGTACGTGAGAATCGCCGAGAACCTCTAAAAACCCATTTTCACCATCTTTCAAGTCCTGATCGCCATTTCTCTTCCTGGATTCACCTTTTCAACTCCAAATAGCTCCAAATACACCTGATAAACACTCCAAACATGCAAAGACTCACTGGGACCTAATGCAACTCCTAAGTTCTAAAACAAACCCTAAAGACCTAAAATGCATGAAATAAGATATGATTTGAGCTGAAATATACAACCTAAATGATGCAAATTATGAACATATCAATCTGTTCCATTCTTGCATCAACCTCCCGTGCCTTGAGCTCGAATTTGTTCAGCCTGTGCTTGATCTCTTGCAACTCTTCGTCTGTCTTCTCTCTATACCAGGAGGCGGATTCCCTGACTTCCTTGATCTCCTGCTTCGATTCGACAATATCACTTGAGTTTTGTATGATGTCATACCCTTGTCTTGTCTGCTCTGTTGCGACTTGGTGGATCATCCCAGCTAGTGTTTGTGCGTCTTTATGAGTTTTTTCTTCCAGAAGTCGAACATGATTGGCCTGATCATCGAACTTTCTGTTGAACTCTTCAGAAAATTGAATCTATTCTCTTGAGCAAGATGTTTTATCATTCCTTCGAGGCGTCCCAAACGTCTGCTGATCCTCAAGTTTTCCTCTTGCTGAGTAGGGTTCTGCGGTGGAGGATGATAGGCGTGTGGCTTGAAATAGGTCGGAGGAGGACCATAAGGACCTTTCCGGCGTCGAACAGGCTCTCTGCGCCGGTGGTATGGATGATTTGACTAGCTGTATCGATCCATGTAGCTAAGATCTCGGGCTTGGTGTTCTTCTCTGCGTCTGCTGGCTTGAGGAGTGTTGTAAAATCCTCCCTCATAGTAGGGATTTCAATTTATAGGATCCATTTTCTTCTGAAATGGAAACAAAATAACCAAAAAATGGAAATATGCAGAAAAAGGGGTTCTAGAGTCGATTTACCAACTTTTCTTAGGGTTTTGCGGAAAAGAAAATGCGTGCCTTCCCCGGCAACAGCGCCAAAAACTTGATGTTGGTGTGTCGTGAGGGTTGTCAAGTTTTACCCTAAATGAAATCAATAGCCACAAGTGCACAACTGATCGATTGTAGTACTTAGGGATCGAATCCACAGGGAAGAAGGTGTGTCGTGAGGGTTGTCAAGTTTTACCCTAACTGAAATCAATAGCCGCAAGTGCACAGCTGATCGATTGTAGTACTTAGGGATCGAATCCACAGGGAAGAAGGATCTTTCCTGCAAAAGCCTTCGAAAGAAATATAAAGTAAGGAAGTCTAGAACCAGACGAGTTTTGTGAGGGTTTTGGTGGTGTGTTTAAAACGTAAAAACGAATCTTAAAGATAAAATACGGTAGTTAAAATGACCTAATAACTAAACTTAACGAAAACGAGTAAAAACGAAAAAACGGCTAAACCTAATTGCTTAAATGAAAATCGATTGAAAGAGTAAAGATACTAGATTAAAGCTTGAATAAAAATCGGTGTAAATCTATACGAAAGAAAGCGTTGGGGTTCAGGGAAGTTATCTCAGGGGTATGAACGATTCAAAACATTGCTAGAGAGTAAATTTGATAAGATCTTAGCTTAAACTTTTCAAACTGGAGTCACGGACGTATGAATACGCCACTGTCGTGATCATAGACAACTATCTCTCTTAACCCTGACCAGTAGGTTTCCACTCTGGCCCTGGAAAAGAAGAGGTGCATTAAGTTTAAGACTCGTCAACATTCACAGATCGCCATAGGTAGGTTTCCACTCCTATGTTTGTTTTGCTCTCCAAAACTAGATCTGACACCAGATGAACACTTTCGTGTCACCAAGCATCTGGATCAGATTGTAGTTCATGATGCTACTCTCATGCAGTAAAAACGAATTCAGAAGAAAAAGTTCTAAGATTCGGCTCAATAGCTCATGGAATCCTCATCGAACACATATATCCCCATCGAAAATCCCTTAGACCCAACAACAAAACTACTCATACATGATGAACAAAATCAAAAACATAGCATTAAAAATTGGAACAAAAACCGAAATTGAAAAAAAAAAAGAACAAGGGTTCAAGAGATAGATCTCTCTCTCCCTAAAACCTAAAAACAAAGCTTAAAGTAAAATTTCTGTAAATTATTTCGTCTCTCTTCTTCTCTCTTTAAAAACGACCTAAATGATATGTATTTATAGTCTCCAATACTCTCTGGTGTCTAGGGTTCCGGAATTGAGGCTGGGAAAATGATACGGGCTTTAGAAATGGGCCTTCAAACTCGGAGTTAGCTGGCTGCGGTCGGGATGTACGTGACCACGGGGAATGGATGGCTGGCCGCGGTCGGGATGCTTGTGACCGTGGGGAATGGCCTGTTGGCCGCGGGTGGAAACGCTTGCCGGCTCGTTTACAGGACATATTCCTCTTCGCGTATCTTTTGATTGAACCGTTGGATTGTCAAGCTGTAAAGTGTGCTGGAAAGCTGATACTTCCATCTTTGAGATCTCCAAATTTGAGCTGGATCAGACGGTGAGAAGGCCTTCAATCGGGGGTGAACTTCTGACGATTTGACTCTGAGCTGAAATCTGGTATTCTATCCATTTTGTTAAGCTTTTCCCTAAGTTTTCTGAAAAAAGTCTTGGAACTACAAATACTAGAAAAACGTGATAAAATTACTTAAAAGCAATTAAAAACATAGAAAAATTATTTCAAAACGATCCATTAAAAGTGGTCAAAATACGGTGTTATCATGTAATAATACCCCATTAAACCCTGAAACGAGGAGGACACATGCTTGTTTATCTGATAAGCCTTTAACTATATAGGCCAAACCAGCAATCCCCATTTCTTGGAAGAGGTTTATCATTTTGTTTTCTGATCTACCATCTATGTCTTATTCATATATACCTTCTCTGGTGTAAAAGTTTGCTGTAGAGAACTCATGATGTTCTTCGAATAATAGGTATGGGGTGAAGTGTCTAGATTAATAGGGTTTTTATGATGTTTAAAATTATCTTTTTGTATGATTAATTTCTAGTTCTTTGTCAATTTTAATATGACTGTTTTCATCAATATTATGAATACTTTTATTTTTATCTAGTCGTTCTAGATAATCTAGTTGAGATAAATTTGAAGTAGTTATTTTCAGAAAATTTATCTAGCTTTGTTAAGCTTTTAAAAAGAGATAGTGAAATATAGTTAAATGGATGTGAAGGATGTTGATAATATCATTAATATGTAATTAAGTTATTTTCATCTTTTTCAAATTTATTATCTATATGATTACTCGTACATGTTCGGCAGTACCTCCTGTAAATACTCTACCGGTATGAAGTATGAAGTACCTTCGTTGTCGTTACTACTTTATGTTGGGGTATATATAATATTAAATCATTTAGGTGTAGATGAACTATTTTAGGGTTTTCACCATTAGTCATTTCCCCAAGTATTACATAATTTTGAACTAACTTTAACTGATTCATTTTTATAAGGATAATCTACTTTATTTCTTAGAGCATATGTTTAAAACTATATGAAAAATAGAATATTAATTTCCACAATTTTCATATGATGATACCATATTTCTCGATAGGTAAGAGTTGTTTCTTTAGCAAAGTTTTAAAATAACATTGTCTTTAATTTTTATTTTTATCGGATAATATTCCTTATTGTTTACTTATCTCAAAGTCTTTAGAAATAATATTTATTGATATAAAATCTGAAGGTGTTAGAGAAGTAGGAAAATTATATTCTACGTTAGAGCTTTGAATAGTTTTTGCTATGGGTGCTTGAAAATTATTTGATTTTTTTTTTCTTGATTTTTAGTTAAATTTGTTCTACACTTTCTTCTGATTCAGTACTAGTTCCACTAGTTCTGTAATCAGAGAAAGAGTATCTAGGATAAATTGAGCTAGTTCTTAATGAGGGTGGATCTCTGCATAATCCAATTCTATAGTGTATTTTTTATCACTATGTTCGGTTATACTACAAATAGTTTTTTGCTAAAAATTTATTGGTGTTTGGGTAATATCTATTTTCCATTGACCTGGAATAGTTATTAATGTCCATTTTAGTTGCTTTGGTGTGTAGGTAGATATACGAATATCTTTACTATGTATGGCTAGTATTGTTGTTTCGCCTTTATCATCTTGCAATAAACATCTTGGATTAAATTCAAATGTAGGTTGCTTTAAGTAAATTTGATACGACAATAAGTAGCCATGTCTTTCTTGCTGAAATAATTTCAGGCAGGTGTACGTTTAGTACTAATGTATTAATTAAATGCAGAAGGATCATGTAAACTTACTTGAAAGTTTGGAGCACAATTGAAATATACTATTTCAATACATAGATTTGATTATACTACTCCTAGTAAGGAATCTTCAAATTTTAATAGAGTTTTGTTTCTTAATGAAATAAGTATAGGGAAATCTATTCTTGTTCAAGATAGATGTTTAGTTGCTAAATGTATTAATCCAAAATGAATATAATTATTTTTTTGTCTATAACATTCTAAAACTATAGAAGAAAGTAATTTAATTTCTTCAAAAAAATCCCGTAATGGTATACTTTGATCATGTTCTTTTATTGACTATGCGGTTTAAAATCAAAAGTTCCTATTTGATATATATTTTCAGGATTAACATGAGGTAATTGATCTCATATGATATTTCTTTGTTAAAAACTGTAATTTTTTACATACTCTTGAACTAATTATTTTTGAGATGCAGAATAAGAAACATGTTTAGACTTAAACCACTTCCATACTGAAGATGCCATGCTTTAAACTGTAATTAGACTCTAGGTAACAAGCAAATTAACCCAGACTTATCAAGAACAGATGGAACTGTGGCTTACCAATGGTCTCACTACTTGTATGATTTATTGTCTGGAACACCTATGTTGACGATGCTCTTGACAAGGTGCTGGTAGGATGCTTCTAACAGAAGACGAATATTAGTCTATGCATAAAATCTTTTATTCGAAGATGCTTTAAGAAAACAGATTTACACAATATATATTCAGCTATATACCATTTGGCTCTAAAACCATTTAATCTATAAAATATATCATTTATCTTGTAAAATCCCAGGTTATATAATACCATTTATTTTTTAAAGTCCTAGGTTATATATACTTAATATAACTTTAAAGAATTTATAAAATCCCAGTATATACTTAGATATATTTTTGTACAACGAAATTTGTACAAAAATATGATTGAAACTTAATTTGAATACTAGAAGTGAACAAAAATTAAATATACAAAGATGAAAACTCAGAGAGTATAGAAGTGTGCAGGGAATTGGTAAGTAATGTCTCACCATAAATTCACTCATGGGCTTTTTATGCTTCTTTGCAAAGGTGGAAAAGAAATTCAAATCAAATCCGTAGCACAAGTTTTACCAACTTACGTTATGTCATGTTACCTACTCCCACAAGGACTCATAAACAAAATGTGCTCGGCTATTGCCAATTTTTGGTGGAGCTCTAAACAAAATAGCTCCGAAATGGATTGCATGTGATAAGATCTGCATTCCCCAGGACATGGGAGGACTGGAATTTCGTGATCTACATGATTTTAACATCGCCTTTTTAGCAAAACAGTTATGGCGCCTAATCTAATATCCTTCATCCCTTCTAGCCCGTGTGTTAAGAGGAAGATACTACAGAGAATCCGACCCCCTAGAAGATCGCAATATTTATTCACCCTCTTACGGATAGAGAAGCATTATGGCTGTGAGACCTTTTCTTATGAAGGGTTTAAGGAAAATTATTAGATCAGGCTTCAATACTAGAGTTTGGAGTGAACCATGGATCCCAGACCTCTGGGCTCGTCCGGCAAGGGCGGCCCCCCATATAGGGGTTCGTGACCCAAAACTTCTAGTCTACTCTTTTATTCGCCAAGACAAAAAACAATGGGATGTTCCCCTTCTGAATGAATTTTTCCAACCCGAGGACGTGCATCTTATCCTTGGGTTGAGACCTAGTCATCACCGTACTCTTAATCGCTACGCCTGGAATTTTACAAAATCAGGTATATACTTGGTTAAATCGGGATATGATCTGAGCCGAAGGATGAATTTAGAAGATAATTCGGGCGGGCTAAGAGAACCAAGTATTACAGCTCTACAAAGCCAGGTGTGGAAAGTCCGGGCACCTAGAAAGATGAAACATTTTATGTGGCAAGCCTTATCAGGGTGTGTTTCTACGTGCCAGAACCTGACTTATCGCCGTTTGGGCTCCGATAAAAATTGCCCCAGGTGTGGAGATATAGAAGAATCCATAAACCACCTTTTGTTGTTACGTCCCCCGGCCTTACAGGTCTGGGCATTATCGGACTTTCCGTCCCTTTCGGGTCTCTTCCCGAGTACTTCTATTTATCAAAATATGAGCTTCCTTTTTTGGAAAACAAAAAAAATAGGCATGGAGGAACCCCAAAAGAAGTTATATCCTTGGATTCTATGGTTTATCTGGAAAGCGAGAAACGACAATGTTTTTAAAGGAAAAAATGTGTTCTTCAGAGAATCTCTTATGCAAGCATCGCTTGAAGCAGAGAGTTGGAAAATTGCAAATCGTCGTGAGGAGGAAGATGAAATTATGAGTGATGACGCCAATGGAATGTCAGGATACCTCTAAATCTGAAATCTCGAACCATCAATCTGAGTCCTCTGGTATGCTGAATTGACGCCTCTTGGATCAATCAAGGGCTGACTAGTGGTCTGAGTTGGAGTTTTGAGGATGGCAGGGGTCTCGAACTGTTTGGAATGTAAGGTTGCCGGAGAAGTCTTTCGGCACTTCATGCCGAAATGGACTGCCTACTTTGGGCCATGACATGTTTGATCCAGAGACAGATTTTATCAGTGCACTTTCTGACTGATTGCTCGGACTTAGTAAGTATGACCGAGACTTCGGCGAATTAGACATCCTTCATGACGAAATTGGAATCTTTTCGGATCATTCGTGAGAGCTATTTAGACTTCAAACTATTATTTATCCCTAGAAGTCTAAATTGAGCTGATAATCTTGTAAAAGGAATTCAAGCAAAAGGGTAAATCTTTTCCCAAATCAATCATACCGAGCTAGTCGAAGAGGATTACCGAAACCCTCCTTCGAATAGCCAAATGTAATGTAATAGTTGAGTGGTGAAAAAAAAAACCCATATCTCATTGTAACTCACTCTTTCGAGTTACTGGTATTTTTATCGCTTCTGAGTTACTGTTATTTTTATCGCTTCTGAGTTGCTGTTGTTTTTATCGCGGAACACGATGTTACAAGTGACCATGGTATATCTGGATTCTGGTGAATCATTAACTATACCGATATTTGAATTTTGAAGCCATTTATGGTAAACCGAAACCAACATTGGCATATTGGTATCATTATCCGTCTTAACAGAGCGCTCACACATTTCCCTTATCTTTTCTCCATCTCCACTCGATGGGGACTCTCACGAGCGTCGCTTTCGCAGCTGCGGTTAACATCAGATTCCGATCGTTTCATTGCAATCTCCGGGAGAGTATTAAAACACCAATGCCCAAGGTTACGACATCATCGAGAGACAGACACTATTTCTCTTGCACAAAGGATTATCATACATTTAGGGCTGTAAATTGTTTAGGCAATGATCAAACCGGTAACAGAGATGGAAATGACGGAGATGCCAATTCGTCGGTTGCTAGAGATTCAGCTTTAAAAACGGCATCTCTTGAAGAAGAAGAAGAAGAAGAAGAAGAAGAAGAAGAAGAAGAAGAAGCAGACAAGAGAAGTAACAGTAGTAGTAGTAACGAGTTCGGTTCCGACAAGACTCCTTTTGTTTCTTCAAGGGTATACACTCTTGTCTCTGAATTAAATTTCCCTTTTTGTGCTGATTTCAATTGTATGAGTGAGTCTACTATTCCTTAAGTTTCAGTTTGTTCTTGTCACTATTAATTCCTTGGTTAATCAATTACACTTTCTCATGAATAATCATCTGCAAATGAGCTATAGATTCTCTACTTTTTACTTTGTGAGAGAGCTTTTTTCTTGTTCAAAGCAAAAAACAAAATCTGTTTAGTGGAAACTTAAAAATTGGGGATTTAGTGAAGGGTCTTGATTACGTAGGTTGTATGTATTTCGGTTGTTAGATTCACTGTTTACTAAGAGTAAAGTTTGTGTCTTTTCTCAGCGGTCCACTGAATCACCTATTGATCCGATATACAGCAGCTTCCAAATAGACTCTTTTAAGCTGATGGAGCTTCTTGGACCTGAGAGAGTCGATCCTGCAGATGTCAAGTTAATAAAGGACAACATTTTCGGATATTCGACATTCTGGGTGACTAAAGAAGAGCCGTTTGGGGACCTCGGCGAGGGTATCCTCTTTCTTGGGAACTTGAGAGGTAAGAGGGAGGATGTTTTTGCAAAACTTCAAAGAAAACTAACCGAGCTGGCTGGCGATAAATATAATTTGTTCATGATTGAGGAGCCTAATTCGGAAGGACCAGATCCGCGTGGCGGCGCCCGTGTTAGCTTTGGTTTGCTTCGTAAGGAGGTCTCGGAGCCAGGACCAACCACACTCTGGCAGTATGTGATTGCTTTAATATTGTTTCTTCTGACTATTGGTTCCTCTGTGGAGCTAGGAATTGCTTCTCAGGTACTCTTTTTGGCATAACCACTACATCATTATGTCATTGATCTTAAGTGCAATCACAAAAGTGCAGTAATGGAAGTTACTTGATTTAACAGATTAACCGTTTACCTCCTGAGGTGGTAAAGTATTTCACCGATCCAAATGCTGTTGAACCACCTGATATGGAGCTTCTGTATCCGTTTGTAGACTCTGCATTGCCTTTGGCGTATGGTGTCTTGGGAATTCTTTTGTTTCATGTAAGTTAAAACCTGTGTGTTTCTAGAGTAATGCGTTTCTTTATTATGAACGTTTGGTTTTGCTGCTTTCAAATTCATAACGAGCAGGCATGCTTCCTTGGTGGAATGATAAAGTTTCATGTGTTGGTGGTATTTGGTTTTCTTAGTTTGCTCTCAGTACTTCGTCTAGAGAGTTATATTTATGACTTGTTAATTTGCAGGAATTAGGGCACTTTCTTGCTGCAGTTCCAAAGAAAGTAAAGCTTAGCATTCCTTACTTCATTCCAAACATTACACTCGGTAGCTTTGGTGCAATCACACAGGTGATGTTCCTCATCATTTCTATTAGAACTCTTTTAAGTTCAGGCCTTAGGGGACTTATCTCCTTCTGAACTCAAAGTTCTTTGAAAATGCTTCCATTAACTTCTCTACTTAAATGCATCCATCTACTTTTCTGTTGATAACGAGCTGAACATTTTGAAGCTTTTCGAAGGCGAGACTATCGGGTATTAGCTAACATAATATTTGCCGTTTACTTGATTTGTACAGTTTAAGTCAATTCTTCCCGACCGGAGTACCAAAGTTGACATTTCTCTTGCTGGTCCATTCGCTGGAGCTGCACTCTCTGTTTCCATGTTTGCTGTTGGTCTGTTCCTATCTACTAGTCCGGATGCAGCTAGCGATCTGGTGCAGGTCCCAAGCATGTTATTCCAAGGTTCATTACTTCTTGGACTCATCAGCAGAGCAACTCTGGGATACGCGTAAGCTCTCCACAGCTAGCGACTGTTCAACATAGACGGAAAAATAATCTAACTCCAACATCAATTACAATTTTCCTATTGATTGCAGAGCTATGCATGCTGCAACAGTTTCAATCCACCCGCTTGTTATTGCTGGATGGTATCGTCTATTGCCTTGGCTCATGCCCTATTAATTCATCAGAAATCATGACAAAGTTTTGCTTACTTATAATTGTTAGGTGTGGTTTAACAACAACGGCTTTTAATATGCTTCCTATTGGATGTTTGGATGGAGGAAGAGCTGTACAGGTACTTCTCTTATTTATGGAACGCTTTTCAAAAACTAGAAGCCTTTATGTTGCATAGTAGAAATTTTTGGTTACTAAATGCGAAAACAATCTCGACCCGTATTAACGAAAATACTTCAAGTATCATTAGACCTTGCTACAGTTGATTCAAGTGTGTACTATTGTGTACACCAATGGAAGAAAACTATGATTTGAGACATGGATATGCCTCCCGTGCAGGGCGCATTTGGGAAAAATGCACTTGTTACATTTGGATTGTCAACCTATGTAATGCTTGGACTTAGAGTGGTATGTTCAACTGTTCCGAGCCATGATCTGCTGTTAGTATAATTCGTGCTCTTGTAACTACGAGTTTGACCTGTATGGGATTTGCTATCACATTTTCAGCTTGGCGGCCCCTTGGCACTTCCTTGGGGACTCTATGTACTTATCTGCCAGGTACTAAGAATTTCTGATCTCTGTAACTTCCAACAATGCAAGTAAGCCTTAAAATCTGTTTTCTAAAAAAGAGTACAATGCTTTTGAACAGAGAACACCTGAGAAACCGTGTCTGAACGATGTCACCGAGGTTGGAACATGGAGAAAGGCACTTGTCGCGACTGCAATTATACTGGTGGTTTTGACACTCCTGCCTGTATGGGATGAACTCGCAGAAGAGGTAGGCATAGGGCTTGTAAACACATTTTGATGTTGTATGCCTTATGTATGTGAGCAGATGTTGTAGTTAGGGCCAATCAGTTGCAAATTTTTGTTTTGGCATTATTTAGATTGCCAGATGTAATGAGAGTCATGTATGTACACAGAAAGCTCATGAAGAAAAATTGTATACTTCTGAATTGTGGTTTTAATCCACATTTATACATATATATGTAATTACTTTAGTTCTTCAAACGTTACAATTCCATTTGACTCTAAAATCTCATCCATTGTAAAAGACTAAAAGGAGATTACAAAGAGTAGCATTTAGTATTAGAATTCTCCTTCTAGAGTTTGCTTCTACTTGCACTTGCTACATCAAGATGAGATTAATCTTGCCGAGAAGGTGTCGAAGAAGATGTATTTGCCACTACTAAAATCAATAATCATAAGTTCCTGCAAAGCTCCATATCAGCTACACATACATGACAATTCCAGGAGACCTTAGTTTACTGATGATTGATGATAAAACTAAGGGGTTTCGACAAAAGAAATACCGTGACACAGTTACGAATGATATTAATGCGACTGTGGGAGGAGCCTGCAGGTGGGGCAATACCATTTGCCTTTGAATCTGGTCTCTGGTGTGAGGCCAACGCATGTATAGTGAAACCATTCACCTCCTTGACACTATACAAACGGGAAAGCGAATCACATGGTTTCGTAACAACTAAACATGGAAAAATAGAAAATAAGATGCCAACAGAACACTCACGTTCTTCTCATTGTCACAGGCAATCATGTCTCCAAAGGACACCTGAAAAAACAAAAATCAACAAGTGTTAATCAAACCACAACATGATCAGCAACCAAAAGAATTTATGTATTCAGAACCTGATGGCAGACACAGTAGGTCGGTTCGTTTGGATCGATTGGCTGCTCATCGATAGGGGTGAAGTCTTTCCGATTGCTTCCTGGAGGAGGCATGAGCTCAAAATCCCTGTCACGATCCCACTCTCTATTACTGTAATCAATCTTCTTAGACTGAGGTGTGCCATAGAAGGATTTGCGCTTTTCCGGTTTAGGAACTATAGGTAGTGGGGGAAGAACAGAGGGCTCGTCTGGTGGAATTTTTCCCTCTGATACACAAGAGTCATGAGAGAATAAACATGAGAGAAATAGATAGTACGCTGATATTGAACAGATTTAACTTCTTCCGTCAACGCATCATTTCACACGAGAGAAGTGAAACTAAGGCCAAACATATGATATGACAAGATGCACGATGAGCATTTAACTCTAAAGACTGGAACTAATCGATATGTACTGAAATTTATGCAAGTGGAAAGCATTTTATTTTTTTGGCTAACCCTTATGGAGTTGTTGCAGAAGAAGTTTACAAGAGATTTTAATAAAGGAAAGAGGCAATAATATAAGCAAACTAATCAATGTCCACTGGTTGGAACAAGATGGATATAAAGATGCCACGCAAGAGATTTGTCTCTTGCCCCCAAGTATCCTCCAACAAGATGTAGAACACTTGGCCTAACTCCCTACCTCATATGCTTAGTTAGCTAATCAGCAAGGTAAGAAGAAGGAGATTATAGTTACCAACAAACTAATCTCAATCTAACGCCTACCAAATCATACCCAAATCCATGTCAGATTGACTCACATATTACAATAAAGAATAGCAATTAGAATATGAAAGGACAGTTCTAATGAAATCCCCTTGAGAAGACAGTCAATAGGTATCACATACCTTGCTTTAAATCTTCAGAAAAATTATTCAGGTCCTCATCAAGTCGTTTTACATGACTGTCTATCTGCAACCGGAATAAACATAATAGTTATCTCACCACCATTAAAACTGGCCGAAACATCCAACGGAGTTGTATTCAAACCTCAGCTACAATATCTACCATTTTCAAGATTCAGAGGGAATAGAAACTCTATTTTCATTTCAAGACAGTAGAGATCACGATCAGGTACCAATTATACATATATAATAGTGTTTTTGTGACATATAATGCAGCTTACAAGATCATACGCTTGTCGGGCCAATAAGACCTTCTCAGTACACAAGCTTAATGCATTTTCCTGGCTGGATTCAATCTCTTTACGCATTTTCTCAATCGTTTCGTCTTCATCAAGACCATTGTTGTAATGATTATTGCCATTGCCCTTCTTGGAACTCTGTGAGGCAAGCCCTAAGCAATACTTAGTTTGCTGCCTCGTCTGGTTTATGAGTGCTATAAAAAAAACAAAACAACAACACAATCATCAATTCACAAAGAACCGAGGGAATGATAATAAACAATGTAATCAATGAATAAGTTTCTCTACATTGAGATCTCTCGTCTAATTCGCGAACTGTATTTAGCAGTCTTTGAAGCTCCGCAGGGAAAGTGCTGGCATCTACAAAATTTCGATTTTTTCCGATTATACAGATGCGAAAATTGAACCTCAAATTCTTCGAATTAGACAAAAGCTTTTATCAAACATGGAGAGACGGTTTTATCGATCTTACACTCAAGGTAATCATCAACGTAAACTCCAGTTCGCGCTATTGCCATCGTTGATGAGAGTGGATTTGAATTTAGGGTTTCGAATCGGGAAATTAAGAACACAGATTCGGAGCGTAGTTCAGGTTCGGTTTCACCCTTCCGTGTTTTTCTTTTGTTTATATTATTTTATCGACCAAGGACCGGGAAGGTTTTCGGGTTGAAACAGTCAGTATCCAAAAGTTTTCAAGAGTGTCGCCAACGCCAATAAATTTTAACATCTAAACAAATCTCCTATACACCTGACCTAATTGTTTCGGCAAAAAAATTGATATCATGTTAAATGTATAAAAGAAATGTATAATTAAACAAACTTAAAGATGTATTTATATATTGTACGATATATAAATACATTTCTATGAATTTCGAACTATATATTAATACATTTTTATTGGTGATAATCATGGACCGAAAACATGATCGAGAGTACGAACCACGGATCGAAGAGGATAAACTACGGGATGAGGAATATGAACGGCGGATCGAAGTCGAAATCCCTGATACAACCCTCATTGTACCAACAAACGGCACAATAATCTGATCACATACCAAGAAGCTAGCGGGGGCTGTTCGGAAGTTGCTTACCGAACTATGGAACCAAGATTCAAACCAGGAAACGGAACCAACAGCCTGCCCCAAGACCGTACTTACGTACCAAGGTACTTACTAACTCGGTCGGGTATTGTTCCTTAATACTCTTTTTTCTTGCACTCGGATTTGTCCCAATGGGTTTACCGGGTGGGGTTTTAACGAGGTTAAGGGCTATACCACCCTTACGACAGTGGTTCAGTCTGTGTTTGGTTCATAGGTCGGGAGTTCAAGAGTCCGATTTGGCCGAGCATGCGTAGAGTCAGTCAAGGGCAGCCGAATCGTTTTTCAAATTCTTTTATTGTTTCTTTGACTTTATTTATTGTTTTTATCATTTCCTAAGCATGACCGATGGTCTGTCTATGCCTCTATATAAACACGTTGCACTTGTCATTTTAGAGACATCTTTTTTTTATCAATAAAATTTTTGGAGTTTTCTCTCTTTTGTTCTTTCAAAACTGTATCGATTTCTTGGTGGTTAGCCATTAGATATTTCGGTTTTTCAAGCTTCTTTCACCGAGTTTGACGCAGCCTTCATTTTCAATTGATCTGGGTTGGTCATAGTAGTAACCGGGGCTTAGGGATTTTTGGGAAACAACCTTTTTCATGCCTCAATATTCGTTACCGCGATCTCTCTTTTCTTATGTTTCCACCCCTTTGTTTTTATTTTTTTTTTTTTGCGATTGGGCCTAAGGATATTCGGGACTTGTCTCACGCCTTAGCATCTTTCTCATCGGATCGAACTAAAGCCAAGGCTTATCAACCTCAACCGGATCAAGTGTGTGACAATCTTTGAGAGTTCATATCAAGTGGTATCAGAGCCACACGCTTGAAATCTCGGTAGTATCTATCCATTTTGTCTTCTAATTTCCGCTTTTTCTTATTCTCTCTTTGTCATTAAAAAAAAAGAAGAGATTTGATCGATTCAAAAAAAGGAAACGAATCAAATTCAAAAAAAAAGAGAAAAAAAATCTGCAATTCTTTTCTGTCTATCTGATCTCTTTCTATCCCTTGAATCGCTTGATAATCTGTTTGATTGAAGGCTTAAATCGAGTTTTTGATTTAGATTTTCTATAACCGATGAAAGGCTCTAGTATGTGTGAGGATATTAAGAGGACTGAGAGAAACACCGAGAGAAATACCGAGAGTTGTTTACTAATGTGTTTGTTATTATTTTTTGTGAGGTACAATTTAATGTCATCCGACGGAACTACCACTAATACTAGTGTCAAGTATTCTCCTCGGATCGAAGCAGAAAGACAACGGGTCAAAAGCACACTTATGGATCAAAAGCTCAATCAGATCACCGAACTAATGGAACACTTGAACGAGAGAATGGAACGCTTGGAGGTAGCTCCGCCTAGAAGGACTGACGACGCTGGATCAAGCAATAGAACAGGGTCCCAGAGAAGAACGCAGGAACGGGGAGAAGTTGTCACTGATAATCCGTTTTACCAGGACGGACACTCATCCGGAGGGAGCCGAACTAGACCCAGGCGTAACCATAATGATAGACGCGGGCCAAACCAAGAGCTGGACCAGGGTCAAAATTGGGATGAGATTCGGCGTGAACGAAACGAGCCATACAGCGGCCGTAACGAGCAGTACCGCAGGAGGGAATATGAACCCGATAACCTGTACCAAGCGCTAAACCGTGGTCGAGATCGGTACAAACCAGAGGCAGCCCAAGGATGACCCGACAACAACCTTGGCGGGCTGAAGCTTCGAATACCATCTTTTTACGGAAAGAATGACCCCGACGCCTACCTGAAGTGGGAGAAGAAAATAGAAATCGTCTTTGGTTGCCAAAACCTTATGGAGAGAAAGAAGATGAACCTGGCAGCAACAGAGCTCCATGGCTATGAAGTGAACTGGTGGGATCAAATCGTCACCAACCGGAGACGTAACGGAGACCGACTGGTTGAAACTTGGGACGAGATGGGCATGCTCATGCGAAGACGATTCGTTCCGAGCCATTACCAACGCGAGTTGCATACCAAGCTCAAGAGACTGGTTCAAAGAACCAAAAACATCAAAGATTACTACCAAGAGATGGAACAGCTAATGCTTAAAGCCGATGTCGATGAACCCGAGGACGCGACGATGGCCTGGTTCTTGAGTGGGTTGAAACGCAATGTGCAAGATTGAAACGGAAGGCCATCTTGGTGGAGCAACAGTTGAAACGGATGAGTTCAGCACGATTTGGTGCCAACTTCCGACCTAACGACCAATCCAACTACCCTGTCCATACCGACCAAAAATCTAAACCCGACTACAAACCGAGCTCGTCAGCAACCGATCCAAAGGGCAAGACCGAGGCTACACCGATCCGAAACAGGGATATCGAGTGCTTCAAGTGTAGAGGCAAGCGGTGTTACGCTAACAAGTGCCGGAATCAAAGGGCTATGCTACTTTTAAACTACGGCGAGTTTGTTACCAATGACGAGGAGGATACGGATCCCGTGTTCGATGGAGAAGCCGAGGAGAGCGAGCTGCTGAAGGAGAACTTCTGGTAGCCTGGAGAATGCTCGTATCTCAGGAAATGGTTCGAGAGGAGGATCAGAGAGAAAATATCTTCCACACGCGATGTAAAGTCCTTGGTAAAGTCTGCAGCCTTGTAATCGATGGAGGAAGCTGTACAAACGTGGTGAGTCAAACCATGGTGGAGAAACTTGGTTTGGAGACTAAGAAGCACCTCCAGCCGTATAGCCTAAGGTGGCTTAACAACTAAAGACAGCTAAAGGTGACCAAACAGGTGTCGGTACCATTCGCGATAGGCCGATACAAGGACGAGGTGCTGTGCGATGTTTTGCCGATGGAAGCCTAACATGTCTTGTTGGACAGGCCATGGCAATACGACCGAAAGGTGATCCATGATGGTTTTACCAACAAACAGACGTTTGAGCACAATGGCCGGAAGGTGACCTTGGCGCCCTTGTCACCACACGAGGTCTACCTAGGCCAACTCCAACTTGAGAAAAGTAACAAAGGTAAAAATATCTTGAGTGACCCCTTAAACATTTCAACTACTAAAAACGAGAGTGAAAGTTTGAGGAAAGCCCCATAAATGACTTTGGTGAGCACATTCGTGAGGAGAGATTCTCTTTTTGTGAGGCCAAATGAGATTAAACATGCAAAGCTTACCCGACAACCTTTTATTTTACTGATGTTCAGAAGTGCCTTGGCTAGCTCTACTAACCCCGAGCCGGAACTTCCGAGCGATATTTCTATAGTTTCGCAGGAATACAAGGATTTTTTCCGGAAGATAATCCAGGAGGTTTACCACCGATCCGAGGGATCAAGCATCAGATTGATTTTATACCTGGAGCGTCTCTTCCAAACCGACCGGTTTACCAAACCAATCCGATGGAAACCAAAGAGCTTCAACGCCAAGTAGATGAGTTATTAGAAAAGAGATACATCAGGGAAAGTATGAGTCTGTGTGCTGTGTCCGTGCTGTTAGTACCCAAGAAGGACGGATCATGGAGAATGTGCGTGGACTGCCGTACGATCAACAACATCATGGTAAAGTATCGACATCCCATTCCCCGCCTAGATGATATGCTAGATGAGCTCCATGGATCTAGTGTCTTTTCCAAAATGGATTTAAAAAGCGGGTACCATCAAATAAGAATGAAAGAAGGTGATGAGTGGAAGACCGCCTTCAAAACCAAATATGGTTTTTTACGAATAGTTGGTCATGCCATTCGGTCTTACTAAAGCACCTAGTACCTTTAATCATTTGATGAATCACGTGCTTAGGGCTTATATAGGAATCTTTGTAGTTGTTTACTTCGATGACATCCTTATTTATAGCAAGAACCTAGATGAGCATGTGGAACACTTGAAAATGGTCCTAGAGATACTTAAGAAGGAACATTTGTTTGGCAATTTTAAAAAAGTGTCAATTTTGTACAGATAACATGGTGTTCATAGGTTTTGTTGTGAGTTCACAGGGTATACAGCTGGACGAGGAGAAGATAAAAGCCATCCAGGATTAGCCAAGCCCGAAGACGGTCGGAGAGATCCGTAGCTTTCACGGTCTCGCAGGATTTTATCGGCGATTTGTTCGCGACTTCAGCACCATTGCTGCACCTTTAACCGAGATCATCAAAAAGGATGTTGGTTTCAAATGGGAACAAGCTCAGGAAGATGCCTTCCAGAATCTCAAACACAGGCTAACTCATGCACCCATTCTTTCTCTACCGAACTTTCTTAAAACGTTTGGGACTGAATGTGATGCATCAGGTGTGGGGATCAGAGCAGTTCTTATGCAGGAAAAATGTCCCATAGCCTACTTCAGTGAAAAACTCAGTGGTGCGACCTTGAATTATCTGACCTATGACAAGGAGCTGTACGCACTGGTACGGGCCTTGCAGACTTGGCAACATTACCTCTGGCCTAATGAGTTCGTGATCCATACAGACCACCAATCGCTGAATCATCTCAAAGGTCAGCAGAAACTAAACAAACGGCATGCCAGATGGGTCGAATACATTGAGACCTTATCGTACGTGATTCAGTACAAAGAGGCAAGGAAAACGTGGTGGCCGACGCTTTGTCCCGACGCTATGCCTTGATCTCGACCTTAGACGCTAAGGTCGTTGGATTTGAGTTGATAAAAGAGGCTTACGCAACTGATCCAGACTTCCAGGAAGTTTACCAAGCCAGCTCGAAATTTTTTTTCAGCAAATATTTTCAAAGTGACGGGTATTTGTTTTACGATAATCGGCTATGCATACCTAACATGTCCTTGCATGATTTGCTTGTCAGGGAGGCTCATAGTGGCGGTTTGATGGGTCATTTTGGAGTGGCTAAAACTTTGAGTGTGGTCCATGACCATTTCTATTGGCCGCACTTGAAAGGAGACGTTGAAAGGATCTGCGGCCGATGTACTGTGTGTAAAATGGCCAAATCCCAAAGCCAAGGCCCAGGTATGTACACTCCCTTACCGATCCCCAGTGAACATTGGACTGATATCTCGATGGACTTTATTTTAGGATTGCCTAGGACTAGACAAGAAAGAGATTCCGTTTTCGTAGTCGTTGATAAATTTCTAAAATGGCTCACTTTATTCCATGTCACAAAACTGATGATGCCTCCAATGTGGCCGACCTGTTCTTTAGGGAGGTAGTTCATTTGCATGGGTCCCTAGGACTATTGTTTCGAATAGAGACACCAAATTCCTTAGCTATTTTTGGAAAACTCTTTGGGATAAGTTGGGGACTAAGTTGTGTTTCTCTACCACATGTCACCCACAAACCGATGGTAAGACCAAAGTTGTGAACAAAACTTTGACATTTCTCTTAAGATCGGTCATTAAAAAGAATATTCGTACTTGGGAAGATTGTTTGCCGCACGTAGAATTTGCTTATAACCATGCTGTGCATTCTACTACTTTGTTTTCACCTTTTCAGCTTGTTTATGGCTTTAATCCTCTTACACCTTTGGATCTAACCTCATTATCTTTGAGTGAACGTGTAAGCATGGATGGGAAAAAGAAGGCAGATTTGGTAAAAAAGATGCATGAAAAGGCTAAGCAAAACATTAAAAAGAAAACGGAGCAATTTCGGAAGCACGCAAACAAAGGCCGTAGGAAAAAGGTGTTTGAACCCGGCGATCTGGTGTGGATCTACCTCAGAAAAGACAGATTTTCGGAAGAAAGGAAGTCCAAACTATTACTGAGGGTGGACAGGCCCTTTACTGTGCTAGAACGGATCAATGATAATGCTTACAAAATTGACCTCCAAGGTAAGTACTCAGTCAGTTCTAGTTTTAATATTGCTGATATTATTTCTTTTTTCGCAGACGGACCAGACTTGAGGACAAGTCCTTTTCAAGAGGGGGGATGATATGATCATGGACCGAGAACATGACCGAGAGTACGAACCACGGGTCAAAGAGCATGAACCGCGGGACGAGGAATATCAACCGCAGGTCGAAGTCGAGGTCCCTGATACAGCCCTCACCGTATCAACAAACGGACCAATGACCCGATCCCGTACCAAGAAGCTAGCAAGGACGGTCCGGAAGTTGCTTACCGAGCTATGGAACTAGGGTTCAAACCAGGGAACGGAACCAACAGCCTGCCCCAAGACCGTACTTGCGTACTAAGGTACTTACTAACTCGGTCGGGTATTGTTCCTTAATACTCATTTTCCTTGCACCAGGGTTTGTCCCAACGGGTTTACCGGGTGGGTTTTGAACGAGGTTAAGGGCCGTACCACCCTTACGACCGCGATTCAGTCTGTGCTTGGTTCGTGGGTCGGGAGTTCAAGAGTCTGATTCGGCCGAGCATGCGAAGAGTCAGTCAAGGGCATCCGAATCGTTTTTCAAACTTTTTTATTGTTTCTTTGACTTTATTTATTGTTTTATCATTTCCTAAGCATGACCGATAGTCTGCATATGCCTCTATATAAATGTGTTGTACTTGTCATTTTAGAGACATCTTTTATCTTTTATCAATAAAATTTTCGAGTTTTCTCTATTTTGTTCTTTCAGAACTTTATCGATTTTTTGGTGGTTAGCTATTAGATTTTTCGGTTTATCAAGCTTTTTTCACCGAGTTTGACGCAGCCTTCATTTTCAATTGATCTGGGTTGGTCGTAGTAGTAACCGGGGCTTAGGGATATTCGGAAAACAACGTTTCTCATGCCTTAACATCTGTTTTCGCGATCTCTCTTTTCTTTTGTTTCCACCCCCTTGTTTTTATTCTTTTCATTGCGATTGGGCATAAGGATATTCGGGACTTGTCTCACGCCTTAGCATCTTTCTCATTGGATCGAACTAAAGCCACGGCTTATCAACCTCAACCGGATCAAGTGTGTCACAATCTTTGGGAGTTCATATCAATTGGTTAAACAATATCCCAAAAAAAACAAAAACTAAAATTTTGACTTAAAAGCTATTTTATTATTTCTTAACTGTTGATTGAATTTAGTGAATTATGAAAATTAATATTTTATGGTTGTGTAATCCCTACGTTCACTATGCCTAAATTATTTATAAAAAAATACTTCAAAAATATTATAAACCAATGGTCTTTTATCTTACATAAAAATTAGAAGATGTTGATAACAAACTATACTAACCAAAAAATATTTTTAATTTTTGAAATTTCAAATTCTGGGTTGTGTAATCTTTTATTTCTCGATATAGTACCCAGTTATCTGAATTTTCCAAGACTGTGGACGACAATCTATTATAATCTTGCCATACATCTCCCATTAAAATTTTCCTGTATATTAATGTATTTTACATTCTTTAAATTCTCAATAATTAATGAAGATTGTTTCCAAAATTCCAAAACTTTCGGTGCAAGCTCAGTATATTCTTATTTGATACATTGAATACTAATATTAATGACGTCCTCTTAATAACAAACTACACTAATGATACGAGTATGGACGAGGTGCGAATTGAGAATCAGGCCGGAGGACTAGTCCAGACCGGAAATCACGACCAAATGGCCGAGCTAAGTGAGATGGAGGTTCAAGAAGGGAAACTGGCCGAGGTGAACGACCCAAGTCCAGAACTGACCGAGCTCACTGGTCCAATTACACGGTCCCGAGCTAAGAAGCTGTCAATGGCCATTTGGAGGTTATACACCGAGCTGATGGCCAAGTTTACGGATGCCACACTAAGCGACCGAGCTGTAACACTCTTAGCCTATTCGAACGGTGTGGCCCCTTGATACTCTTTTTCCTTACATCCGGGTTTGTCCCATTGGGTTTACCGGATGGGGTTTTAATGAGGTTAAGGCCCACATCTTTTCCTTATCCGAATTAGTTAAAAGTCGTTACAAGGAGTTGAAAGATCATTCGCGTAAAAGAAGTCAAATGGACATCCGAGGAAGCCGAGTGTCCTTTATCGTATTCAATGTATCTATTTATTATTTCTGTCCTTTGCACTTCTTATGAGACTCTATATAAAGAGCCATAATCCCTTGTATTTTGTCATTCACTTTTATCAATAAAAATTTCGAGATTTTCTCTTGTTCTCTTTGAGTTTCCTTTCTTAGGTGGTTAGCCTTGAAAGTTTATTTTGGGTTTATCGGATTCAGTCCATAGGATTCGACGCAGCCTTCCTTACATCTTGTTTTCGATTTCGTTCAAAGTAGTTTAGGGGCAACAGGATTTTCGAGATCAAGTCTCACGCCTGTTCATCCTTGACCCGCGAGATCAACACTTGGTGTTTTCATTCCTTGATCAGTTTCCGTTTCTCGCGAGTTGGGCCTAAGGATTTTCGAGGCAACCCCTCACCCCTTAGCATCTCTCCGATCAAAACGATCTGGCCGAGTTTATCAACCCCTACCAAACGAGCAAGTGCAATTTCCTTGGGAGGATCGTATCAAGTGGTATCAGGGCCCACTTGCTTACTCGGTAGTGTCTATCTATCTCTTTAACTTCCGCCTTTTCTCATCCCTTTCTTCTTATATTTCCGTTATAAAAAAAAAAGAAATCGAAAAGTCCAATTAAAAAAAAAAAAAAGAGGAATTTCAAAAGTCAAAAAAAAAAGAGGAAATCGTATTCTTTTCTATCTATCTATTCTTATTCTTCTCCTTCAAACATTTGATAAACCAAGGGAACCTAAAGGCAATCATCGTGAATCGATTAACTCCTTTAGAACCGGAAGAAAATCTTGTGTGGGTTTGTGAGATTAATAAGAGAGTGAGTGAATCAAAGAGAGAAACACTAGAAAGGATTTTTACTAACGTGTTTGTTCTTTTTGCGAGGTACGTGCATGTCATCTGACTACTCGTTGGACGATTGCGAGTTCTACACGTTCAAAGAAGGAAATCACGTTCGATGGTATACTCCCAGAGAAATGGAGGCCAAACTTCACCAGATTACCAAAATGATGGAGCGTATGAACCAAAGGATGGATCGTCTAGAAGTCCAGCCAAGGCAAGAGGAGGCCAACGACCAAAACCGCGAGGAGCCAATACATATCCGCCGAGACCGAAACTTCGAGCAGGAGATCGACAACCCATTCTACGCGGATAACCACTCATCTGGTAGCAGCCGAGTCAGGCCGCGAGGCAACCGTGGTGCACACCGAGGCCGAGCTGGACTAGACCGTGACCGAGGCAACAATTTCCCAGGCCGAAATTTCCGACGTGAAGAAGGGCGACCTCAGCGACCCATCCATGAACGAAGAGAAGCCGAACAGGCTCGAGGACGTAACGATAATGATCTAGGAGGCATGAAGCTGCGGATTCCACCTTTCTACGGAAAGAATGACCCATATGCTTTCCTAGAATGGGAAAAGAAGGTGGACATCGTGTTCAACTGCCAGGATCTGTCGGAGAGGAAGAAGATCAACTTGGCGGCCTCCGAGTTCAATGGCTATGCCATAGACTGGTGGGACCAGATCATGATCAGCCGGCATAGGAACGGTGAACGGCCAGTAGAAACTTGTGACGAGATGGCCACTCTTATGCGGCAACGGTTTGTACCATCCCACTACCACCGAGAGTTACATACCAAGCTTAGGAGGCTTACGCAAGGAACTAAGTCTGTGGAGGACTATCATCAGGAGATGGAACGTTTAATGCTAAAGGCCGACGTATTCGAGCCAGAGGACGCGACCATGGCCAGATTTCTAAGTGGCCTGAATCGTGACTTGCAGGACCGAATGGAGCTACAGGAGTATAACGATATGGCCGAGATGCTACACAAAGCGATTTTAGTGGAGCAACAACTCAAACGGAAGGGAACTAATCGATTTACCCCTGGAGCCAGTTCGCGACCGAACTACCGAGACGACAAGGCAACCTATCCCTCGCGCTCTAACACTCAACCGAGGACAGACGCAAAACCGAACCAGAACAAAGGCAAGACCGAGGCCAGTTCATCCAGGACGCGAGACATCGAGTGCTTCAAGTGTCGGGGAAAGGGACACTATGCCAATAAATGTCCGAATCAGAGGGCTATGCTCATGCTCGACACCGGAGAGATCATATCCGATCACGAGGAGGAAACCGAGCTGGTCTACGATGAAGAAGAGACCGAGGAGCGAGCTGTGTCCGGAGAGTTACTTGTAGCTCGGCGTGTTCTCATAGCACAAGAACGGACCAAGGAGGAAGACCAGAGGGAAAATTTGTTCCACAACAGGTGCCTGGTCCAAGGAAAGGTGTGCAGCCTGATTATTGACGGAGGGAGCTGCACCAACGTGGCTAGCACTAGTATGGTTGACAAGTTGGGATTGGAAACCCGTAAACACCCTCATCCTTACAACCTACGGTGGCTTAACAACCAGAGGCAACTCAAGGTCACCAAGCAGGTCACCGTGCCAATCATCATTGGACGATATGAGGACGAGGTCATTTGTGACGTTCTACCTATGGAGGCCGGTCATCTACTTCTAGGACGGCCGTGGCAGTTCGACAAGAAGGCGATCCATGATGGGTTCTCAAACAAGCATTCCTTTGAGCACCAAGGTCGCAAGATCATCTTAGCACCCTTGTCACCACATGAAGTCTATCTCGATCAAGTTAAGCTGGAGCAGAACTCTAAGGGCAAAGGTATTATGAGCGAATCCCAAAACACGTCACTTCAAAAGAGAGAGTCTGAGAAAAACCTAGAAATGGCCTATGAGGGAAATCCCGTGAGCAAAGAATCTTTTCTTGTGAGGCCTAGCGAGGTGAAATATGCCTTAGCCACAAAGCAACCTTTTATCCTTCTCATTTTTAAAGAAGCTTTGGCTAGCCATACTGACCCTGAGCCGGTTTTACCGAGCAGAATCTCTCATGTTTTGCAGGATTTTGCTGATGTCTTTCCAGAAGACGACCCAGGTGGCTTACCACCCCTTCGAGGAATTGAGCACCAGATTGACTTCGTGCCCGGAGCCACCCTTCCTAACCGACCTGCCTACCGTACTAATCCCGTGGAAACCAAGGAGCTTCAAAGACAGGTGGATGAACTTCTGGCCAAGGGTTACATTCGCGAGAGCATGAGTCCATGTGCCGTACCGGTTTTACTCGTGCCCAAGAAGGATGGAACTTGGAGGATGTGTGTTGACTGCCGAGCCATCAACAACATAACGGTTAAGTATCGCCATCCTATACCTAGGCTAGACGATATGTTAGATGAGCTTCATGGTGCATGCATCTTTTCTAAAGTTGATTTAAAAAGTGGCTATCACCAGATTAGGATGAAAGAAGGTGATGAATGGAAAACGGCTTTTAAAACTAAGCATGGTCTTTACGAGTGGCTTGTTATGCCTTTTGGACTCACTAATGCACCTAGCACATTCATGCGTTTGATGAATCATGTTCTTAGGTCGTTCATAGGTGTTTTCGTGGTAGTTTACTTCGATGATATCTTAATTTACAGCAAGACCTTAGATGAACATGTGCTGCATTTGAAAAAGGTGTTAGATGTGCTTAGACATGAACGACTCTTTGGAAACCTTAAGAAGTGTACTTTTTGTGCGGATCACGTTGTCTTTTTAGGGTTTGTTGTGAGTTCGCAGGGAATCCAGGTCGATGAAGAGAAGATCAAGGCGATCCAGGATTGGCCGAGCCCAAAGACTGTTGGAGAAGTCCGGAGCTTCCATGGCCTAGCTGGCTTCTATCGCCGTTTTGTCCAAAACTTCAGCACGATAGCCGCACCTTTGACCGAGATCATTAAAAAGGAGGTCGGGTTTAAGTGGGAGCAACCGCAGGAGGAAGCCTTTCAGCTCTTGAAACACAAGCTAACCCATGCGCCCTTACTGGTGCTACCTGACTTTCTTAAGACCTTTGAGATAGAGTGCGACGCCTCAGGGGTTGGAATTGGAGCCGTGCTGATGCAAGAGAAGAAACCCGTGGCTTTCTTCAGTGAGAAGCTAGGAGGAGCAACCTTGAACTACCCAACCTACGATAAAGAACTGTACGCGTTGGTCCGAGCATTACAAACCTGGCAACACTACCTGTGGCCCAAGGAGTTCGTCATTCATACAGATCACCAGTCGCTCAAACATTTAAAGGGCCAACAGAAGCTTAACAAGAGGCATGCCAGATGGATGGAATTCATCGAGACCTTTCCATACGTCATTCAGTACAAGCAGGGTAAAGAGAACGTGGTGGCCGATGCTTTGTCTCGACGACATGCCTTGATTTCCACTTTGGATGCGAAGGTGTTAGGGTTTGAACTGATGAAGGATGCCAACCTCACTGATCCAGACTTCCAGGACGTCTACCGAGCCAGTTCCAAATTTGCCCATGGCAAATACTACCAAAGTGATGGCTATCTTTTCTATGAAAATCGGTTATGCATACCTAACACATCTCTCCGTGATTTACTTGTTAGGGAAGCACATGGAGGAGGACTGATGGGGCACTTCGGAGTAGCTAAGACTCTAAGTGTGGTGCAAGACCACTTCTTCTGGCCGCACTTAAAACGCGATGTGGAGCGAATTTGTAGCCGTTGTACGATCTGCAAGATGGCCAAAACCCGAAGCCAAGGCCCAGGTATGTACACTCCCCTTCCGATCCCTAGTGAGCCTTGGACCGACATATCCATGGACTTTGTGTTAGGATTGCCACGCACTAGGAGAGGTAGAGATTCGGTCTTTGTGGTTGTAGATAGGTTTTCTAAGATGGCTCATTTCATTCCATGCCATAAGACCGATGATGCATCAAATGTGGCTGACCTGTTCTTTAGGGAAATAGTCCGATTGCATGGGGTTCCTAGAACCATTGTTTCAGATCGGGACACCAAATTCCTTAGTTATTTTTGGAAAACCCTATGGTCAAAACTTGGAACTAAACTTTGTTTTTCAACTACTTGTCACCCTCAAACTGATGGACAAACCGAAGTAGTTAATCGAACTTTGTCAGCCTTGTTGAGATCCGTGATTAAAAAGAATCTTAGAACTTGGGAAGATTGCTTGCCACACGTTGAATTTGCTTATAATCATTCGGTTCATTCAACTACAATGTTTTCTCCTTTTCAACTTGTGTATGGGTTTAATCCGATTACCCCACTTGATCTAACCCCTTTGCCTATGAGTGAAAGACTTAATCTGGATGGCAAGAAAAAGGCCGAACTGGTCAAACAGATGCACGAGAAAGCCAAGGAGAACATTCAAAGGAAAACCGAGCAATTTCAAAGAAAAGCAAACAAAGGAAGAAGCAAAAGAACGTTCGAGCCCGGCGACCAAGTTTGGATTTATCTACGGAAGGAAAGATTTCCTGAGGAACGGAAATCCAAGCTGTTACCCCGAGTCGATGGACCATTCACGGTCTTGAACCGCATCAATGACAATGCTTACCAGATCGACCTCCGAGGTAAGTATACGGTCAGTTCAAGCTTTAATGTTTCTGACTTAGTTCCCTTTCTTCCAGATGGACCAGACTTGAGGACAAGTCCTTTTCAAGAGGGGGGGAATGATACGAGCATGGACGAGGTGCGAACTGAGGGTCAGGCCGGAGGACTAGTCCAGACCGGAAATCACGACCAAATGGCCGAGCTAAGTGAGATGGAGGTTCAAGAAGGGAAACTGGCCGAGGTGAACGACCCAAGTCCAGAACTGACCGAGCTCACTGGTCCAATTACACGGTCCCGAGCTAAGAAGCTGTCCATGGCCATTTGGAGGTTATACACCGAGCTGATGGCCAAGTTTACGGATGCCACACTAAGCGACCGAGCTGTAACACTCTTAGCCTATTCGGACGGTGTGGCCCCTTGATACTATTTTTCCTTACATCCGGGTTTGTCCCATTGGATTTACCGGATGGGGTTTTAATGAGGTTAAGGCCCACATCTTTTCCTTATCCGAATTAGTTAAAAGTCGTTACAAGGAGTTGAAAGATCATTCTCGTAAAAGAAGTCAAACGGACATCCGAGGAAGCCGAGTGGTCCTTTATCGTATTCAATGTATCTATTTATTATTTCTGTCCTTTGCACTTCTTATGAGACTCTATATAAAGAGCCCTAATCCCTTGTATTTTGTCATTCACTTTTATCAATAAAAATGTCGAGATTTTCTCTTGTTTTCTTTGAGTTTCCTTTCTTAGGTGGTTAGCCTTGAAAGTTTATTTTGGGTTTATCGGATTCAGTCTATAGGATTCGACGCAGCCTTCCTTACATCTTGTTTTCAATTTCGTTCAAAGTAGTTTAGGGGCAACAGGATTTTCGAGATCAAGTCTCACGCCTGTTCATCCTTGACCCGCGAGATCAACACTTGGTGTTTTCATTCCTTGATCAGTTTCCGTTTCTCGCGAGTTGGGCCTAAGGATTTTCGAGGCAACCCCTCACCCCTTAGCATCTCTCCGATCAAACCGATCTGGCCGAGTTTATCAACCCCTACCAAACGAGCAAGTGCAATTTCCTTGGGAGGATCGTATCAACTAATCTACATCTATAGTATATTCATTTTATTTTACTTTCCATTTCAAAAGTTTTGCGGTGTTACACTCTTCAAATTCAAATATTAGTTTTTCCTCCACTAAAAATCACACAAAGATTTAACCTAACTATACGCATTGGTACCTTTACATCCCGTATATATAGAGGATTTCCTTGCCATTCACTTACCACGTCAAACAAAACTTATTTCCTATAGCTTCACTTTCTTCTTATAGGAAATACTAAAATAATGGCCTCCTTTACCAACCTCAGTGCACTAAAACCTTTCAAAACTCAATGGAGAGTTGGTGTTAAGATTCTTAAGCTGTGGAAGTAGTTCTTGAATGGTGTTCAAACTCTTGAAATGGTCGTCGTGGATGGGAAGGTATTCTGAGTTACTACGTTTATATATTATTTTAAACTTTTGATAAATTATAGTATAAGTAAACCAATTAGTTAAAATTATCTACATCTTACGCTGTATTTTTATCTTTACTTGCAGAATCAAACAATGCACATGTCTGTGAAGAAAGAGTTCATAAGGAAATATGAGAATTTGTTGGAAGAAGATATGATCAAAATCTTTACCAACTTTCAAGTCACACATGATGGGGGATACTCTGGACAATATCTCATGTGTACAAGCAGAGTCGTGCCTCCCTTAATGAAAAAAAGGCATTGGCCTTATGCCACATCTATAATTTCAGTTTTTAGATTACATATCAATAATAATATTAGTTAAGTTAGTGAAAGATTTGTTGTTAGAGTCTTGTAATAATAATTTTAACTTTCAAATCATAATTTATCTATCATCTTTTTACTATAATCTAATAAATTTTATTTTATTTATCTACATATTATCTGTTATTCTATCATTTAATATGTTTTAATAAGTACTTGATATTTTAACATATTTTTAAATGATAAACTCATTAAAATGTTTCATATATTTATTTTATATATAATTTTACATTTTAGTAATATAGTTTTACAGTTTGATTTATTTTTAATTCTATAATTTATAAAAATTATACACTTATAAAAGATCACAATTTTCTAAATTGTCTTAGGCCTCTAAATGTGTTAGCACGGCACTGTTTACAAGATCCAGTTCGCCTCTACTACGTCTGTGAAACCAGCTGAAGAATTGGATCCAACTGTCTTAGGTTTGAAATTTGTTAGTTTCACTAACATTCATGATGGCAAACTCAGTCCAGACTTCTTGATAGGTATACGTTTATCTATCTATGTATATATATATATATATATATATTATAAATAGGTATATATGTGTTTTTATTATATCATTATATCTAATCGATCTACTTCATAAAAATGAATATTTACAGCTGTCGTTGGTCAGATCGTTAGTATTGGAAAAGTTGAAATATTGAACGTGAACAAGAAACAAACAAAACGTCTTACCATGACCCTAAGTGACGCAAGGTATAAATTATTTTTATTGTTTATAAGGATTATCTCATATTAAATTTTGACACCACTTATAGCGATGTATATTTTTGCATGTAGTGATATCCGTTTGAATTGTGTTCTATGTGGTAACTACGCTGAGAACCTTGAAAGTGTTGCTACTAATTCAGCTGACGCTGTCATTGTGTTTGTGTTGCGGTTTGGAAAGTTGCATCTATACCAAGGTATCACCGCGCGAAGTTGTAATCGTACATCCAAATCAAAACTCTTTGTCTATTGGTTTAATACATAGATGTCAAATACTCAGGTAACTAGAGTATTGGCAATTGTTATAGCTCTTCTATTGTCATGACTGATCCCGATCTACCAGAGATCAAGTCATTCAAAGAAAGGTATAATCTATATTTTCAATATATTATTAGGTGTTGTATAAATCTACAATAATATCTGTATTCTATTTTGCAGTTGACCAACTGATGGTTTAACACTTTCTTACACTCATCCTAATCAATTGACTATTGTCAATTCTGTCTCTGTACGTGATGATTTTTTTCTCCATCCTCCTCAGAGAACTATAAGTGAGATAACCGCTGCCTTCGAGGTAATTTATTTATATTTATTAACACAGTTTTACAAATGCATTATTACAGTTTCTAATAGTTATTAACACAGTTTTACAAATGTGTTATTAACACAATGATTGTAAAACTGTTTTTTGATGATGTATCTATATAGGTTGCAAAATGTGTAACAACAATCATGTCTATTGACACTGAATTTGGATGGTTCTACATGTCATGTAATGCATGTGCCAAAAACGTTCTTCCACGTGACATGGATGAGATGAGGGAGCTGTATCCGGGCAGACTTTTTCCTAAATAATTGTGGAGTGTGGTAAGTAAAAAGAAGACGTTGAGCAAGTAGTTCCAGCGTAAGTATATCTCTTATTTTGCCTAACAATACAGTGACTACATTATATTGCACTCTATTGTATATTCACATGTTTTAAATATGTTAATATAAATATTCAAGTTCATATTAACTTTTCGAGTAATGGATAATACTGGTGAAACAAAGTTCTTGATATTTGATAAGCTTGCTACGGAGGTTGTCAACCACACAGCCGCCCAACTAACACAGTCTGTTGATGAGGTCTTCTTGAATTATGAAATATTAAATTGAATATTATTGTGTTAATTATTATTTATTTATCAGTTATTCATGAAACAGATTCAGGATCCTGATGTCCTACCTCTACCATTGAGTATCATATGTGGGAAAACCTATTTGTTCAAGATATCCATTGAGAGTTCGAACATTGTTTAAACAGTGATGTTTATAAAGTTTCCAAAATTGTTACTCAAAGTGATATGGTTAAAGAGTTTTCTAAATTTTTGCATCATTGATATGCTACAGTGATACAATTTGGTCATTACCAAATTACTTTCTTACTTATACAATGATAGTTTTATTTATATAGTTATCTATATATATGTGAACAAAATACACCTGAAGTTAAAACAGAGGAAAAAGCGTCTCACCTTATTGACGATAAGGTTAGTTATATATATATTGGGTTGATATCTCAAAATTGTATTTTTATAAAGAAATTCTAAAAATATCAAAGTCATACTTATATGCTAGATTCCGAAGATGTTGCTTGATAGTAGTGATGAGGAAAACACACTCACATCAAAACGTAAGAGTCCTGACAAGATCGAGGTGGAGAAAATTGAGGATGATCATTCAGCTGTCAATAAAACTTGCAAAAACCAACTGAAGCCTTATGATATTAAGAAACCTACTGTTCTTAAGCAAGTGAAGAAAGAGAGGCATGATGGTTGAATTTTGAATCCATTTAGATTATGAATACGGACCTTTGTTTTAGTTTTCTTAATTGTTGGTCATTTAACTTTGGAATAATAATCGGATGTGTGCATCATCCGGTTGGTTTTCTTTTCATTATTTCGTTTGAATTATTTATTTTTTGTTAGCTATCTATGGATTAATAAAAACAACATATTTTCATATTTATCATTTCAATTTAATTATTTATTGCAGTTTGTGCTATGAATTATGATTGTTTATAAAAATTAAATTATTAAGTATTGACTGAACAACAAATAATGTAATAAAATAAAAAATTATCAAAATATATTCCCCATTTCGTGTTGATGTATATCATGTCGTTTTTGTTTACTACCTACATATGTTGTTAAAGAATTGTAGATGTTGAATACATATAATTGATTAAAGAATATAGCATTTGGGATCTGGTAGAGTTATTAGGATAAATATTTTGTAAATAAAGATCTTTATTGATATGTAAACTTAATAGAGATTTTATATTTGTACATAATATAACATATGAATCAATTGTTAACCATTATTGATATTGAATATTTTAGAAATTGATATACTCTAAAAATTTGAAATTACTTCATATTATTTTTATTCTATAAGAAAACATTATAGCAAAATTCCTTTATTGTTTTGACATGTTCAGGCAATTTGCAGAGAACTTCTCCTTTGAAGCAGTTAACATTCTCCGTCTTTTCCCCTTTATGTATTTCTATATTCTTTCAAACCTATGATATTCAGCCAGTATCATTTTCTATTTGAAATTTAAGGAAGAATCTATTTAATAACAGACACTAATATTTTGAAGTAATACAAGTGAAGTTGTTATACAACTATTCAAATCGTTTAGATTGAACATGCTAAAAATTAAATTCTTTGGAATTTAGCTCAATATTAAAAGTTTGATATATTTACAGAATCTCAACCAGAATACATATATGCCGTTCGTAAAAGTTGGTTTCATTTTAGGAAGTAATCCATAAGTATAGAGGATCTCTGTTACTATAATTATTTATAATATTACCTTCTTATATATTACATATCTTTGTCTTTAACGTAAACAAGATTCCAAATTTTGGTTTGATTCATAATCTTTCGGTTACCTAATATCTATCATATTTGTTAGGAAAATATCGATGAAATCCTAACACATTAAATCCTTTCATATGCATATATATATATATATGGTTGTCCCTAGTGAACACTTTTCAGTCCATGCAACTGTAGCAGATATCCGTCTTTTGAAACTATCTTTCTCTGCATTTTTTCGTTTATTTATATCCCCCGGACTCTTAATACTGAGGCAGATGCTATTGCGAAAGAAGCTCTTCGAGCTCTCTTGAACGTTGTTGCTTGATTTATTGAAGTTTAAAGTCTAACAAAAAAATGCATATATATATATATGGTTATACTGTATTAAGACACAATCATTCATAACAATCAAACTATAAAAAAACTATAGACAAAAAAATGACTCTTCTTATTGACAAAATTCATAATCTTAATTAGTCTACAACAGAATGGACTGTTCGACTTAAACTACTTAAGAAGTGGAAGCAATATACTAGACATCAAGAGACTACTCTTGATATGAATATGAATAGATATCAAAGTAAAAATAATGATATCTATAAAATATTTTACTTAAATTTTTTTATTCTGATTGCCTACTAATTGGTTTTCATTTTCACTTTCAAGGTAATAAGATCCAGGTCAGAGTAACAAAGAAATTCATTAGGAAGTATGACTGTTTACTGATTGAGGGATCATAGTTTGAGATCAAAGATTTTGCTGTAATTCGAACACAATGTGGAAAAAAACGTTCGACCATACAAAAAAATGATTCAGTTCATCATCTCTACAATGTTTCAACCACTTAACTACTGTGAGTGTATGTATCTTTAATATGTTATCATGTTTTTTTAATTCGAAATTATATACAACAACTACTAATTATCTCCATTGTTTATTATAAATATATGTAGTTAGAAGAACAAGTTTCAATGGTAAGAGGTGCAGCCTATATTATTAGTTTTTAGAGGTACTTCTCATTCTCTTGCTTTTTAAAAAATTACAGTTGATGAATTAACTAAATTAATGGAATTTGATGTTATTTGCTATTAACAATATATTTGTTATACTGTGCAAGTTTAGCAATAAGACAACTGATGCATCATGAATAAGAAATTTTTGTATTCTCATTTAGCTGAGAGTCATAGCGAATTATATAATTTGTTAGCAGTTAGGTTTATTTGTTTTATTTAAGATCTGTTTGTTTCATCCAGCTTAATAATAATATGTTTAGATATACTTTACATTTATCAAATAATTCAGACCTGAAGTTATTAAATATTCAGGCAAATATTCAGTTACTTTTCCTCATTGAATTTTTCAAATCTGCACATTTGTAAATTCGAATACAGAGCATAGAAAAATAATACTTACATGGAAAGACGTTCGAAACTGCAGAGTATAAGCAGAGCATTGTGTGCTGACTTTAATATCTTACCTATATAAAGAACACAATTTTAATTATATATTTACCTATATTTATGTATAATTCAAGAGAGATGCAATTCATATAATGTGCATTGTCTCCACTTGGATTTAGATTATTTTTATTTCCATTTTTGCTAGAATAAACAACTTCACTTATATTCATTATTTGTCATGATAATTATATGACTAAATTGAGATTACCTTAATAGATGCAATTTCATAAAAAGTGCATATTTCTCAGAAACAATGCATTTGATTGACCTGTGCATTTTGCTTTTTCGAAAATGAAATTTTTTAAAAAACTTTTTAAATTCAATAACCCTATTGATTAAACATTCGGTTTCAAAACCCTGTAACATGTAGGGTTTTGTTTTCTTTCCTATATTTATTATATCGTATATCAAAGGATATCTCATCCCCCATTAAACTTCTGCAACTTCTGTTTTCTATAATAGCTCTAATCTCTTTAAAAACAAAAATTCACCTCTTAGGGTAATGGCTACCTATGACTGCATCAACAATTTGCATCTAGATAAAACAAACTGGAGCATCAGAGTTAAGGTACTGAAGAAATGAATCGGCCAGGGAACTCCTAATCATGATTCCTTACAAATGATGCTCATGGATGAAGAGGTTTGTTAACTCAAATTTGTCCGTTATGTTAATAATATGTAATTTTGGATTTATTATAATTTTAATTTTGAAACATTTAATTTATTATCTTCAGGGTGATATGATTCAAGCATATCTGTATCATGCCGGTCTGATCAAAGTATATGGTAGAGTGATGCGAGTTGTAAACGGGGTTTGTTGTTTTCCTTTTACTAAGCTTCAGGTTTTAAATTTATAACCCCTAAATGTCTGCAAGTGCACAGATGTGCGCTGTAGTACTTAGGGTATCGATCCACAGAAACTTAGTTGTTTCAGTACGAATTCACTGCAACGCTTAAATCAGATTAGAACTAAACGGTTTGGATTTTGGTTTTGGGTTTTGGTTGTCACTAAATCTAAACTAGAAAGCTAAACAAGTAAAAGCAATTGAAAGTGAAAGCAAATAAAAGCAAGTAAGAATCGATTAAACAAAAGCGAATGAAGGAAACTAAATGGCGATTAAACTAGGCGATTGAAAGCAAAGAACAAGCAAATGAAAAGCAAACTAAATTGAAGGTTGTAAGCAATGAAAGACAAACGTTGGGGCTCAAGGGGTTTCGCAGGGGTTCATGGACTAGGCTATATCGATTTTAAGCATATGATAAAGGTAATCAACTACGTATGTTCTAGAACTCGAGGCACGGAAGTATGAATAGTCTACTTTCGCAGCACTAAACAACTATCTCTGGCAACCCTAATCAGTAGGTTTCCACTTTGATTTTGGAAGGGAGAAGATGCAATAGCAGAACAAGACTCATCAATATTCACAACTCAACTACAGGTAGGTTTCCACTCCTACAGAAGAATTGCTCGTTTCACCCTAGTTCAGACAATCAATGAAAGCTTTCGCAACATATCATATCAGATCGGCTTCTAAGTGGCCAGCAAAGAATCACGCAGTAAGATTAAAGGCAAACGAAGAACATCTAGAAGATTATAAATCCTAAATCTATCGATTCATAAGCAAAGACACATGAAATTCCCTTTGAAAAATCCCTTTAAACCCAACTGGGTAACTACTCAAACATATTGTAAACAATCATCACAGAGTATTGAAAGTTGCAGGAAATTAAAGAACAGAAGGGAGAAGAACGAAGAACGGAAGCGACGACGGAGGCGCGATGATGCTCTCCTCGGCGGCTCCTCCTTCAAAGGCGGCGGCTCCTCTAGGGTTTCTCACGAAATCCCTCTCTCTCTCTCTCTAAGTTGTCTAAGTTTCGGTTTTCTATTGGTCTCCCTCCTTTAGAATGACCTAAAGGGGGTATTTATAGCTTCTGAGGTGGTTCTGGACACTTAGGGCTTCAAAAATAACGAAAGGAATTGATCTGGGCTTTAATTAAGTCGTCGGGAAAGTGAACGACCAAAGTCCGCAGTCGCGGTGGCTCTACCCGCGGGAAAATGGGTGTTTGCCGCGGTCCCGGCACCTGCTCTCCTTCGGAACTGCATTTTCTGTCATTCTTGCATCGGGATTATCTGAAGATCTAACCGTTGGATTGTCTCCAAACCAAGTGCATTAGAAAGCTGGTTGGATTCTCTATGTTGTCTCAAATTTTGGGGGTGATCAGACGGTGAGAAGGTCTTCATCGCTTGTCATACTTATGACGGTCTGCATTTATCCAAAATTGCTCATTTGTTCCAAATTGCATATCTTTTGCCCAAATTTCCTGTAAAGTCTTTTGAAACTCTAAAACATTGAAAAAACTTTAAAAACATTGAAAACAGAGTTAAAACACCTGCATAAGATACAATTATGATCTATAAAAGTGGTCAAAATACGGTGTTATCAACTCCACCAGACTTACCTTTTTGTTTGTCCTCAAACAAACTTAAGTCAGGAAAGAAATTTTTGAAAATCGCAGGAACTAAACAATATCTCAGTGACCGTCCTTCTAAACCATAACTTATCGTGAAACATCTATTTGGATCTAGTCTAGAAAATTCTCACTAAAGTACAAGCAAACTAGTCCGTTAATCTGTCATGTGAAAATCTACACACTTAGATCTAACTTCCAGTCAACTAGCTCTCTACATTCATTAAGTGTAGTAGTGAATTCTCATCAAAGACATTATTCAGGGTAGACGACGTTTGGTATTAAAAGCTATTTAAGTGGTGGAGTTTAAGTGTTTAGGGTTACCTGAAGAATATGGAGGATGCAAGATATTATGCAAAACCGCAAGAGAGAGAAGGACCTGTTGATGACCGCAGATTTTCAGTCACTTCTCCTTTGCCAAATGTTGCTGCATAATCTTTCCCCTTTGTTGTAAACAGCTGTTCCCCCAGACTTAGATCTTTTCCGGAAATCATAAAGATAATCTCCAAAACTCTATATAATCGAACTCAAGCTTGCCTCAAGTATAAAATTCAATCCTCCTAGACTCTCTAAGGTTTTAAATTTCCTCTCCCTTCATATTTTTTTTTTCTTTTTCGGATTTTTTTTTTTTTTTAGAGAGGAAATAACATAAAAGAGAGAGTGTAAGGGACGAAATTGTACCAAGATTTTGAATTTTTTCCAAGGCAAACTGAATTATCTCCTTTTGTTGAATCATTCCAATGAAATCGCAGGTCTCCGTCTTCAGTGACTGAAAACCGCGTTGATCCTCTTTCTCTCCGACGTTTTTGCACATATCTGCATATAGGACAATGAAAAACAAGAATGCATGTGGTTTGAAAGAGGTTAGGTTCGGTGGGGAACTAGCTAAAGATAAACTAGCCATTCAGGATCAACAAAGAGTGGTAAAAGGATAAAGGAGTCCTGAATGTATGATTCGTTTCCCTAATCTAACGCTTTAATGAGAAAATTAAGTCAAAATTAAGTCCATATAAAATGAGCTAGTATATCCTGTCAGAAAGAATCTCCATGAATAGAAGTCCTCTGGTGGGATTTCGTAATGCAAGTACTTAGCTACCGCCTAGTCTAGGCCTAAATCACAAATAGAGCAAAAAACGAGAAAATAGCGTAGAAGCACACTGGTCTAATTCATCATAGTAATGTTTATTGTGTTCCTGGTTTGAAAACTTTTGAAAAAACATTTTGAAAACGATTTTTGAAATTTTTTTTTTATTTTTTATTTTTTTTTTTTTATGAAAAACATTTTGAAGAAAATTTTATGTGTCCAAAACAAACTCAAAACAAATCAAATTTCATTAATAACGGATGAACATCCTCCTCCAGACTTATTTCACTGTCCTCAGTGTGATAAATCTTGGAAAGAATGGTAAAGAAAATAGAAAAGTTGAAATGTTTAAGTGAACTTATCGTGCTGGAGAGTGCTGCTCGTCTTTTTTATTTATTCTTCCTTACTGAAAACCTGAAATTAAATGAAACAGAAACAAAGCAATGGAAATAGAAAATAAAGGTCAAAGGGAAATAGATAAAATACCAAGTGGGTTGCCTCCCACTAAGCGCTTGTTTCAAGTCGTTAGCTTGACATTGTTGCTTGATCAGACTTAACCGGGATCGTGACTCTCCTTGGTCTCATCATTGGCCGATGATGGATCAATCAAAAACATCACTTCTCTCTCGTCTTCTGTTTTTTCAGCCAGATATGGCTTTACACGCTGTCCATTCACTGTAAATGAGTTTCCGTTTCTGTCCCACAGGACAATGGCTCCGTATGGCTTAACTTCCTTTATCGTGAAGGGTCCAGACCATCTTGAACGTAATTTTCCTGGAAAAAGCTTAAGACGAGAATTGAAAAGAAGTACCTTATCGTTAGGAGCAAAAGTTCTATGAATAATCTTCTTATCATGATATGCTTTAGTCTTCTCCTTGTAAATCTTCGAGTTTTCGTAGGCATTGTGTCGGATTTCTTCTAACTCGTGAAGTTGAAGTAGTCTTCTTTCTCCAGCTGTTTTCAGATTCATGTTCATCTCCTTGATAGTCCATTGCGCCTTATACTCGAGTTCTACTGGAAGGTGACATGCTTTCCCGTAAACTAGGTTGAATGGTGTTGTTCCTAATGGTGTCTTGAATGCTGTTCGATACGCCCATAATGCATCGTCAAGCTTTGTAGACCAATCCTTGCGATGTACTGCAGTTGTTTTCTGCAAAATCGACTTGATTTCTCTATTTGAGATCTCCAATTGACCGCTGGTTTGGGGATGGTATGGAGAAGCAACTTTATGTGTAACTCCATTCTTTCTAAGAAGATTCTCGAAAACTCTGTTGATGAAATGTGATCCTCCGTCGCTTATCACAATTCTAGGAACTCCAAAACGCGGGAATATAACAGATTTAAACAGCTTCATGACAACTTTTGCATCATTGGTGGGACTAGCGACTGCTTCAACCCACTTAGAGACGTAGTCTACTGCTACTAAGATGTATTGGTTTCCAAAAGAAGTAGGAAAGGGTCCCATAAAATCTATTCCCCAAACATCGAAAATTTCGACTTCGAGAATAAAATTTTGAGGCATCTCATTCCTTTTGCTTATGATGCCCATCCTTTGGCATTTATCGCATCTCGATATATAAGCTTGAGTATCTTTGAACAAAGTAGACCACCAGAAACCTGCTTGTAAGATTTTTGAAGCAGTTTTGAAGGTTGCGAAATGTCCTGCATAAGACGAGCTATGGCATCCGAATAAAATTCCTTCCATCTCTGCTTCAGCCACGCATCTTCGGAATAACCCATCAGCACATCTCTTATAGAGATAGGGTTCATCCCAAAAATAATGTCTTATGTCCTTCAGAAACTTTTTCTTCCTATACCCGAAAAATTGTGGTGGTTCTACATCAGCTGCTAGGTAGTTTGCTATGTGTCTAAACCATGGGGTGTTGAAAGCATCTGCTCGTCGCATTAGAGGACGTGGTGGTGCGGTATTAGCATTGGTGGGGGTTGTATCTATAGCATAGATGTTTTCTTCTGGCAAACTGTCATTTAAGGGCAATCTTTCTTCAACTCGAATTCATGAAAGATGGTCTGCAACTCCATTATCTGCTCCTTTCCGATCTCGAATTTCGATGTCGAATTCTTGCAGTAGGAGGATCCATCTTATCAACCGAGGTTTAGCGTCTTTCTTAGACATTAGATACTTGATTGCAGCATGATCAGTATGAACTATGACCTTAGATCCTACGAGATAAGAACGGAATTTCTCAAATGCAAATACGACAGCCAGAAGTTTTTTCTCTGTTGTAGCATAATTGCATTGAGCTTCGTCTAGAGTTCTGCTTGCGTAGTAGATTACGTGCAGTTTCTTATCTTTTCGTTGGCCAAGCACTGCTCCGACTGCATAGTCACTTGCATCGCACATGATTTCGAATGGGAGTTCCCAATCAGGTGCTTGCACGACAGGGGCGGAGATAAGGGCTTGTTTGATCTTATGAAACGCGGCTAAGCACTCATCATCGAATTCGAAGTTCGTTTCTTTGCAAAGCAAACGCGTAAGAGGTCTAGCTATTTGAGAAAAATCTTTTATGAATCGCCTATAGAATCCTGCGTGTCCTAAGAAACTACAAATTCCTTTTACGTTTGTGGGTGGTTGTAGGCTGGTCATGACCTCGATTTTAGCTTTGTCAACTTCAATACCTTTTCCGGAAATTCTATGCCCAAGCACGATTCCGTCTTGTACCATGAAGTGACATTTTTCCCAATTTAATACTAAGTGCTTATCTTCACATCTTTGCAGAACTTTACCAAGGTTGCCTAAACATTTTTCAAAAGAAGATCCATAGACAGAGAAATCGTCCATGAATACTTCCATGAAATCTTCAATAAAGTCTGTGAAGATCGACATCATGCACCGCTGGAAGGTAGCAGGTGCATTACACAATCCAAAAGGCATACGTCGGTAAGCAAATGTGCCATATGGACAAGTGAATGTCGTTTTGTCTTGATCCTCCGGTCGAATAGGAATTTGGAAAAATCCGGAGTATCCATCAAGGAAGCAATAGTAAGGGTGATTAGCTAATCTTTCTAGCATTTGATCTATGAATGGAAGTGGAAAATGATCTTTCCTAGTTGCTGCGTTCAGTTTCCGGTAATCGATGCACATACGATATCCAGTTACTGTTCTTGTAGCGATCATTTCATCTTTATCATTTTTAATGACAGTGACTCCTCCTTTCTTTGGAACAACATGAACTGGGCTAACCCAAGTGCTATCTGAGATAGGAAAGATTATTCCAGCTTCTAAAAGTTTCATAATCTCCTTCTTGACAACATCCATGAGATTAGGGTTCAGTCTCCTTTGACTTTCGATTGAGTTTTTAGCGTTATCCTCTAGATTTATCTTGTGCATACAAAGATCTGGAGAGATTCCAGGTATGTCATCAAGTGAATATCCTAAGGATTTTCTATGCTTTCTCAGCTCAGTCAACAGCATTGTGGTTTCTTCTTCCGCCAAACCAGAGTTTATTTTGACAGGATAAGTAGAATTTGGTCCAAGGAAAGCGTACTTAAGTCCGACGGGAAGAGGTTTAAGCTCGACTTTAGGGGCTTTAAGCTCGCTCCAAGGATCATTAATTGCTGCAGCAGTGTCTTTAGGAGGTGTAGGAATGTTTGTTTGGTCCTTAAGATCTAGATAGTGTAGAGGTTGCCTATAAGTTTCGGATTTATCAAGCATACGTGTGCATTCACTTGAAATTTCTTCAAGGAAATTGCGTTCATCTTTTGCTGGTGAAAGCGTGACACTTAAAGGGTCGTCTAGAAGCAGATCTTCATAGACTTCCTCAATAATTCCGTCTAACTCATCAACCCAACAAATTTTGCCATCCAAATTTGGTTTATCGAAACTTTTGTTCATGTCAAACTGCATAACTAGGCCGGCCAGATGAAGGTCGATTTTTCCTTCAGGAACATTGATTATGGCTCCGGCTGTAGATAAGAATGGTCTTCCAAGAATAAGGGGATCCTTAGGTTCTTTTTCTAGTTCTAGAACTACAAAATCGGTTGGTATGGAACATTTTTCGATTTCGACGGGAACATCTACTAAGATACCTACAGGTTGTCTAACAGAACGATCAGCTAATACTAAGGAGATTTTAGTGGGCTTGAAAGTGTGATGTCCTAAACGTTTTGCTACTGAAAGAGGCATCATGTTTATGCTAGAACCTAAATCATAGAGGGCACGCTCAAAAGCTACATCATTGATGGTGCATGAAAGTACAAAGCTTCCAGGATCGTTTTTCTTTTCAAGGATTCGGCTTTGCAGGATAGAACTACATTCATGGGTTATCATCATAACGCCTTCTTCAAGAGTTAAAGAAATTGTTAGAATACCCTTCATGTATTTTCTTAAAGCAGGAATCATAGCACAAGCTTCTACAAAAGGTAATCTCACATTTAATTGATCGATTAGCTCTTTAAGCTTAGCTTTTTCTTTTTCTTTCTTAGGGGCTCTTAAGGCTCTAGGATATGGAGGTTTAGGTTTATAGACACGAGTTGGTGGAGGTGGAATCGGGTCTTCTCCGAGGATTTCCCGGGATGAATCTTCTCTTACTTCTTCTCCATCCTTCTCTCCTACCACTTCTTTTTCAACATCTTCATTCGTGATTCTTTCTTTTTCTTTCTCCTTTTCCTTACCCTTTTCCTCAACTTCGGGATCTTTAGGAAATTCTGGCTCTTTGTAAGCTAATCCACTCCTATGTGTGATAGCTTTCACATGATCGGAGGGATCTGCTTCACTTGAGCTTTCGAAAGAATTTTCACTTAGCTCCTCTTCAGAATTTTCTAACTTTTTAGAATTAGTTTTGACCATTATGTTAAGGAGGGTATCGGAATCCTTCTGCATCTCTTTTAGTTCAGATCTAAGATCACTAATCTCTTGAGACATAGATTTTTCAAGCTCTAGAATCTTTTTGTTTAGGTTTTCAGCTTCAGAAGAGGGAAAACTTGGATAGTAAACATGATTAGATTGAATACCCAAGATTGGTTCGGAAGGTGGTGTCCAACCGGGCTTGGAAGACGTTTTCCCGCGGTCAGGTGGCTCACGACCGCGGTGAAACACGTCTTGGCCGCGGTCAGAACAGCCACGACCGCGGTGAAAGGTTGCTTGGCCGCGGTCAGAACAGCCACGACCGCGGTGATCAGAAACGAATGGAACATCATGAATTTGATATACTTCTGCAGTGTTCATCATCCCTTGATCATAAGAATCCATTTGGTTGTTCCAGCCATCAAAGTTACACGTATTGTGTACCCTATTTGGTTGTTGCAATCCAAGATGACTCATTATGTGACGGAGACACTTTATAACTTCCGAGATCTCTTCTTTCTTCTCAGGAAGTGCAGAATTACCAAAGGTTACTAGATTTCGGATGCTGTTTCCTAAATTTTTAATGAAAACGTGAGCATCTTCTACAGATCTAGTTGTGAAGTCTCCATTACTTGCTATATCAAAAGAGTGTCGCAACTCTGGAGTTATATCGCGATAGAAGATATTTAGCAGGTATTCATCGGCATATCCATGGTGTGGACAATCTCTTTGGTATTCCCTAAATCTTTCCCAAGTATCTAAAAGATCTTCATCTTCTTTTTGTTTAAAAGTTCTTATCTTCTTTCTTAAGAGATTTGTACGATTTCTAGTGTAAAAACGATTTAGGAAAGCAGTTCTACACGCTGCCCACGTTTTTAGTGAAGCAGATAGCAAAGATTTTAGCCATTTGCTGGCTTATCTCTAAGAGAGAATGGGAAAAGACTACACTTGTGGTAATCCCCATTTGCTGTAATGAATGCACATAATATTTCGAACGTCTCGATATGGTCTATCGGGTTTTCGAATGAATAACCAGAGAATTGATTTTGTTGAACTAAATGGATATGGGGTACCTTAATTTCGGTTTTGCCATCCTCAGGTAAGGCTGGTTGAATAGCTCTTCGATCTCCCATTAACTTTTCGAGTGAATCAAAACTTCCAATCAGTTCATCATCATCTTTGTGTTTGACCGATCCGATTAGCTCATTGTCATCATAAATCGGTTCTTCAAACTCATCATCAGTCAGGTCATCGTCGCTTGGATCACCATCCACACGATATGGTGGATCACCAAGAGTTCCGGGAACATGTTCCCGGTCTCTCATCTCAGAGAAACCTGAAAAATTCAAAAGAAAAAGTAAAAATAAACAAGTGTTCTAATGGATTTAAGCTGGGATTCGCAACGAAACAAATTTAAGTCCCCGGCAGCGGCGCCAAAAACTTGATGCGAGTTGTAAACGGGGTTTGTTGTTTTCGTTTTACTAAGCTTCAGGTTTTAAATTTATAATCCCTAAATGTCTGCAAGTGCACAGATGTGCGCTGTAGTACTTAGGGCATCGATCCACAGAGACTTAGTTGTTTCAGTACGAATTCACTGCAACGCTTAAATCAGATTAGAACTAAACGGTTTGGATTTTGGTTTTGGGTTTTGGTTGTCACTAAATCTAAACTAGAAAGCTAAACAAGTAAAAGCAATTGAAAGTGAAAGCAAATAAAAGCAAGTAAGAATCGATTAAACAAAAGCGAATGAAGGCAACTAAATGGCGATTAAACTAGGCGATTGAAAGCAAAGAACAAGCAAATGAAAAGCAAACTAAATTGAAGGTTGTAAGCAATGAAAGACAAACGTTGGGGCTCAAGGGGTTTCGCAGGGGTTCATGGACTAGGCTATATCGATTTTAAGCATATGATAAAGTTAATCAACTACGTATGTTCTAGAACTCGAGGCACGGAAGTATGAATAGTCTACTTTCGCAGCACTAAACAACTATCTCTCGCAACCCTAATCAGTAGGTTTCCACTCTGATTCTGGAAGGGAGAAGATGCAATAGCAGAACAAGACTCATCAATATTCACAACTCAACTACAGGTAGGTTTCCACTCCTATAGAAGAATTGCTCGTTTCACCCTAGTTCAGACAATCAATGAAAGCTTTCGCAACATATCATATCAGATCGGCTTCTAAGTGGCCAACAAAGAATCACACAGTAAGATTAAAGGCAAACGAAGAACATCTAGAAGATTATAAATCCTAAATCTATCGATTCATAAGCAAAGACACATGAAATTCCCTTTGAAAAATCCCTTTAAACCCAACTGGGTAACTACTCAAACATATTGTAAACAATCATCACAGAGTATTGAAAGTTGCAGGAAATTAAAGAACAGAAGGGAGAAGAACGAAGAACGGAAGCGACGACGGAGGCGCGATGATGCTCTCCTCGGCGACTCCTCCTTCAAAGGAGGCGGCTCCTCTAGGGTTTCTCATGAAATCCTTCTCTCTCTCTCTAAGTTGTCTAAGTTTCGGTTCTCTATTGGTCTCCCTCCTTTAGAATGACCTAAAGGGGGTATTTATAGCTTCTGAGGTGGTTCTGGACACTTAGGGCTTCAAAAATAACGAAAGGAATTGATCTAAGCTTTAATTAAGTCGTCGGGAAAGTGAACGACCAAAGTCCGCAGTCGCGGTGGCTCTACCCGCGGGAAAATGGGTGTTTGCCGCGGTCCCGGCACCTGCTCTCCTTCGGAACTGCATTTTCTGTCATTCTTGCATCGGGATTATCTGAAGATCTAACCGTTGGATTGTCTCCAAACCAAGTGCATTAGAAATCTGGTTGGATCCGCTATGTTGTCTCAAATTTTGGGGGTGATCAGACGGTGAGAAGGTCTTCATCGCTTGTCATACTTCTGACGGTCTGCATTTATCTAAAATTGCTCATTTGTTCCAAATTGCATATCTTTTGCCCAAATTTCCTGTAAAGTCTTTTGAAACTCTAAAACATTGAAAACACTTTAAAAACAATGAAAACAGAGTTAAAACACCTGCATAAGATACAATTATGATCCATAAAAGTGGTCAAAATACGGTGTTATCATAGAGAAATTCATGAAGGTGATTGGAAGAGTATAAGATTTTTGTGGTCTTTGAGAATCCATTGACAGAACCGAATTCTCTAATTGGTTGGTCTATATCAATTTATGTGAAAATACGATCATAACTGATACCGAACCAAAGCAAGTGGAATGTGGAAAGGGCTTCTACTCTTTCTCATAAATTCTTAAAGGAAAAACCGATACTGAGTTCCCTATTGGTAAACATATTTAACTTTCATTTTAATTTTTTAATTTATTAAAATAGTAGTATAATATTTAGGTTGCCTATAGAATTTATTATGTTTTTTCGTTTTATTTAAACAGATCTATTGGGGTTTGTTTTTGGAACTGAAGAACTAAAGATTGTAAAAGATGATACTTGCCCAAATAGGCCAAACAAAATGACTACTTCTATCACTTTCACTTTGAAAGATCACAAGTAAGCCTTGTTTTAGATGTTGGTTTTATATGTTGAAATATATTTAGTATTATTTTCAAAGACTGCATATTTTTCGTGTAGTGATATGCATATTTAGTGTACTGCCTTAGGACAATTAGCTGTTGATTTCAATAACAAAATATGAGATGTCTGACAAATACCTTCTTTGTGTCTTCTAACTGATTGGAGTATCTAAAATGAACGAGGTTTGTTTTTCAATAAAACTCTCGATATATTATTTTGAATCTGTTGTCATATTAATAAGAACCATTAATCCTTTGTGGGTTCTGTCTATCTCAAAAGCAAAGGCGGGATAACAAGATTTAAATTCCACCCTGAGTTAGAAGGAGCTGAATCCTTTTGTAAAGTGTAATAATTATTTGTTCATCAATTGATCTTATTTTCTACTTTTTTTACAGAAATCATAATTGTTTATTTTTTTATAAATGTAATTTTCCTTAATATGTTCTGGAAGAATGAGAAGAAATCAAAGAATTCCAAAGGCGTACTGAAGAATGATGGTGAGGCAAGTTCATCTTCGAAGAAGCAGAAGACGTGAAGTCGCCAATTTACTTTTCTCTTTGTAATGGCTGCTTATCTAGATACTAAACCTCAAGATTTTCGAGTTCTGCTGGAGATTTTCTAACTCCTCTTTTTATATTTGCTTTCTTTGCTCACAGGTGCATGAAAACTATGAGAAATCCTGACCAAATCGTATTGCCCTTAGACGAGATTGACAAACACAAAAGAGCACATAGGAAACTCAGACGAAGAACGCTCAAGATGGCCAATCCTAATGCCCATCGGGAAGATCTTTTAAACCGTGATCAGGAGGATCACATTGGAGATGATGACCGTGATTCAGTTCATGGTGATGACCTAGATGCTGCCCATGAAGAAGATGGACAGCCACAACTCGATGAAGAGGGAAACCGAGTCCCTCTAAATCCTGCTCAAGTCGCTGATAATCAAAGGAGACAAGACCAGACCGATGTTGAAGGAAGAAGGAACGATGAAAACATTGTTCCACCAGTTGTTAGAGAAGCCAATCGACCAATACAGCTTGCCAATCCTGCGAGAAGTCAGCCTCGGAATAGACTCATTGCCGATTTGATGCACCTCACCAACACTTTCAAAAACAATCAGCTATTCAAATTTCTGTTCCAAGAGAAAATCATGAGATAAAACCTCAGATTGTCTCTTTGGTGAAGCAGAACCAATTTCATGGAATCTCTACTGAGCATCCAATGGACCACATTGATCTATTTGAAGAAATTTGTGGAATGGTGAGAACAACTCCAGAAACTGTGGACTATGTGAAGTGTAAGCTTTTTCCTTTCTCTCTAAGTGATAAAGCTTTTAGATGGTTGAAATCTATGCCATCTGGTTCTATTACTTCATGGGAAGAATGCAAGTCAGCTTTCCTGAACCACTTCTACACCAAGTCAAGATTGAACCAGCTGAGATATAAGATACAAAGTTTCCAACAGGGCCCAATAGAATCATTCTATGAAGCCTGAGAGCGATTCAAGGAGTATGAGAGATACTGCCCCTCATCATGATTTCTCTGGAGCAAACCTGCTAAGCACCTTCTACAGAGGACATCAGCAGAAGTATCAACTTTCTCTTGACACTGCCAGCAATGGAGATTTCAGTTAAAAAACCATACCACAAGGGAGAGCACTCATAAAAAATTTAGCTGTAGCCAACAGCAACAATAACCCTGAGTATGACAGATCAAAGAAGACTATTACTAGTCATGAATCAAGGGAGATTGCTGAGCTAAAAAGCATGGTAAGTCAACTTCTTTAGTCTCAAAACAAGAATATACATGCTTGTGAAACTGCTGTAGGAAATGAAGAAGATGGAAGATATGAAGAAGATGGCATGTACCAAGAGGAAGAAATCAGTTTTATGGGAGCTCAGCCATATCATAATCGATTTAGTCCAGCTTTCAACAACAACTTCAGGAACTCTGGTGTCAACTTCAACAATCTCTCATACAGAAACCAATGAGCCAAGAATCAGCCCTATCCGCAGCAGCAAAGGAGTTTTCAAAACAAGTTTCAAGGTGGAAACTATGGAGGAGGAAACTTCCAACAAAAACCAGCTTTCAATCCTCAACAAGCACAGACCAGCTCATTAGAAGCAACCCTTTCCCAGCTAAGTAACCAGGTAAAATCGCTTGAACAAATGATGATGCAGACTACTCAAGACAATGAGAAGTCATTCAGGGAAATGGGGGTGAAGATCAATTGTATTTACAATGACTTGAATGGGAAGTTCGAATCTCTTGCGACCCATGTCAAGAAGTTGGAACATCAGATAGGTCAAACTGCAGATTCAATAAAGAGACAACCATGAGTTTTACCAGGAAGAGTAGAAGATAACCCAAAGAAGTTCTGCAATGCTATGACAGCAGTTTTGGAGGAAGAACCTGTCACAGCCTCTAAGGAAAGATTGACGCCTGAACCTCTCATAAAGGACTCTGAAATCGAGCATGGGAGAAACCGAGTCATTCCGGTTAAGGTACCCAAACGCTTGCTTGACCAAAGACTCAAAAAGTCTAAGGATCTAGGGCGTTTCTCATTCACCTATTCAATCTTTGGAACTGAATTTTCATATTGTTTATGTGATTCTGGTGCTAATGTGAATGTCATGTCAAAATATGTTTCTGAGAAACTTGGTGTAGGTACGTTTGTCCCATCTCCAGTGAGGATAATCTTTGGTGATTCATCTCAAAAGAGAACAAAAAGAATGATCCAGGACTTACCACTGATCATTGGAAACAAAACAATCCCAGCCGATTTTCAAGTTTTGGAGATGGACAAAGACAAAGATAGGCCTTTGATATTTGGTCGCCCATTCTTAGCCACTGTAGGTGCTGTTATTGACCATGCAAATCGCTGTTTGGTTTTCCTAAATGTGGACAGGAAAAAGTTCTATAAGACCACACCAGACCCAGCTCCAAAACAAAAAAGACAAGAACAAGGAGAAGGTGTTGGTGGACAAGAAGAAACTAAAAGCACTTGCATCTAGGCAATTTGAGAAGATCAAGATAGTGGTGCCACCAAATATCAGCAAGAGAAGGAGAAAAATCTTGAAGGGATTGTTGAGAAGACAAAACATGTCCTCAAAGATGCAAAAATCTTTAAGAAAGGAAAGGAGATTCTGATTCAAGATGAAGGAAATCCCAAGTTCAGGCTAAGAAGGATTCCAAGGACTCTTAATTCAAGGGATCCTGTCTCTTTTTCTAAATCTTAATCCTGCCAAGAGTCTAGCTAAAGACTTTAAACAAAAACTCTTTTTTGAACCTCTATCCAACTTCATTGCCACGCAAAGAAGAATCTTTTCAGGAGAGATTGAGCGAACCTCCACTCAGCTATCTTTCCCTCGAAGAGTCAAGTCTTCCTCTAGGCTGAAATTAAAGTTTTTTTGGTAAAGCCATTGACCCAACCATCAACTACTTGGCGCAGCTTGAGAAGCCGAAGATCAAGCCAACTCCAGCAATTGACTATTCAACTCTTGAGATGCTTGGAATCAGAGAAGATGTGATATGGTATCTTGATAGGCTTGGAATGAGATCATTCATGGAGCAGAACTTTCATACCTATGAGAACCACACCAAGGAGTTCTTTGCATCAGCAACTTTGAGCTACAAGAAGAGAGCTACTCCTAGAGCTCTAGATGACACACTCTCCTTCTCTATTGGAGGTCATCCTTACTCTCTTACCATCTTAGAGATATGTGATGCTTTGAAGTTGCCTTATTGTGATGAAATTGCATTGGAGAAGGATCCAGATGAGGATCTTTGGAAGCTGATGGGTTATGGAGTTTATGACAAAGGAAGGTCCAAGGCATCATTACTCTTTCATCCTGCTGTTCGCTATGTTCATAAGATATTAGAACACACTGTGTTTTCGCAAGCCAATCAAGCGAATGTCCTTAAGCCAGAGTTGGTGACACTACAGCTACCATTCGCAGGTCACCCCAGGTTTCCTTGCTTTGCTTGTATCATTGCAAGGAACCTAGTGCAGGTTAAGCATGAGATGCTTACATCTGATTGTCAGGACTACTCACCAGCTTTTAGGAGCATCATTACTTCGCTTATGATAGCAGCAGGAGTTGATTTTTCAGCTGAGACACCTCTTAGAGAGGATTGGTTTGATCTTTCCCAGTTCTCTAGAGACAGGACTATCACTAGGGCCAAGATGGACCCAATTGAATTTCCTTACAATTTCTCCACCAGTTCCACCGAGTACAGGGTCCTTCTGCCATCGGAGTCAATGCCCCATCTCCGAGATGGTTCAGACCCAGGATGGAAACCAGAGACTAGCGACGTCCTACCATCTTTGCTACTCTTACCTCTGACCATGAAACAATTCCTAGCTGCAAAAGCTAAGAGAGAGGCAGCTGCAAACAGCAGGAGACTTCAGCCTGAACCATCTTTATCCAAAGCCAGTTCTTCTCAGATCAGAGCATCCACTAGGAGTGATGCAGACTTTGCAGCTTTGAAGAAGAAGCTTGACCAGCAAGAGAAGATCAATAGGCGCATGAAGAGACTACTGAAGAACCGCCGGTTTGATGATGACTCCTCATCTACAGAGACAGATGACAGCTATGAGACATAGGCGCCTATCCATCACCACATCATACCCACGGTTCTATCACCATTTTCTTTTTCTTTCATTTTAGACTCTTTTGCTTTTATTTCACCATCTTCTCACCAACTTTTTCACACTGGGAACAGTGTGATTTAAGTCTGGGGGAGGATGTCTATCCGTACTAATCTATTTCTCTTTGTTTCTTATCTTTTTCTGTGATATTTAAATTTTTCTATGCTTATTAAAAGACCTTGAGTATTTTCAGGAATGTTTGACACAAAACTATGATGAGTTAGACCCACGTGCTTTTAGACTTTACATGCTAGTTTCTTTTGTGGTTAGTACTAGACTAGGCGGTAGCTAGAGTACTTGAACTACGAACTCCCACCAGAGGATTTCTATTCATGGAGACTCTTTCTGACATGATAGACTAGCTCATTTCACTTGAACATATTCTTGACATCTAATTTTCTCATCTTTGGTTTTAGCAGACATCATGATATACATTTAGGACATCTTTATATCGTTATTACCACTCTTTGTTATCCTAGATGGCCAGTTCATCTTTAGCTGGTACCGCACCCTTTACCCAACACCTTTATGTTTAAACCTCATGCATTCTCTCTTTAGTTTATATCGACAGATATGTGCAAAAACGCCGGAGAGAGAGGAGCAACATGGTTTTCAGTCTCTCAAAAAGAAGACTGAAAGAATTTGGGAAAGTGGAGCATCAAGAATCTATCAAAGCTCAATGGTGCCTCAAAAAGCTTGAATTTAAAGGTAAATTTCGTGCTTCCTAAGACTCTACATCCAAAGGCGGTTTCCCCTTTCAAAAAAAAACAGAAAAAGAAAAAAGAATGAAAGGAAAAGAAACTAAAGGCCTAAAGAGTCTAGGATAGCCGAAATTATTTAAAGACAAGGCTGCAAGTATTCAATTGTGAGCATTGGTTTTAAAACTTGGACAAGAATCTAAGTCTGGGGGAGTTAGGGGAGAACCTGAAGAAGGGAGATCAAGAATCTTAAAACAAGAAGAATGTGACTCGAAACTGTGGATATCAACAACTCCACCCTCTCTTGCTGTTTTGCATAATGTCTTGTCTCTCCAGAAAAAAGGTAACCCTAAACACTAAAAGCCTCACCTTCTAAACAGCCATTTTGAATACCTAGCCTTGATTGCCTTGCTAAACTCCTTTTGATGAGAACCACTGGAACCTATAAATGAATGTTAAGAGCTAGTTGACTGGAGGATAGGTTTAAGTGTGTAGATTTTTGCATGATGGATCAACGGACTAGTTATGCTTGTGCTTTGGTGAGAATTTTCTAGACTATCCTTGATTTGAGCATAATGACTAACTCTGGTTTAGAAACATGTTCTCTGAGATTTTGTTAGTTCCTGCGATTTTCAAACCTCTTTTCCAGGTTCAGATCTTTGGTTTTGTTTGAGGACAAACAAAGGTTTAAGTTTGGGGGAGTTGATAACACCTGATTTTGACCACTTTTATGGATCACTTTCAGTATCTTACACAGGTGTTTTTACTCAAAAGGTTTTATAAGTGTTTTCCATGTTTTGGAGTTTTAAAAGGCTTTTTAGGAAACTTGGGACTTTGGAGCGCATTTTGGAGCAAAGGTACATTTTTGGATAAATTCAGAACGTCAGAAGTTTAGCAAATAATGAAGACATTCTCACCGTCTGATCATCCCCAAATTTGGAGACATTATAGAGGAGACAACCAGCTTTCCAACACACTTGGAATCAAAGCAACGGTTAGATCTCAAGATATCATCAATGCACTGAAGGCCGATCAACACAAGTCCAGTCAAGCATAAGTGCTTTCACCCGCGGCCAGCCTTCTTCCCACCGCGGCTCTGGAGGTTCCACCCCCGGTGGACCTATGTCCGAACCTCAGGAGCCCAACTAAGGCCAAGACACTTCCTGCACCCATTTTACAAGCCCTGGACGCCCAAGACTTGGAGAAAAACTATAAATACTCATTTTTAGGTCTTTTGTAACAGAGCCTCTTTCTTCTCTTTGAGAGAGAACTCATTTGTAGTTTTAGGTTTTATTTTATGCATTTGTCGAAGCTCTCCATCGCCACTCTGTCTTCAATAAGAGAAGTTTTTCTGCAACTTTGTTTCTTTTACTTTTCTTCTTCTTAGATCTAAACCGATGATAATGTCTACCTCAGCCATGCCTGAGTAATCACCTAGTTGGGTGAAAGGGTAATCCAAAGGGACCAAATGTTCGAATGACATCTAGGTTTTTAGGAAAAATGATATTGATTTTTAACATGATTCTCCCATTCATCCAAATCTCAAAGCGGTAATTCTGGATTGATCACCCAGAATCTGATCCTAGGTTTAATCCGAGCCACGAGAGTGTTGTATCTGGGTTACCTGAACTGGATCTTATGGACGTCACCGTCGTTGGAGACGAAAGCTACCTACAGAGGATACGTAAGCAGAGATGGATTCCGATCTACAAAGCATGATCTCGTTCTGGCATGAGAGCGAGAGTTAATTGCCATGAACAAGTGATTAGATGATTAGGGTGACGAGAGTTGGCTAATCTTACATGTGTCTATCCTAGTTTCAGAGTCATAGAAAATCCTTGCCTAAATTCCTTGTGTTTTAGAACATGAACCCCAAAGATGAACCTTGAACCCAGCACCGTTTTTCATATAGTTTTCAACCGATTTTTATTTCCAGCTTTTTAATTCTCTGCATAATTAGATTTAGTGACAAACCAAAATCCCTTTTTATTAGATTAGGTTTACGATTGTTTTTAGCATCAGTTAGGAGTCCTCAACACACAGATCTCTGTGGATTTGATCCCTAAGTACTACTGCATTTGCTGTTCACTTGCAGCTTGTATAGGGTAAAACTTGTGTTGCCCACTGCACTCACATCAAAACACAATACATCTTATTCTGGAAGAACTTCGTTTATAATCTTTATCTATGTATATAGATTTGATGGGGGTTCATGAAACTATTAGAGATGTCCCACCCAGTGTTATCCATATGGAAAAACGAAGCGAAATCTGATGTTTACCATTAAAGATTCAGAATATGTATATAGTTTTCAATTTATTATAATACTCATTTTTACTATATCTAACTATTATTTATTTTACTTTTAGGGATTACATCTTCAATTGCTTTGCTTATAGTGACTTTGCTGTTGACATCAAATAACAATGTCAAGGATTCACAGGGCCCTTCGCTATTTGCGTTTTAACTGACTGGACTGTTAAGAAGAATATCAGTATGTTTAAGATTTGAACTATATCATTTTAGTAATTGATAATGATTTATAGTTACTAGCAAGTCCTCATTTGGTTAAGTAAAATATTTGTAGATGAACTGATTATCCATGAACATGAAAATACTGGCTTCTCTCGCTTTCTCATTGCTCCACCGATCGATGAAGTTTCAAAGTTCAGAAACAAGTTAGTAAGCCTTAAAATGTTCATGTTCCTATCTAATAAAAATACACAATTTTTATGTATATAAATTATCTAATGATTCATGATTTCTAGTTTGCAGGATTATAAAAAAGATTATGGATTCGTCTGCAACTCCAGGAACTGCCGCAACTCAAGATAACAATTGTTACGTAATTTCTATTTTAATTTATAAGTTTATGGTGTTATGTCTTACTTTTTTAATATTTTAAAACTTATTTATAAATTATCTTATGCTTTCTGTGACCTTAGGATTATGTCTACTTAATGTATTAATTTACAAAACCTCTTATTATTTATAATATATAATTAGATGGCCACTCTATTTCCATGTTGATAACTCATTTCTGAAATTCTGATTATTATCTGTTTTTCACTTCTGATGTAGCTTAGACTAGATAAAACTATATTAATATAGGTATTTGTACTAAATCAAATTTAAATTGTCCAACGAAGTAAATTAGATTACAGAATAGAACCTGATAATTTGCTTCCGAGATGTATAGTATCGTTGCTAACCATAACTGCTTTTGCTTTCAATTAACCGATGTCGGAGTTTATATTTGACATCTGGAATCTTCACAATTTATGAATCACGTGTAAGATTATAAAATCAAATAGAGAGTTAAATTAATCTTATTATCTTCAACTATAAACCCTGATATAAACCATTGAATGCCGAACTAAATTCATCAGACAAAATAATATATTTTATGTTAGAATCCGATTATCGAATATCATTTATTTACCTCTGATAGCTTCTGAAAACTATAATTTGAGATATCTAGAATTGCGAAAATGAAATATTCTGTAAATCGATTCTTTCTTACAACATCGAGTAAATCGTCGATGTCACCGAGGTTTTCTGTTGTTGTTATCTTCTTGCTCTTCACAGTGGGAAGTTTACCCATGTATACATATGAAGACCATTTTGTAATTTTACATTGTCTTTATGTTTTTATATCTGTTTTTATTAGTTGTATTACTTAACTAACATATAATATATTAGTATTGACATTGACTAAAATATGATATAGTAGTATATGTTGCTTACAAAATTACACTGAAATTATTTGGTAATTTTTTATTATACTAAGCATAATATATACATATATGTAAGAAGGTTGTTAATCGAAATATTTATTTTCTTTTTAATTATTTCCTAAAAGAAAAAAAATCATTAAAAAATTCAAATAAAATACAAATTCAAAACAGTTATTTTACATATATAAAGACCATATGTCATATTTAATTTGTTCACTTGATGCCACGCTGACTCTCCTTTCGTCATAAGGCGTGGAATTAGAAATTTGGTAGGGAAAAACATATAACTTAAAAATAAAGATCCCAATCAAATACTACAAAAACTTCAAATACATAAACTTCTAATTACTACATAAGACATTATACAACTTTATGATATCGGTCTAAATGATAACAATAACCCGTGCATCTTTCGAATGAAGTAAGTTTAACAAATTAATTGTTGAGTTAGTCTTCAGAATACATATTCAATAGTAAGACCTAATATATTAATATTTTCTTTAGGATTTGGAAAAAGATGAGTAAGTCGGAAAACTATGCTGGAACCAGTGGAGTTGGGAATGAATAAATGATAGCTTCTACAGAAGTATCATCGTTTGAATATTTATAAATTAAGGTAGGAACTATAAGGAGTGATGTCCTCCTTTTTATATTTTGTAATGCTTTTTTATGACTCTTTTATTCTAAGACAATACTGCTATTCGGATTTATTATAAGTTTCTATATATTATATTCTTGTTGCTAATAATTAACTATAGATGACATATTAAAATACAATCAGAAAAAACAAGAAATTTGAAAAACGAAAATCATGCTATTTTAATAATTTGCATGTTAAATATTAAGTAACCATCTGATAGTGGAATTATTTGAAATCTGTATATATATTTCAATTCACATATTAAAATAGTTATGTTTGATTTAAAGTTTTTAATATTTTTTAAGTTTACATTACTTAACTGAATGGATTACGTAGTTATCCTTAACTTAGAATTGAGTACTAATTTGTTAAGATTGATCTGATTCGATATCAAAGTATATAAAGAAAGAAGATTATTACAGAATATGACAATAAGATCTCGCTAACTATATATATATATATATATATATATATCCTTTTATAACTAATGTATCAATGGAAGATTGCATTTCTATATTTCAGAATACAACGCTTAAATACTATATATATATCTTATGAATAGGGTATCACTTATTCCATTGCAAAACAAAGAAAAGTATATGTCGTGTTGTCATTTAGTAAAACATTTAGCTTTAGATATGGAGTCATTTGACAAAGTCTCTGAGCTTCATGCTTGGATATCAGATTGGAAGATAAGGGTTAAGGTGTTGAAGAAATGGGAGATTGTTGATCAACAGGGAAATTGAAGGATTGGAATTTATTTTTATCGACGAAGAAGTAAGAATTTATCTTTATTCAAATGATCTGTTTTGCAATTACGTGTGTCACTTAATTTATATCGATTATTTTATGAAATCGTTACTTTAGAGTGTTGCAAAATACAGGGATGAATGACAAACCCTAAGTTTATTACTTATTACAATGGTGCCTTTGAAGAAGAAAAATGGAATGCTATTAAGGATTTTGTTGTTAATGATGGGGGAGTTGAGTCTACTTCACTTAAGGACCTCTGATCTCGCCGCTCCGACATTGCACCGCCGCAACACTCCATCTTCGCGCCCCTCACGATCTACACTAGCTTTGAGTTCCATCCTTACTGTATTTTGCAGTTATTTCCGTGATCTATTCATAACGTGGTGTGTCATACCTGAGTTGGCTTGCTACCCACGTTGTGATGGATCGCCGATACTCAAGAGAAGAGAAAGACAAAGGAGTTAGTGGATCTCACCGCTGGATGAGAGATCCACCTATTCGTCTCCCCGACGAAGCTAATCCCGATTTGATTGAAGCAAATAAACTAACCCTAATCGGAAGAATGCTCAACCCGACGATTCAGAAGCCTAAGAATCTGGTCGGATTCATGCCGCAGGTGTGGCGCTTGGAGGATCGGATTACTGGTAAGGATCTCGGACCTGAGAAGTTTCAGTTCAAATTCAAATCAGAAACAGACCTGCAGGCAGTCCTCAACGAAGCACTCTTCCACTTCAAACGGTGGATGTTCGTTCTGCAGCGGTGGGAGCCGGTGATTTCGGACGCCTTCCCTTCGCGTATCCCATTCTGGGTACGTATCCACGGTATTCCGTCACAATGTTGTACTGAAAATAATTTGAAAGCCATCGGAAATGTATTGGGAATCTATGATGCTTATGATATTGATGATGCCGCTGTTCGGGTCTATGTTGATGCTCTCAAACCGCTCATTCAGAAACAGTCAAGTCAGTTCCCATCTGGGGTAGAAGTCTCTGTGGTTTTTGAGTACTTGCGCTTGGAAAAGCATTGTTTTCTGTGTATGTCGTTGTCACACGAGAAGGAGAACTGTCCACAAGCTCTTAACACTCGAGACTTGAAGCTCCAAGACCCGTAGGATAAACACATCAACAATCATCAGACCCTACAGCGCCTGGAATCAGATCGGCAAAGGAAAGAGGAGAAGAAAGCTCGACCATATGTGCCTCCACCTTTGCTTAACTACAGGGCTTATCCTATCAATTCTGGTTCGGCCATCGCTGACTCGCGCATCACCAATCCTCCAGCTGTAAGAGCACCAGACCTGAGAGCTTTAAGGAACGTGTCGAGAAATCGTTCCCCACCTCGTATCCACGACGCGAGAAGAGATATCAGCCCAGCGAGAAGATCTCCAAGAGAGTATCGTCGCTCTCGCTCTCCTTGTTGGTATGACATAGGCCGTTCTCACAGGTATGAACGCAACTCCCGAAGCCCATCCTATACCAAGAAAAGGTCCCCGACTAGAGAAGTCCATCGCACCTCCCGCGATGATGGCAGATATGATCGAAATTGCTCTTATCAAGATAACTCTCGCGAAAGAGCTCGACCAAGCAACAGAGATAACTTCTGATCTCGTCTCTCTAACGATGTTCCTGATCAACGCCGCTCCGACGACTTTAATAGATTTTCACTTAATCGCGATTCTCCGAAAACCTCTAACAGAGGAATCATCTCTCTCCATTGGAATGCGGACACTCGAGACAGAGCCCTCCAAGCTCGAGTTTCTCATTCTCCTCACTCTCGAGGCAAAGAAGTCCCAGGTTCCTCAGAGGGCTCGAGACGCAAATCTGCACTTGAAAGAATAGAGGTAAACCATGACCAGGATCAGCCTCCCTCCTTTAGACGGGGTGGAACTGTTATTCCCGAGTCTTCTCCGAAAAACTGGGATGACGAGGATGATCTGTTGGGATCTCCAATCATGGTGGAGGAAACTCAACTTCAGCTGCTGGGTACTTCCAGCATTGCTCGCGATAGATTCAACAGGTATAACTCTAGTTCGGAAGCCTCTTCGGAAGCCATAATACCGGATCTGCCTCCTCTGCATGGAGAAAAAACTCCGGCTGCTCTCCGACTAGGTGATCGTGTCCTCCCAGCAAAGCAACGTCTAGGAGTTCCAAGGAAGATCAAACCAAAGAAGAAGTAGAGTACAACAACGAGTAGAGCACCTACAAAATCATCAGCAAAAACCATAGCAAAAAACCTTATGAGCTCGGCCTCCAGGAAATTGGTTCCCCTCAGCCCGCTTAAAGGAAGCATGATGAAGCGTAAAGTGGCATCAAAAAGGTTCTCACCGAAGAAAAAGGGTGGCACAGGGGCTCAAGCCAACCAACCACTATCGAAGAAATCGAAGGTGTCGTCTTCTTCTTTTGTTCCTCGTGTTGAGGATTCTCATTTGTCTCTTGTTAACTCTATTTCTAAGGTCATAATACTGGCTTGTAAGGATCCCATGGTTTCCCGAAAATCATCCGTTTCTCAATGATTACAACCGTTTGGAACTGTCAAGGGCTTAGAAACTCCTTTACAGTTCGACGCCTAGACGCACTCTCTTCCCGGATATAACGTTTCTCATGGAGACAAAAAACCACGATGAGTTTGTCTTCAGTGTATGTCAGTGGATGGGTTACAAAAACAAATTTACGGTTCCTCCGATTAGACTTAGTGGCGGGTTAGCGCTATTTTGGAAAGACGACATCGATTTAGAGATTCTTACGTTCTCTCCAAATTTTATAGATACCAAGATTAAGTACAAGGCGAAATCAGTCCATCTTACCTTTGTCTATGGTCATCCGATGAGCCAAAGACGACTAGAGGTATGGAATCAAATCTCGGATTTGGGAGCAGCTAGAAGCTCTGCGTGGCTGCTCTCTGGTGACTTCAATGAGATCCTTGACAACTCAGAGAAAAAAGGAGGCCCTAGGAGGCATGAAGGATCTTTTTATCAACTTCTGCAGCTTCGTATCGCAAAATGGATTATGGGACGTTAAACATTCTGGTAATCCATTGTCTTGGCGGGGCATGAGGTATGACCACTTTGTTAGGGCTAGATTGGATAGATCTATGTGTAATGATGCCTGGCTGGAAGACTTTCCCTCAGGAAGAGCTGAATACCTCAGATACGAAGGTGCATATCACTTACCTCTGGTGACTTTCTTGGACGATTCTAGAGTCAAGCGAAAAGGCATTTTTTGCTTTGATAATAGACTTCGCGAACGAGAGGAAATCATGGATCTGATAGGAAGAGTCTGGAATAATGGTGATCGGTTATGGCAAATATTTCTGATTGTCGACAGGAAATTATTCGTTGGACAAAGAAACAAAATTTGAACAGCGCCAAGACCATTCTGGAAACGCAAACAGAGCTTGAAGCGGCGCTCTCAAAGGATGTTCCTAATCCAGAAACCATTGGAAAGTTCACAGCCATTCTGGAAAAAGCTTATAAAGAGGAAGAACTATTTTGGAAGCAACGCAGCCGAATTCTGTGGCTCCACAGTGGTGATCGTAATAATAGCTACTTTCACGCAGTTACCCGAAATAGGAGATTTTGCAACCGTTTTACGGTGCTGGAAGACGACCATGGTGAAGCTTTCCATGAGGAGAGGGATTTCACCCGGATTATTTCGAGCTACTTCCAAAATATCTTCTTGACTCAGGCGACTGCAAACCAAGCTCTAGTGGATGAAGTCTTATCTCCGCTTGTCACAGAAGAGATGAACCGCTGTCTTACCAGGATCCCAGATGCAGAGGAGATCCATGCGGCTTTAAAGAGTATTCATCCAAGCAAAGCCCCGGGTCCTGACGGGTTTTCTGCTGGTTTCTTCCATATTTTTTGGCCCATTATTGGACAAGATCTTGTGAAAGAAATCCAGGGATTCTTCTCCACAGGCCACTTCCCAGCTCGCCAGAACGAGACTCATGTCAGACTAATCCCTAAGATTTCGGGACCCAAGAAAGTAGCAGATTATTGTCCAGTTGCGCTATGCAACGTCTACTATAAGATTGTAGCAAAAACCCTCACGAAATGACTGCAATCGATTCTTCCTCTTCTGATTACGGAACCCAATCAGCCTTTGTGCCAGGGCGTGCCATCTCAGACAACGTCTTGATCACTCACGAGACTCTGCATTACCTGTACACCTCTGCAGCTAACAAAACGTTGTTTCATGGCCGTGAAAACATATATGAGTAAGGCATATGATAGGATAGAGTGGGACTTCCTGCGAGCTGTCCTCTCCAGACTAGGTTTCCATGATAAATGGATATCATGGATCATGGAATGTGTCACAACAGTCTCATACTCCTTCCTCATTAATGGAGGCCCTCAGGACTCAGTTCTACCATCACGTGGTCTTCGGCAGGGGGATCCCCTCTCCTCGTATCTCTTTATCCTCTGTACTGAGGTGCTGGCAGGATTGAGCCATCAGGGCCAGGAGGATGGGTCCCTTGAAGGAATCAGAGTATCGAGAAACAGACCCCCGATAAACCATCTTCTGTTTGGGATGACACTATGTTCTTCTACAAATCAGATCGAAATAGCTGCAACAACCTGGTATATATTCTGAAGAAATATGAAGCAGCGTCTGGACAAAGCATCAGATTTGGCAAATCTTTGGTCTTTTCTCTGCAAAAACACTGCGATTTCAGCGTATTGAAGCTCGACGCACGCTCAATATCCACAACGAAGGAGGGCAGGAAAGTACCTTGGCTTGCCTGAAAATTTTGGGAGAAAAAAGAAAGATATCTTTGCAGGTATTGTGGATAAAATCCGACAGAGATCACATAGCTGGACGTCGAGATTCCTTTCAGTGGCAGGAAAACATGTCTTGTTAAAGTCAGTACTCTCAGCTATGCCCTCATACACTATGTCGTGTTTTAAACTCCCAAAGTCGCTTTGCAAGAAAATCCAATATGTACTTACGAGATTTTGGTGGGATGATAAAGCAGACATAAGAAAGATGGCTTGGGTCTCCTGGACCAGATTAACAGCCCCAAAGAATGCAGGAGGATTGGGTTTTCGAGATATCGAAAATTTCAATGACTCCTTGCTGACTAAACTGGGCGCACGACTGATTTCCCATCCCCATACCCTCTTTGCTAGGGTCCTCCTTGGAAAATACTGCTCCAACAAACCGTTCATGGATTGCACCATCACGTCGAACCCTTCTCATGGCTGGCGGGGCATTATGGCTGGCAGAGATGTTCTTCGTAAAAGGATGAGCTGGCTGATTGGCGATGGTGAATCCATTAACATTTGGACTGACCCCTGGCTCAGTTTAGAAATGCCACTCTGCCCTTTTGCCCCCGCTGGCTTACAAGGACTTGCGGGTCTCAGACCTCTTAGACAACGAGCACCGAACATGGAACTGGGAACTTATCCGAGAGCTTCTTCCCCAGTATGAGCATCTCATCCGCCTCATCCCCCTTAGCTCTTCCCCCCTGAGTGATAAATTGGTGTGGCTCCCGCAGAAAAATGGCAAATATACCGTTAGATCAGGCTAAGGTATGTCAATGGTGGAAGCGATCCTGGAGCGAATGAGGGACTTCAACTGAAAAAAGAACATTTGGAACCTTCACACGGCGCCCAAAGTAAAGCAGTTTTTGTGGCGATCAGCGGTGGAGGTGCTCCCAGTAGGAGTTCAACTAGTCAGACGAGGGATTGAAGTTGACCATGGATGCAAGATTTGCGGTAATCCCGAGACTATCACTCACGTCTTACGAGATTGTGAGTTCGCGCGTCAGATCTGGAATTTAGCCCCGCTCAGATCCCCTCCCAGTGGGAACTCGGCTCTGGTGCTTGATTTCCTTGCCCAACTGCCTTCCCTGGTGAGTTTCCCCCCAGTAGGTATCGCTGCGACATCTCTTCCTGTCTGGATTTGCTGGAACTTATGGACAGCATGGAATAATCGCATCTTTGCGGAGAGGAATTTCACGGAACAATAAGTCATCTCAAAAGCCATCCTTGAGGCAAAAGCTTGGCAGGAAGCTCAACTCTCCCTCCCGAAACCGTCAACCCCTCACCAGCCGATCACGTCTCTCCCACCGCCTCTAAGAAATTGATGCATGGTAGATGCCGCCTGGCATCTGGAATCGAAGAACTGTGGTATGGGAATTATCTTTATGGCTAATATGGAGGAGCCTGAGCGGCGATCCTCTCATTCCCGCCGTCTTGTCACCTCTGCACCGGCTGTAGAAGCGTGGGCAATTTGGGAGTCTCTGATCATCAGTGTGGACCATGGTTTCGGCGAAATACAAGTGTTGTCTGACTCCCAAGTGCTGGTTAATCTCCTGAACTCTCAGGAGACGCACACGGATATTCATGCAATTGTTACCGATATTCGCCTCTTGGCTTTATCTTTCTCTGTAATATCTTTCAGTTATGTCCCTCGATCGCTTGTTTCCGAGGCCGACATGCTTGTGAAAGAAGCTTTGCAAACTTTGATGTACTTGCACGATTGATTGAATGAAATAGCAGTTCGACCAAAAAAAAAAGAACTATTTTACTACCTTTCTTATACTATTTTATAAATGATGTTGTATGAGAGTCCAGAAGATATTGGTTAGGATGATTTAGACATTTGTTTTCATTCATCATTATGAATATAATGTATACATAAATTAACATACTTAATTGGTGAAGTAGAATATGTTGGAAGACTTATTCGGATCAAAGAATATTCAGATTATGGTGAAACAAAGAGATTTAATAGCCGAATTAAATTCTCTATCAGAGATACCAAGTAAGTAGCATTTACGTAGTAATTGATGTTGATAATAAAATAACTGCTAATTTTTAAATATTTGTAAATCACATGAATGTTGATTTAAGTTGTGTTGCCTATGGAGACATAGCTGATGAGTTTCAAAGTTAGTGGTGGGCTGCAGGTAGTTTTGAGATTATATGTGTTCTAACAGATTGGCGTGCTGTTTGGTAGAGATAACCTGAAACACTCCTCTAAGAGATTATTTATTCTCTCATCTCATCATTTATTCTAGCGTATCCCTCGCGGGTCCCTCACTTTTTAATGAGCTTGGAAATCTCCAATTTGTCCTTGTAATTTTGGCAGAAGTAAATTATAAGAAAAAATTGAAAAATCGGCCAATCATAAATAAGCAGAGATAAACCAATCAAGAGCGGCGAAACAAAAATTCGTCCAATGAGATATAAGCATGAGTAGCCAATTAGAAGCGAGCTTCTCAAATTTTAACCAATCAGGAGCGTGTCAACATTTTTAGGCGCCAAAAATTTAGCCAATCAGAACAGACTTTGTCTTTTTGTCGGGGACCGGGTTGAAAGAGAAACCATTTTTGACCAGCTCGCTCGCTTCACCCCAGCGATCGCTAGAGAACGAATTCTCAGAACTCGAATCCTTCTTGACATTTTGTTGCACTCATCCCTCATTGAATCTTAATCGAGGTAATTGACATTTTGTTGGATATTCTTTTTCATTTCGTTATTGGAAAGTCGTTGCCCTAGAACCACGATTGGGACTAAATTCGAGTATTGAACAGGCAATGGTATAATATTGAAATTTTAATTGGTTGCTAATCGACTGGGTATGTATTGGATTGGGGTTTTAGATGCTGTAATTGGTTGCTAATCGACTGGGTATGTATTAGATTAGATTTTCTCCACGAGTTGACAATTAGATCTAATTAAATGAGAGAGATAGAGTAACAATGGGTATTACCTGTGTATTTCTGGAAACAATTGGAAACATTTCTTATGTGGTTGAGTATGGTCTATGTGTTATTTTTTCAGGTGATAATGATAACGAACATATTTTTTGATTACGGGGGATATTATTCAACTTCGGAGGATAAATGGATTTCAGCCCCAGCGTCCATGTATGGTATAATGTTTAAGTCATCAAGTTTGGAGGAGATTACTTATTCTGATTTAGTAGAAAAGATATGCACGAAGGTTGGGATTGTTGAATCTTCGAGTAAGTTGATACTGAGTTACATTCCGGTACTAGTGCAAACTCAGAAACAGTTTTATATTTCGAAGGATGACGACCTAGCCGTGTTCCTGACCTCACTGGATAAAGAGGGACGCATAAGTATTATTAATGTAGAGGTCATCAAAGGTGTTGAAGTTGGAGAGAGATTTTCCAGAGTTGAGAGGGTAAGTTCAGTTGGTATAAATTATGGGGGGTTGCGTTTAGGTAATGGTGGATCAAATAATGGTGTACTTGCTATTTAGGCAACTGTTCAGCAGGACAACAACATCACGAGAATATCCCATTGATAGAGGAAGCTGACGGTGATGAGGGAAAAGATGGTGATGATGTTACACGTGATGGAGAAGATGGTGGTGATGTTACACATGACAATGGAAAAGATGGTGATGATGTTTCCCGTGAAAATGCTGATGTAGTAGATGATGATGCTAAAGCCAAGTTTGATAACGAAGAGGAGGAATACAGAGGGTTTGATTTTGATTATGGTCCCCTTCCTGAAGTTGTAGAAACACAACATTTTGTATGGGAAGATGGTATGAATCTGAGAGTGGGGCAACAATTTGCATGTAAACAAGATTTGATAGATTTAGTGTATAGAGCTTCACATCAATATTATTTTGGTCTGGCTATAAAGAATTCAGATAAGAGGCGATATGTCATGAAATGCGGTGAAACAGGTTGTAATTGATATTTACGAGCTTGGAAGGATGCGAAAACACCCTGTTTTTCTATAACAGTATACCGGAAGATGCATACTTGTTTTCGGGCCAGTGCGAGTACAAACAGCAAACAAAGGAAAAGAACACCAGGATTAGTTGCATCTGTTGTTAAGGAGTTGTATCCAGGACGATTAGATACACCAACTCCTCACGCTGTCATGATTTTGGTTAAACAAAACGCTTCTGTGAGTGTGTCATACTCCACCGCATGGAGAGGAGTACAGCAAGCTAAATCTCTGGTTCGTGGTTATCTTGCAGACAGCTACAGAGATCTGTACTCGTATTTGTACATGCTACAGAAGGTGAATCCAGGAACAAAACACAAGGTGTTACTGGACGAACAAGGAAGATTCAAGTACTTATTTGTCGCTTGGGGAGCTTGCGTTGAGGGGTTTGTAGCTATGAGAAAAGTGGTAGTTGTTGATGCAATTTTTTTGAAAGCCGGAATGGGTTGTCAGCTAGTCTTAGCTGCTTGTCAGGATGGTAATCGTTACCATTATCCGATTGCTTTTGGAGTTATTGATTCAGAAAAAATGACAGTTAGGAGTGGTATTTCAGGCAGTTAAAAACGGTTATACCCAATAATCCTGAGTTGGTTATTGTGTCGGACAGAAATTTAGGCCTTATTAACGCAGTAGCTGAGGTGTACACGGAAGCTAAACATGTGTATTGCACCTGGCATCTTTCACAGAATGTGAAAATGCAAGTTTCAAGAGATAGAGAAATAGTTGCAGATACATTCATGGAGTGCGCAAGGCAGTATACAGAGGCCGAGTTTCTTGATCATTATTCGAGAATGGCATTAAAGTATCCTGCTGTGACCGATTATCTAGAAAGGCGTGTAGAAGTATCGAAATGGGCCAAGTGCTATTTTCCAGCAGAGAGGTACAATCTAGATACTAGTAATGTTGTGGAGTCCTTGAATAGTGTGTTTAAAGATGCAAGGAAGCTGCCATTATTACCTATGATAGATGCGAATGTTGAAAAGTTGTGTGAATGGTTTAACAAGCATAGGAACGAGGCTGCTTCAACGCCACCAGGACGCAAACTGGTTGCCTTTGTGGAAAATATTTTTCACAGTAGATGAGCTGAATCTAAGAAGCTAGGTGTCTCAAGTTAAACATGATTTAGATTGAATACAGCGTGCTTGGATTAGATGGGATTAACTACACGGTGAGCTTGAAAAATAAAACTTGCTCGTGCAAGCTTTTTGATATAGACAAGTATCCATGTGTCCATGCATTAGCCGCATTAGAAGCTTACATAAAGCGGCCAGACAGAGAAGTGGATATAAACGTGGAGGACTTGTGTTCGATGTATTATTTAACCGAGCAGTGGGCTTATGCTTATAACAGAACCATCTATCCTGTTCCACATAAGTCACAGTGGGTTGTCCCCGATGATGTTAAGCAATTGAGCGCTTTGCCCCCGGTTTACAAGCCAAAAAGGGGGGCAAAACAGCAGAAAAGGCATCTATCCGTTGGAGAGCATCGACCGAAGTCGAAGAGGACGAAGACGAGTAATAAGCATCGGCCGGAATCTTACAAACTTTATAGCTATTTTACTGGAGGTGAAAACGCTGGAAGTGAAAACGCTGGAGGTGAAAATACTGGAAGTGAAAATGCTGGAGGAGGTGTCTCGGGTGATAACGTGGTTTAGTTTGGAAAATGGAGAGATATGTTGGGATTGTATTACTCGGAAATACTTAGTACAACCATCTTTGGATTTAGGTTTTATGTTGTAATTGCATTACTCGAAAATACTTAGTACAACCATATTCATATTTGGATTTAGGGTTTATGTTGTGGTTGTATTACTCGGAAATACTTGATGCGGTCAATATCTTCAAACGATGTCTGGTTTGAGTTAATGCGGTCAATATCTTCAAACGACGTATCGTTTCCCCCAAACGTGATAAAGTGGATTGTTATTTAACGTGGACCCAAAGAGTTTCTGAAACACAATCTCATTCATATACAATGGCTAGGCAAAGCGGGTTCCATAGAGATGAAAAACGAAATACTAAAGAAGGTAGTCAGTTCTAGCACTCGCGATTATTGTAGGGCTTTAGTGGCAAGTAGGGATTTATACCAGATCTCCAAGGATCCAATCTTCCTTTGGACCGTGGATTTGCTAAGCGTGCCCACACCTTGGTTCTTTGATATGGCATGGATGAGAATGTTCAAGGACAGATGTTTGGCAGAAGGTAATCCTACGGCTCTATTTGAAAGAGGTCTTTCAATTTTTTTCTATGACCATGATATAGAGGCAGGGATGGCAATGCTTAAGGCGTCATCGGAAGCGGGATTCTCGTTGGAAAAATATTGCCACCAAATGCTTGTCCTCATCATCTCCGGATGCGACGTGAGCTTAACATCTGCCCCAGATTTTACACGGGCGGAATCAGAAGAAATGCGGTTACGAATTCAAAGAGCAAGCCCTAGAGGACCCCCATATGTCACTCCAGCACAGTTTGGAGAGAGGATTACATTGGTGGTGGACAAAATAAATAACTTGCATTGTGGAAGTGGAGACATTCACCCAGTTATAATAATGATGGGATATGCAGACGTGCCCCCCGATTGGTGCGATTCTTGCCTCTGGATAATGGAGGCGGCAAAATTCCAGTGGGATATTAGAAATCGCTTCGTGAAAGAGTGGCCAACTTGATCCATCAGAGTGAAATTTTGTTTTTGTTTTATTTAAGAATTACTCGTATAACTTTGTAAAAACAAATTAAAAGGGAGATAAAGAAGAAAAAACTACGTGGATGATGAGTAACTAGAATTATTAGTACAACGACGTTAAACAAATAATTGTTGTTCTGTCATTTGTTGATGAGTATAACTACGCTCTAATTATACTCATTTGTTGTTCTGTCGACCACAAATAATTGTGAACTGGGGTGGAGAAGCAAGAGCGAAAAAGTTGTGAAACAGAAAAGTGAAAGTAGTACTTTTAGGTCAGAGAATGTCGTGTAAAAGTTAAAAACACGATGGAATGTTCGTCGGAAGAAGAGAAAGGTGATCATGTGTCAGATAGAATATTATTATAATAATAGAAAATAAGATTAAAAGAGACCCGTTTCCAGGTGACGTCGTTTTGAAGAAGTTAACCAACCCTTAACCACCAATAGACCAATTTAAACCGATTTCATAATTTGGAGATTGCAAAATACGACCACGATAAGAATCAGTATTTTTAAAAATGGTCGTTTTCATGCTAACACTAACATGACAAGTAAAGAGTGTTTTAAGCTATTAAGAATAATGAAAAAATAATACGAATCTCACCACAACCCGACACTTAAGGCAATCTCCTTCTATAGTGACATTGTCAAGCTTAGTCCATCAATGATGGAAAGAATACGTATCATACTTTTCCTCGAATTTTGTTTGATGAACAAGTTGATTATTTGCTGTTATAACCAATTATGAAACGTATTACCGGAATATATTCATGACATTTCAGTATTACTGCGAATACGGTATATCCACCAAAAGTAACACTATGTGGACGATGTGTATAACTGGAAAACAAAGCACAACTACATTTAAAATTCCCAGTTGCAATAAACGAGACATGTGTTTTCATTTGAACATGTGTCTTATTGGGTAACAAATAGACCCCACTACAATTATTTATTATTTCCCGGGTTTATCCACGAAACTCAAATTTGTTTTCCCCGCCCCAAAACCTCAAACATTTCCAATTTTGAGTTTTCCCCCCAAAACAGACATTTCCAAATTTGAGTTTCCCCCCAAACATCAAAATTCATTAAAATATCTTGGTTTACGCACAAATCACAACCAAAACACAAAACACTCACTTGTTTGCAAAACAACATTTTGTTGCAAGAATGCCAAGTCTCGGCTCGTCGTCCGACTCGGACATTTCAAGCGGGAGCCCTCAACCCGAATTGTACGAAGATTCTCGAATTTCGCGATTCTGTTATTGTCATCGTAAACTAATCATCAAAACTTCCCACACCGTTTTGGATCCGGGAAGAAGATTTTTCGCTTGCAATAAGGAATACGTAAGTTCAGCTGTTGATTGCTTTTAATTTCGTACCAAAAATATTTATACGGTTTGTGTCTGGTAGAATCCCGGATGTCATCTCTTCAAGTGGTGTGATGAGGCGATGCTAGAAGAGATTGCAGATGTTCGGCATGATTTGACCGAGATGCAGGGCCGGAGTGGTTGGACTAGAACCATGAACCGGATTTACTCGACGGAAATTTCCCAGCTACAGGAATCGGTAAACAACCTGAAGGAGGAAATAGTTGAGGCAAGGAGGTCTCAGGCTCTCCTTTATGAGATGGTTTGTGACTTGGTTTTGATGGAAATGGATAGGGAACTGGAACAGACGCGACGAACTAAGATATTTAAGGAAGTTAAGGACATGGTTGTTCTATCTGTTCTTGTTGTGGCCTCTGTTTCTTTAACTATCTACCTGTTCAAGTAGTTACGATTCATGGTTGTACTCAAGACTTACTCAATTTTCCAAAAGCATGTGGTTACACCAAGTGATACATATTTTTGATTTTCGGGATTACATGATGATACCGAGTATTACGTATTTTCGATTATCCGATAACATGTGGTTACACCAAGTAATACCGAGTATTACAAATTCTCAATTATCCCAAAAACATGTGGTTACACCAAGTAATACCGAGTATTACGTATTTTCGATTATCTGATAACATGTGGTTACACCAAGTAATATCGAGTATTACAAATTCTCAAATATCCCAAAAACATGTGGTTACACCAAGTAATACCGAGTATTACAAATTCTTAATTATCCCAAAAACATGTGGTTACACCAAGTGATACCGAGTATTACAAATTTTCAATTATCCCAAAAACATGTGGTTACACCAAGTGATACCGAGTATTACAAATTTTCAATTATCCCAAAAACATGTGGTTACACCAAATGATACCGAGTATTACAAATTTTCAATTATACAGAGTATTAGGATTTTCTTATTAGGGATTCCTTATGTATCGACTGAGATAATATAGTGGATAGAATAACACAAGGAATTTTACTAATAATTTTTCTGTTAATAAATATATTACATTCATAATTTTTAAATAATAAATATTTTATAACAAAATATATTTAAACATAAAATTCATTATTTTACTGTGAAAAACACCATGAATTAATTATTAATGGGAATTAATTCATGGCGTGTTGCTCGGTCATCAGGCGGGCCTCCTTCTTGAACCGTTCCGGTTCCAAGACGCACATGCGTGCGATGTCTGCGAGGTAGTTGTCCTCTTCCTCGACCTTAGGGTGAAGCAGCATGTCATGGAGCGCTTGGAGGAATTCCTTGACCGTCGTTCCAACCTTCCACGTAGCGGTGATGAGTATCGGATGGAAGACGCGGGGTTGGTCGATGTTGGGGTGCAGAATCGGCATCTTCCACAACACCATTGGTGGCTTGAAGGGGTAATCCGGTGGGAAACGGATGGAGATGAAGAAGATGCCCCTTCGTATGGACTACTAGGGGGGGCCAACAACGTTGCTTGCCATTCGTAAATGTCTTCCGCCACGGGACCTGCATTGAACCCACTCGCCGGAAACCGCACCAACTCCCTCAGATGAGTCATGATCCACACCTTAGGGGCCATTTTGAAGTGATAAAGAGAGAAACAATATCACTAAATAGAGAGAAGAGGATTTAGAAGATAGATATGAGTAAGAAAGAGAGCGAGTTATATTTATGGAAAGAAAAAGGGAAAACCCTAGGGTGCGACTCATATAATAAATACCCTTCATAACCGTTTAGCATTATCGTGCGGAGCAGTTAAAAGTCACATCTCCTTTCTCTCCCCTAATAAACCGGAAAATATTTATTTACTTAATATAAAAATCAAATAAAGTGTTGGTAGTTGTACCAGTCTTACGGCAGTTAATGAAAGCATTAACAGCCGTAAGACTGGTACAACTAGATCAATAAACGCGTGCCGTTCCCTCTTTCCTTGTTTTCCGTCCATGCAACGCGTCTATACAATAAATAAATCCTCTCACGTGAGTAAATGCTGAGTAGACAAATATCATCCAGAAACATTGTCTATACACTAAACATATTAGTAGTCTTCCCCATAAAACTAGAAATTCGAAAAAACTGAATAGTATTGCCCACTCTATAAAAAGACACTTGAGATATTGTAGTTCTAGAATTCTTCAAGTCGTCAACAAAATGGAGAAATCAGATGGAAAAAAATATGATGAGAATGGTCTGCTGATCATCAACCCACCACCTTTGAACATGAGATTTGGTGTGGTGGAACCTAAGTCGCCACCTCGCCAACTGATTCTGAGATCAAGTAGAGCTGTGGGAACAATTCAAGCAAAATCTGCCAAAGGTAATATATTCTCTCTGTTTAATAGTTTATAAATATGTCCTGATCATGAGTGAAAATTTATATCTATTTTTTTGTTGAGGAGAAGGACAAAGACATCTCAGTCCATAAACCTCCCCACAAACGTTGTACAAAACCAGAACACGAATTGATTCTGGATCTGGAAATAGGATTGAAGTGCATGCATTGCGGATTCGTGGAGAGAGAAATCCGAAACATGGACATCCGAATGGGTAAGTAATTAGTCATTTGTTTTGGTCATGACAAATATAAAATAAGTTCAAATCTATATGACTGGAAAATAATCAGTTGATGTTGTTTGGTTTTTTAAATTTTAATTGTAGACAAAACTCATTATTAAGTAATAATACTGAATACAAATTTAGGCTATATGATTTTTAAACATAAATGAGATTTTCTACGTTTCTGTTCAAAAGGAGAGATGAAGAATATAAAGAGGAAGAGGTCTGGAATGGCATCGAAATTCAAATGAAGCCTATTTTTTTTTTAACAATTCATATATGTAATCTCCTATTGTTTTTCCTCAGAACCTTGATATTTATGGTAATTTGATAATTTATCTTTGGAGAAATTATTTATGTTTTGGTTCAATTAATTTTATTATATATTAATAACTCTCTCTAAAATATAAGAGTCTTAATGTATATTTTCAATAACGCATTTACGAGAGTAGTAGTTATTTCGAGATTCCTTTCTCTCTCATACGGTCGCGTTTATTCGACGTGACTACTGAGAGACTACTCACATCCTTTCACTTCTTCCATTTTCTTTTTCTCTATTTAAGTTCGCAAAGAAGTTCCAAAATCCATTCTACTTCTTCATTACTTTCCCAAATCCATCACTTTTTCCTTCCTCCTCTCTCTTAGGGTTCCTCTCAGATTTTCCTTTTATATTACAATTCATCATTTTCTCTTAGGGTTTCAGAACTTTTCTCCACAAAACTCGGCCTCCACCACTTTCATATATAAATCCATGGCAGAGTACTCCTACCTACTAGCCCTACCAGACGAACTACTGGAAAAGGTTCTAGCGAAGTCGGCTAACACAATTGGTGACCTTATACGGATTCGCTTGATTTGTCATAGGTTCAAGACTGCACCAGAGGCCCTGGCTTCTACGCTGAAGTTGATCCCTTCAATATGGGGCATCCAGAGGATCAAGATGTCCATCTTATCATCGATGTTTTCAGAGAGTTCTATGATGCACGAAATCCAGGCATGATTTTCATGCGAGGTATGCAACTCTTTTTTAATCGAAAAGATTTTGGAGGGATTCTACTGATCAAGGAAGCGGCGGATAGAGGGTACACGCGTGCAGTATATGTCTACGGGATGTTCATGAAACTTGTTATGGAACATCCGGAGGATGATGAGTACCTCAACAAACTAAGCCGGGAAACAATAAGGAAGTGCACCCGCGACCTCGTTGCAGAAGTATATCTTGGTTGGCCAATGAGTTTGCCAGAGATATTCAATGAAGGCCACCATCGCTTTTGCTGCGCCTCAATACTCTTATCCACTGTCCGTGCGGTACAGTTAACCGATGGGAGCGTTGGTGGAATGATGAGTATAAACCAGGGAACATCTGCGACTACTGCTTTTTAACTCGCGAATGCGGAAGGTTCTTCCTATTATGTGTACCAGGTAATTAGGGTTTTTCCTGATATGGGAGACAGGTGAATGTGTCTGATGTTTTCTGTCTTATGTTTTTTGTTTTTTGTACTTTCTTATGTTCTGGATTCCGTATGTGCACATTTCGCTATGTTTAGTACTCCCTTATGTTGTCCTTATGTTGTGTACAAACATTATTCTACTAATTTTAACTCAAACTGTTTAGGCCTAGTATTCCACATATATAAGTGGTTACACCAAATAATACTAAGATGGTTACACCTAATAATACTAGGTTACACCAAATAATACTAAAATGGTTACACCTAATAATACTATGTTCCCAGCTTTATATGTGGTTTCACCAATAATACCAAGTTTTCCCAATATTTGGTTTTCAATAATCCAAAATCAATAATAGAAATAGAAGTACATATTTCAAATGTCATAGGAGACTTAACGTCTCTGCTTTGTGTTTGGCCCTAGCTTTGATTGCTCTTGTTTCCGTTTACCTGCACCCACTTCTGCGTTCACACCGTCAGCACCGTCTGGTTCTACCTACACATACCAAGTAATACAACATAGTGTTACCATGAAATATAAAGTATTACAAAAAAAAATGGATATTACTCTTCAAACTTCAATACCTCCTTACTTCTAAGCAGGTAAGGAGATCGGGCTACAAGCTGCTCCGCCTCTTTCAGCTCCGCCTCATTCATATCCGGCTCTTTCTGCTTTGGCTCTTTCTGCTCCGGCTCTTTCTGCTCCGCCTCCTTCTGCTCCGCCTCCTTCTGCTCCGCCTCCTTCTGCTCCGCCTCCTTCTGCTCCGCTTCCTTCTGCTCCGCTTCCTTCTGCTCCGCTTCCTTCTGCTCCGGCTCCTTATGCTTCGGCTGTTTCTTCTTCGACTGTTTCTTCTTCACCAGACTTTCAAGTTTCTCTCCAGCTTGATCATGTTCATGTTCTACATCATTTCGAAAAACTTCTCCTCCCTCATCTCCTGGTCCTTCCCTTTCTCTTCTTGTCTCTTTTACATATTGTTCTACAGAGCAGAGTCTTGTATCAAAGCCATCCATTCGGGCACTGATTCGGAGAAACTGAGCGTCCATACTCTTCTGCAAGCTCTGAAGCTGTTCCACAATTCCAAGAGGCGCCTCCTTCTCCGTCCCCACATTATGCTTAGCCGCTACAGGACGGTTTACCCACTCCTTATTATCTCGGGCATCAACATCGATCTTGCATATCTCTTTCCAGATATCGGCTTCTTTTCCTCAACTAAACGCCTCATCCAATTTTCAGGAACGATATCACCGATATTTTCCTCTTCATTCCTCTCCATGACTCCCGCAAGCATAATTACCTCATCCTCGGATGGTTGCAATATACTCTTGATGACCCTAGTGTTACCCAGTGTTTCATAGAGTTCCGACAAAGGAAAACCTTTTAGTGTGAATGGTTGGAACTTCTGCCTGCACATCCGGGGACAACCCCTCCCTGCTCCTCTAACATCTTCTCTGTATTTGTTCTTCAGACATGGGATGGCCTCAAAGGCTAGCAACTAACATAAACCCAACAAATTACACTTACTCTCATAGTATTACATAGTTACAAATTCTTTATAATGTGACATACCTCCAATGGAGTAACAAAGCTTGGAAATGTCCATGCATCTGTTCCGACGACCCCATTGAAATGCCTCATTGTGTGCTCAATCTCCATCATATTTACATCGAATGAATATCTACCCCAAGGAAACCTCTTACAAGCCTCGAGATCATCCACAATCCTCAGGAATAAGGGGTCAACAGATGGTGCTCCCTTACCGGTTTTTGTTTACCCACTAATTATAGAGGATAAGAAGTAGACGACACATATCTTCAACCGATCAGGATTAACTAGTCCTCGCATCGACTCTAGCTTTTTCTCAACAGCAGCAAGGGAGGGGACAGTTTCTTGGAAATATATATTCTTAAACGAAGAAATTCCTATGCTCTCATAGTCCTCTGGGTACGAGAGACAGTTTAATCCACACAAAATGGCATGCTCTCTAAGGGAATAGCGAATTGGTACACCATTCACTACAAACCAAGCTTCCCTCTTCTTATTTGTGTTTGCTGTCCGAAGAAGAAGCAACCACATTCCCATCATCTTGTGTGTTGTGTCCTCATGCATGGCCCTATGCATATGCCAAAAGTGCTTGAACTGTGGGTGTTCTGTAAACCATAACAGCTCATGTGGTTCAAGGTCTAGGGACTCCAATTTAGCAACAGCTTTGTGGATATAACATCTTGTTCCCAGCTTTATTGCATTATGATACTGACTGGGCTCGAAGAACATTCTCACGGTGGCAATGGCTGATTCTCCTCCTCCTCAGCCTCAACCTCAGTTCCCCTCCACAACACTATCTGATTATTATCCGTCTCTGATTCGGCAACTCCTTCAACCATTTTCTCCTGCGATGATTCGGAATCTGAGTAAAGTTCTGGTCTAGCATATCTAAACACTCTTTCCTTGCCTACATCCATGACTCCTATTTTGTAATTGCCAACTGAATAGAGAACATATAAATCAAATTTTGGATTCTACACAAAACCGACTTGAAATCTACAAAGTAATCTAGATAAAAATTAGAAATCAGAGGACGAAGACGAACGAACCTGATATAGCGAGGCGTTGATTCAAGTCAGGCAGCAGCAAATCACTCGTAGTTGTCCCAGAGAATACTAGGCGAAGACGACGACGAGAGGACGATTTTGAAATTTGAATTTTTTTTTTCTCAGACTTACCACAATTTTGTCTCCAATTTTTGACCCTAAACCCGATTTCTTCGGATTCAACCCGATATGATAGACTGGATGTGGATTTTCGTGGTTGGGTTAGTAAATATGAAACTTTAGTAAGGATCTGCCAGTATTTCACCGCTTTTCTCCCTTTTTCTTGCTTTAAAATAAATCGGAAACAAATTAAATATTATGAGGAGGAGATTTGAGAATTTTTATAATGCGGGAGGAGTACACGAGATTATCTCTTGCTGTTTGGAAAAACGGTATATGTTTTATTATTTATAAAATCATTCTTAATCTTTATCTATGAACGTCACTATCCTTCAATATATTTTTTTTCCAAAATCTTAGGAATACTTCAAATAGTTTAAGTCAAAGGAATTTCAAGATTTTTGTTTAATTCTGAAATAGAAAAAGTTGACTCTTTCAAAAAGAGGTAATATGAAAGCAAAAGTATAATTTTTTTTATCAAAAAAGATTTTAAATTACTAAATTAGTCAATCTTATATAATAATAATTTTATGCTTATAGGTACTCAGAAATAAAGAAGAGCAGCAACACTACTGGTAGTGAATGAGATATGTTGGCATCACCAATATATATCTTATCGAAAATATATATTGATTGATGTGTTTTAATGCATTTCTACTTGATTTTCTTATCAACTATTTAGTTTTATTATTAAATTGGCAATTAACTCTTAGGAGTCATCATTGATTGTAGAACAATTGCAGTTCTGTGTTATATTTTTTTTTATTATTACCAACCATTTGCCATAACAAATGTAATATAGTTATACATCAAAAAACATATTCATGGAATCATGAAAATTATCACAAAGAAAAAAAATATCAAACAACTATATACATAATTATAATTCAAATAAATAAATAAAATGAAACAATATTAAATCAATTAAACATTGAGGATGATCACGAGAACAATGTGTTAAAGACATAAATATATATATATATATATGTATATATATAAGTAAACACGTGCACATCATGGATCCATAATCTAGTTACATTAAAAATATTATTATAAATAAAAAGAAATAATTAAAATAAAAAATTATAGAAATATATTTTAAAACTATTAAAAAAATATAAATTTAAATCAGAAGTGTACTTAGTTTGTTTACTTATTAATATATTAAATATATTCTATTATTTGAAATAATAAGCAATCTATATATTTTCAAAAAAAAAAATCTATTGAAAATTTTGTAATATTTTTTGTTGGGATAAATTCGATCCTTTTTATGTGGACGAACTTTGTGCTTGCACGTGATGTTCATAATTTTTTTAGGTATGGCCCCTTTTGGCCAAATTATGATTCATATTGGGCTTACGGTTCAATACGACCTAAGCATATAGCACCGGGCCTTGAATCCTTTGGATTCGAGAGATCCGGCACGAGAGGCCACTTGGTCTCGAATTCCTCGTTTCTGACCTTGCGAATGTTTCCCTCCATTCGACAGTTAGAATATGCCTTGGATTGATTCGATTTCCCATACTCTTTACAAACCCATGAGGTCGGCATTTAATGCACTATGCTTTCATGTGTCAGGTGAAAATGACCATTCGCAGAAGGCAGAAGAAAAGCAGGATCAGCAAAGACCATACTGTATCTAATCGCCGATCCAACCCGTATGCTGAGAGTGAAAGGGATGCACCAAGGAACGGTCTCACAGCAAGAAGAACACGCCAAGAAAAGTTGGCGAAACCGTTAGAGGCATGATGCAAGCATAAGATTCGGATCCAACCAAGCCAGATCATAGACCAACCCGCAAAACCCACGACCCGAGGACCGACCTGGTATACTATTCTAAGTTAGGTAAAATGCTATAAATATTTAACCCTTTCCAACGATAAAGGAGTTCAATCTCTTCGCTAAGATAAGGTACATGTTATCTTACTCATGAACCTTAAGCTTCAGCACACTCATACTTCCGGTCATTACTCCGACCACCTCAATACTTCCGGTCATTACTCCGACCACCTCAATACTTCCTCTCCAGACCTAAACTCTTACATTTATTCTCTTTCGACCTCAAAAATCCCACCAAACATAGGTCTGAGCAGATTCCACATTCCTCAGGAACTCTCGGTGTAATTTCTTTTCTTCATTTTCCGATTTCTTTTCTCTCTCCAGTTCTCACTTTGTGTTCCTTCTTTCACTGTTTACTGACTTGAGCGTCGGAGAGCCATCAAAAAACATCATTCCATCGTGTTTTTCGGGTCTTCACGTGTTTGTTGGTTTTAAAGGAGACTTGCCTCCAAAGATGACTACAAATCCCCTAAACATTTTTCATTTGAATTTTTATAACTAATTTGTACTATATTTGAAAATCAGTTCAAATATATTTAAATAAATAAATTAAAATATGTATTCAAGATTCAAAACTGTAGTTCTTTACGGATCAGTTTAAAAACATTTTAATCTATCATGAAACAGATTAAGTACACGGTTGGTTAGTTTTGATAATTTATATATAATCATTAATAAGACATATTATAGAGTTCATTAAATAAAAATGATACAATGATCTCAAATAAAAAGACAATCAAATTTCTATTCTATGAAAATACTTGTTTCTATGAATATACAATCAAATTACAATCAAATTTCATTAATTGATAAACAAGAGTTTTAGTTCTTGTGGGTATCAATCCCCTTAAGCAGTTGCAGCATAAAAGGTAGTCAATCCATAAGTGTGAAGATAGACAGTAGTTCATGAGAATTCAAACTTAATCCAACCTAAAACAAGATAGGTTTGGTAACAAGAGACACTAAACCAATTTCAAACAAGATTAAAGACTTAAACTAAGCAATAAACAAGATAGCAAATGATTAATGATGATATGAATATGATGAAACTTAGAGCTCTAGACATGATAGTTGGCTAGGGTACATCAGGGTTTAATCAAGTAGCCAATGACAATGATGATGAATGATCTAAGCAGCTTAGGATTCAAAGCAAGTTTCAATCTTTCTCAAGCATCAAAACACAATTTCAAACATTGCTCATACCTAATCATCATTAGAGAGACAATGAAATAAATGCATTAAACACCAATCCTATTATACCATCTATGCTCAAAAAAATATTCCCATGTGAATCAAACAATAAACTCTTGATTTAGCTGGTTCAGGCATTTCATCAAACACCTTTTGGGTTGATGCAATGCCTAAGATTTGGGTTAAAGAGATCATCTAAAATCCAGCATTAAGATCAGCTAAACAATACAGAGATGCATTAATCTAGTCCTAAGCATGCTTAGTCAAACCCCTAAACACCCTAACCTATATATCTAGAACCCTAATGAGGTGACTACTCGCTAATCATGATTAAGTCTCTGATTCCTTTGCAAGAAGAGTAGTTAGGCATGATTAGTTGATAAAAATAAATAGAAGATGGATAGATGATGATGAAAAGATGATTCAAACTTTAAAACTCTCTTGGATTAAATAGAAAATGGGAGATGTCTCTCTCAAAATAGGATCTTAAACAAAAGAGGCAAACAGTTTTAGGGAATAAGAGGTAAGTCTTGGAAAAAAAATCCTAAAAACTATTTAAAGAAAGCTGGTTCGGACCGGGTTAGCCCAGGAAAAACTGGGTACTGACCCGGTTCAGTTGGTTCAAGTGTCTAGTGTGCGAGATGGTCCTGGTCCTTGCTCACCCGCACAGCCATGTTGCACTGATCCTAGAGCTTGTTCTTGCGGGTCAACTCTTTACTCCTTCAGCCGCACTCCCATCTGGTTTAAATTGCGAATGTTTGTGCGGTTCAGGTCGTCCTACTTTCCCATTCGCATCTATCATCTCGCAGCCTGGAGAAAGCATGTGTACAAGATGGTCCTTCTCACCTCCCAGTCGCACAGCCATCTCTAATTCATTTGCGAGTGTTGGTGCGACGTGGTTCACTCCATTTTCCACTCGCACTCCCAAGTCGCACAGCCTTGTGGACTTAGCATAATTTGAGCTTGGAAGTTTATACCCTGCTCCGAGTCGCCTTACCCGCACCATTGAAGTCGCAGCTTGCTCTCAGAGTTTAAACCTTCACTGCTGTGAGTTAACCAAGTCGCACACCCATATCGCAGCTTTTCTCATCTTCTCGGACCAACCTTTACTTCAACTGGCATAACTCGTGGGATTTTAATCCAAATGGCTCGGGACAAACTCCAGAGGGAAGGCAGCTCAATTGCCTACAACTTTGATGAATAACTTGGGTGCATCCGGGGTGAGAAAGGCCTTCCAGTAAACGGGTTTCTGCATCGGCTCGGGAAGCTCTAGTTTCTTGCTGCGGGACATGTCTGTCTCCTGATTGCGATATCTCCTGACTCAGTACTCCAAATGGAATGATTCCGAGCGTTCTGTAAAAACACTTGAAACTCTCAAATCTTGATGAAGTCCCCGGAAACTGGATTGGAGTGGAAGGGCATCGTCCTGAGTGATCTTTGAAGTATATTGGATCGGTCCGGAATGAATGCAAAACAGATTCATCTTCAGTTGGCCATAAATTTCAGCTAACTGCTCCGAATCCATTGATTCTAACTGTTCCAGAATTTTCACTCAATCTTCTCAAACTTTTCTAAAGACACCGGAGGCTGAATCGATCCGGGAGGCTTTCCAGTAACTCAATCTTTGGTGCGTATCGGGACCTAGTGATTTTGGTCGAGGTTTCATATACACGTTTTGGCCGATAAGTCACGTACCGCGGTACGTATTTCAGCCGATAAAAACTCTTCCTGCGGCAAAAAAGTTTTGACCGATAGAAACTTGGTCCGCTGCATGATTTGGCCAATCTAAGCTTCCTAGTAAAGGTTTTTGACCGGTATTTTCCATCCCGCGGTAAGCTTTTATTCCAGAACTATTTTATATATTTATAAACTTAAATATCCAAATTTTGTTTAAGTTTTATATATATATATATATATTGCTAAATCAGATAAAACAATATTTCATAATAAATGAAGTAAAATTCTTTAAAAACTATGATTAAAGGCTTTGCTTCCAGAATAATTTTTTGAATATGAATTGATAAACCTATGTAAATTCATTGTAATTGTTACCACTTTTTTGTACTTAAATATTATATTGGGAGTTAAAAATATTATTATTTCAAACTCCAAATTGATTTTTTTTAATAAATTATATCATCAAAATATTTTTTTTCAAAATAAATTGTATTGATTTATACAATTAATATTTACTCCAGAATTTTTAATGTTTTGTTGTCAACTTTCAACATACTTTTTGTAACTAAAATATTACTCTTTATAAGTTTTTATTTTTAAAAAAAAAAAAATATATATATATATATTATATATATTCATATATTTACCAATCACACCTAAAAACTTGTAACACATCAAAATACTTGTGTTTATACTGTTATGTGCGGTTCCACAGATCTCTCAACAAAAATTAGACAACACTTGTATTTTTATATTTTTCTTAAAAAAATATTAAACCGCACGACACTTCATATATTATTGTTGATTGGTAACATTAAGGTGGGGTATACTAATACTGTCCCACATTTTGTCATATTTTTTCAATGAACCGCATTGAGTGAAATAGAATTTTAGGGTCTGAATGGTGATATAACATAATCGGTAGTGTAGGAAAAGCGGATTGACAATGCGATAAAGATTAAATGCAGTACATACGAGAGAAATATATTTATAACAAAGTGGTGGTTAATACATAATATGTCTAATTGGTTAAAACACAACTTGCGGTATAGAATAAATGTTTGAATAATAAAAAAATGATACAAATTATAGATAAATAATTTAGAAATAAATATATTAATTATAAATTAAAATGTTTTGTTCAATGTTAAGAAATATTATCATAATTTCAACTCCACTGAATATCTTATAGATTTGATTTTATAATGGATTTTAGTGGATTTCGGAAGATTTATATATTAAAAATACAAACATTACTAGGAAAAACTTACAGATTTAAAAATACTAATAAAAATTCACATATTTGAAATCAGTAAATTTTAGAAACATTTATAAATCTTACAAAGATTATGTATTAACCACCACTTTGTTATAAATATATTTCTCTCGTATGTAAACATTTTTATCTCTGTAATGTAAACATTTTCATGTAATAACTCAGCTATTATAAATATAGAAGTGTCTAACCTGGTTCTTCAATTTAGCAATTTCATGTTGCAACTCATTAACTTTTGCACTAACTGAACTGGCTTCTCTTGCATTTTGGCATACACTTGTGCTTCACTTGGAAACAAGATGATCTGGTCTTACTCATGCTTCACTTGTAAAGACTGCTAAGATTGTACAGATATTGGGTTCCACATGACCTAAATATTCTGGCTCATCACTGACTTGCTCAGTCGTCATACTCTTTTTATTTCCACCCTTACTCTTTGAACGTATCATCTTAATTCACCTGAAACAAATGACATGACAATGAATTGTAAGACAATATATACATCAAAATTCTACAACAAAAGAAAATGACTTACCAACACACAATAACCAATTAGACATTAGACAAAGCATAGATAACAAGAACTGAAAATGATCAAGAAGCTACATTCAACACATATATGTCTTCACAATCAGTTTGTACATTTTCAGTTTGGTCCATGTCAACATACATTTGATGGCAACAGCCCAATATCTGCATTTCCATCTTGAACATATTCCTTACTTTATCTTCTTGAAGGACCTCTCATAACAACAAACCAACTTGATGAGTCATCTTCCCTTGAATAAAATACTTGCTTTGCTTGAGAGGTTAAAATGTATAGATCCTTCAAAAAGCCATCTTCTACCTTCACTCAATTACCTCTTACAGCCCACTGACACACCGAAATAGAGGGGCATAAAAAGCATTGTAATCCAAGAATATATTGTCAATGACTCTGCCATAGTATGCTACCAAATCAACCACTTGTGAAGTGTCTTTTCTACTAGATCTACAGATTGTCATTGCCTCATAATAAATCCTGTTATTCTGACTTTACCTCTGAACTGAGCTTCTGTGAAACCGTTGCCCACTACATGAACCATATGTCAATCAATCCGTCTGAATCAATAGGTATCTAAGAATATAGAAAATTCATCTAGAGATAAACATACCTCAATACCTAAAATTCAGAGAGTATATAGCTTGCCTATTCTTTTAGCCAAGCTGCAAAGTTCTGAGTATGAAAGTTGGCTAGAGATTTCTTGTAAAAACATTAGCCCCGCTTAGGTCATAATGACATCAAATGATTTCAAATCTTTCTTGAGAAACCACTTTTTCAAGTGGTGATGAATCATTTAACTCTTCTTCTCCGTCTCCACAATCACCATCCTCCTTTTTCCATATATTTATTATTCTCATTATGTACCTAAAAGAGGGTTCGAAGCCCTCTCTTTTTATACTTTCAACTAATTCACCAATCTTATGTGATTAATCGGACGCTAACCTTGAACTGACCCATGCGTAAAGGTAGAGTGACTAAAGACCTTATTGAAAACTAAAACGCTAACATTTTCCTTGGAGATGGAAAATCCGATGGGTTTTATTAATTTGCAAATTCTTCGGATCCATTTTGCAAGTTATTATTACTGGTAGTTCCTACAAAGGATTCTTGATCTTTTTATTGGATAACTCTGTCCTCGGGCACCATGTTTTGATACTCCATCAATCTACATCTTCCATTTGAATCTTGTAGATATTGCAGGTTGCTTTTAAAAGAGAAAGAAAAAGAATCAGCCTGCTATACATAATGGAAATGACAAATGAAATAGAATATTGTTCTAACTTACTCAACATAAGGATCCACGACACATGACAACCATATTTTGAATGACAGCAAGATGGACAATTTTCTTCTCCATTTCAGTAAGAACAAATTGAAATGCCTGAGATATGGACAACCCTCTAGTATATAGTTGTTCTCATACTCAGTATTTCTATCTGAATTTTCAAAAAACCACTGCAGAACTGTTGCAAGATAGGACTCAGCAATATAACCCTCTGGTTTTACAGGATTTCTCACAAAGTCTTTCACAATTTTCATATACCTAAACAGTGAGAAAAAAATGAAGATAGCAACAAAACAGTCAATTATCAACTATACACCTCATAGTTAACTATACATAGATAGTTGACTACACATGTAATATGGTTAACTATACATATATATATATATAGCTAACTATACACCTAATAGTTAATTATATATATAGTATAGTTAACTATATACGTAATACTTAACTATACATATAGTATAGTTGACAATACATGTAATAGTTAAATATATATATATATATAGCATAGCACAGTTAACAATACATATATTGTATAGCTATTAGGTGCATAGTCAACTATATTATATGTATAGTTAAATATTACATGTATAGTATACAGCTGACCATACACCTAATTAATTGGAAAGAGTCAGCTGTTAATTGATCTATGCTACAATGGATCTAGGTGTATAGTCAGCTGTATACTATATAGGTAATATTTCATAGAACTACTTAATTCAAGCAAGCAACTTGTTTTTGATTTCAATTAACAACTTAATGATTCAAATTCTAACAAACAAACAAACTAAGCAAAGCAATTAACCAAACAAGATTTGATGATGATAAAAGGGCAAGCGCTTGGATGAAGTTATGGACTTCGGGGACTTCTATGATCATGTCAACATACACAATCAAGCAATTTGTTTAAGCCTAGAGCACTTAAACAAGACTAATTCACTCTCATAGTACTAATCACTTTGTTAATTACTATTAATTAAGATCAAATTCTCATTTGTGAAAACATAACAAAAAGCATTAAACACAAGTAAAATATCTTATCTAGTTCTCTAGAGAAATGTCATCAAATACCTTGTGGGTGTGATCAATCTCGTTTTATCATTATAAAATCTTGTTTAGTACATAATCTCATTCAAGAACTTTCCCTTTAACCATTATCAGATCTTGTTTAGTTAATTTCTTTTTTGCTTAGTTTGTTTAGGGTAGAATTTTTTTGTCTTATTGAGACAAAAAAATTTGTCCATTAATATTAATATATTTTTAATTAGAATATTCTTATTAATAAAATAAGACTATTTAAATTAGTTACACGGAAAACTCCAGTCTAATAGACTTAGACTATTTAATTATGATTTTCTAATCTATTAATAATAATAAAATGAAAAACTATGAATGAACCATTGAACCATTGTGTCTTTTTATTGTACCTTTTCATGTATAACTGCTGATTTATATAAAAAGTTATCATTTTACGGTTGTGTCTTTTCGTTTTATTTAATTAATTGTACCATTTCATAAAAACCGCTGATTATCAAAGGTTTCTTCTATGAATGAACCATTGAATCATTGTATCTTTCTAATTATTATTTATTTTAATTAATTATACATTTTTCATGTATAACTGCTAATTTATATAAAGGTTATCATTCTACAGTTGTGTCTTTTCGTTTTTTTATTATTTGTACCATTTTATATATAACCGCTGATTATCAAAGGTTGTTTGAACCATTGTGTCTTTCTAATTATTTTTTTTTAATTAATTGTACATTTTCATGTATAACTGTTAATTTATATAAAATTTATTATTCTACGGTTGTCTTTTCATTTTATTTTATTAATTGTACCATTTCATATATAACCGTTAATAATCAAAGGTTCTTTCTATGAATGAACCATTGAACCATTGTGTCTTTCTAATTATTATTTGTTTTTATTAGTTGTACTTTTTCAAGTATAACTGCTAATTTATATAAAGTTGATCATTCTACGGTTGTGTCTTTTCGTTTTATTTTAAGTAATTGTACAATTTCTTATATATGGTCTGATTATCAAAGATTGCTTCTCTTAATACTTATGTCTTTCAAGTATATATATTATTTTCATTCTTCATTATTTGTTTTATTGAAATTTTTTTATAATGATATCTTAATTTGAAAAACAACACCTTATATATCAATTTATTGTTCATAAGTTCAAATTAACTTAAAAGTCCTTAGTTAAAACATTGTTCATTTGCAAGCAATTGTTACCGAAATGGTGTTACAAGAAATATTTTTTAGTAGATGGGAAGAAAAACTTGAAATGAAAGATGAAAGATCTGCTCATTCCACAAGAAAATATTTTTGGAACAAAAGCCAAAAAAATTGGACTAAACAAAAAATAGTAATTTTCTTGGCAATTATTTTAGCAATCTTAAAAGGCAACATAGTATTTTTTCCTATGTTTTTTTAGTTCTATCTTATTTTTTTTTAATTCTATTCAACCATAAATAAAGAAGACCTTGAATTGGAGGGTCTCACATCCTCTCAATATCCAGAAAATTATTTTTAAAAGAAAATTCAGAAAATTAGTACTAAACGGAAAAATGGTAATTCTTTTGACAAGTTTATCATTAATTTTAGAAGCAAACATGATTTTTTTTTCCTATAAGCTTAATAGTTATAGTTGAAAATCATATTTTTAATTTATCATTGAATATGCAAGTGTAGCACTACTTTTGGTTATATTATAATAGTTATATAATTTATTTGACACAGGAAAAATGATATACCAAAATATAATGGGGAATAAAGATGCACTTTCTAAAGTACATAATGCAACTAATAGATTTAGATGTGAAGTGAAAAAAGAAGACAAAGAAGAAGCTAATTTATGTGAAAGTGATGACGATTTTAGTTTTGAAAATAAGAAAATAAAAAAAAACACAAAATAAATTACAAAAGAAAATGCTAGGAAGAAACAAAAAAAACTAAATTTGTGGAGAAAATAAAGATATGAAAAATTATGAATGAACCATTATATCTTTATTTTTATTATTATTTTAATTAATTATAGTTTTTGTGTATAACAGTTATTAATATGAAAAAGTTATCATTATTATAAATTTGTGTCTTTTTCATTTATTTTTTAATTATACATTTCTGTGAAAAACTACGAATAAACTGTTATTTCCTTCCATTAAATATTTTTTAAAATTGTATTTTTATGTTTATATCTGCTTGCTATTGTATGGTTATGTCTTTTTTTTTTTTAATTGGAATATGTGTAGTTTATTTAGTGAATATATGATTACATTTTAATAGGAAACTAGATTTTAACCTCGTGCATCCGCACGAGAATATTTTTTATTGTTTAACGAATTTTGTAATAAAATTTGTGTTTTTGAGTTTAGATATAATTATTTTTATAAATCTATTTTTTAATAAATGAAAATATTAATTTTTGTGTTTAGATATATTTTATAGTATTAAAATTAATTATGATAATAAAAATTTAATTTTAATCCGTCCACTAATATTAATTCAAAATGAAATATTATAAAAACATAATTCTAATTTTTCTGCTCATATTACCGTATAATATAAATATTTGTTAAAAGTTTGAGATGTATTAACAGTATTATTTAGCATTATAGTTTTCTAAACTTTAATCAACGAAGGGAGTGTACAACTGGTTTTTCAAACCACATTTTAGTGTATGCAATAATTTTTAATTTTTTATGTTTTTATTTTGTATGAAAAATATATTTTCGATATACATGTATAATTCAAAATTAGTGATTTTAGTTACCAAAATATTTTTAACCCGGTTTTTATATATATATTTAGTTCTATGAATTTTAAAAAATATATTTTTAATATTTAAATTATACATTTGAATTTTACCTAATATTTTATTATTAATTTGTAAATAAATCATAATCGTAAATATATTATATAAGCAACATAAATATCATATCATTTACATCATTATAATTATTTTATATTTCAAATATGACCATTATTTTTCATATGTGAATTATTTTTTTTTCAAAAATTCTACATATTTTTGATAAAAATGTTTAATAGTATAGAAATTATTTAAATTAGAATCTTTAAATCAAATCTAAATTAATATCTGATTTATTATTGTAAATCAAATCAAATCTAAATTACCTATATTTAAGGAACTCTAAAAATATTTAAATTAATAACTAATTTTCGAAATTAAATATAAATAATGATTAAAATTATTTTTAAACACTTAAAAAAAATTAAGAGTGTTTGGAAACAACTACTAAATGTGCTTCTGTTTTAATATAATAGATAAGTGTTATGGGCATTTTGGTGAGTGATTAGAACTATTGAGTTTATGGTAAACATTTAATTTATCAAACATACAATTCACATATTAAACACCATAAAATTGAAGTATCTGCTACAATTACAAGATTTTCTAGCACCATTGACATAAGATCTACAAATCCAAATTTATTTATTATGTATTTATTTTTTCATTTTTTAAAAATTACTCATATACGGAAATAATAACAATATGAAAACCTATGAATCACTTAACCATTGTGTCTTTCTATTATTTATTATTGTTTAAATTAATTATATCTTTTCATGTATAACTACTAATTTATTCAAAAGTTATAATTTACGGTTGTGTCTTTTCATTTTATTTTATTAATTATATCATTTCATACATAACCGCTGATTATCAGTGGTTGTTTCTTTTAATATATATGTCTTTTCAAGATTGTATATATTAATAGATATATTTGTTTATTTAGTGAATCTATGATTATATTTTATGGTTACTTTATCAATCATTGTAACTCTTGAGTTTATAGTTATTTACTAAACATTGCAAATCTTGAAATTAAAGTTAATTTACCAATCATTGCACATCTTGAGTTGATAATTATTAAACCATTGCAACTGTTCAAAATTTAAACAATTTATTTTTCAATATTGAAGCATTACATCTTTTCAGAATGAAGACGCAATTACTTATTGAAGAGGCACAACTTTTCATATATAACTTTATACCAAATATATATATGTGTGTATATATAACAATAAGACATAGTTTTGTTTTAATTTTCATGTAGAGATGGGTAAACATTTTATTTATCAAGCACACAATTTATGTGTTCCGCCATAAAGTTGAAGTATCTGCTACAATTACAAGTTTTTCTAACACCACTGGAATAAAATCTACGAATTCACTATTTTCAAACAAAGAATGTATTATTCATTCAAATAATATGATCAAAATTAGTTATTACGTATTGGCTTTTTTTAAAACAAATCTACTCATGTAGAAATTTTTTAAAACTTGGCTCATAATGTTTGAATTATTATTGTTTCATCCTCCATTTAAAGGTGTAAAAATTTAATACGAATTTTACTTGCAGAAAAAATATTTTACTTGCAGAAAAAGTATAAAAAATCAATGAAAACTGAAATTCAATAGAATCAGAAAGTTTCTCCCACAGCAATCTTCGATTACCGTACGTCAGTTTCATTATGTATTTTTCAAGAAATACTTTTGGAAATTAATTTAATATATTAATTAATAACTCTTTTTTGAATAGATGGTGATTTTCAACCAACATCAAACAATAGCATTATCTCAGAAAAAAGTTTGAATAGTGAATATTTCTATTGCTAGTCATAACAAGATAACTGGTTTTTTTAATATATTAGAACTAATAATGATAAAAAATTTTAAAGAAAAGGAGGAAGACCACAAAAAAAGAACCAAATAATAACTTAATGCAATGTCTTGATTGTAATGCTTAGGCTTGGTCATTAGAAATTACTGAAACAGATACAGTTAGTAAATGACTATTGTTCTCAATTTGTTGCAAACAATGTCGTGTTTACTCTCTACTGCTCTTGAGCCTCCACCATTATTAGTTAAACTTTTAAGTGAGCCTTCGTTTCTTCATTTCACCGTTATGATTATTTTGTTAACCATTGCAACTCTTGAGTTTATGGTTATTTACTAAACATTGCACCTATTGAGTTAATGATTATTAAATAATTTCAACTGTTGGAATTATGCTTCTTCTAAACTATTGCAACTATTCATTTGTACATTTTAAAATTATATAAAATAAAAACTTTGAATGGACCATTGTGTCTTTCTATTTATTTTTTATTTTTAATTAATTATACATTTTCTTATATAACTGCTAATTTATTCAATGGTTACAATTCTACAGTTGTGTCTTTTCGTTTTATTTTATTACTTGTACCATTTCGTACATAAAATCCGATTATCAAAAGGTTGATTAATTCTCTTAATGCTTATGTCTTTTCAAGATTCTATATATTTTGTTCCACTATTCATTATTTGTTTTATTAATTTTTTTAATAATGCTCTCTAATTTTGAAAACAACACCTTATACATCAATTATTTTTGTTGAAAACTTCAAATTAACTGAGAATTCTTTGAGAAAAAACATTGCAAGCAATTGTTATCGATATGGTATTAGAAGATTTTTTTTTTTGAGTAGATGGTTAGCCATGAATAAAGAGAAACTTGAAGTAGAGCGTGAAATATCTGCTCATTCCCTAAAACAATATTTTTGGAATGAAAGCCAAATACTAAAAATTGTAATTCTCTTGTCAATTATAATACTAATATTAAAAGGCAACACAATAATTTTTCCCATGAGTTTTTAATTCTATTTTAATTTTTACTAAAAAAATCTATTCAGCTATGATTATAGAAGAATTTGAATTAGAGGGTCTCACATCCGCTCAATATCCAGAAAATTTTCGAAAGAAAATTCAAAAATTAAGAATAAACAGAAAAATGGTAATTTTCTAGGCAAATTTATCACTAATTTTAGAAGGCAACATAATCTTTTGTCCTATGGGTTTTATGTTACATTTTAAAATCTGATTTTTAAATTTAATTTATCATTAAATATGAAAGTGTAGCACTACTTTTGGTTATACTATAATAGTTAGTTAATTTATTTGACATAGAAAATACGATATACCAAACTATAACGGGGATTAAAGATGAACTTTTTAAAGTATATAATGCAACTAATATATTTGGATGTGAAGTGAAAAAAGAAGAAAAAGAAAAAGCCAATTTATGTGAAAGTGATGAAGATTTTAGTCTTAAAAATAAATAAAAAATGAAAAATCACAAAAAAAATTTAAGACAAAAGAAAAGGCTGGGAAGAACCAAAAAAAAACTAAACCTGTGAAAAAATAATGATATGAAAAACTATGAATGAACCATTTTCTCTTTGTATTTTTTATTATTTTTAATTAATTATAGTTTTTGTGTATAACAGTTATTAATATGAAAGGTTATCATTATTATAAAGTTGTGTCTTTTCGTTTAATTTTTTTTTTATAAATTATATATTTCTGTAAAAAACTAAGACTGAACCGTTGTGTCTTTCCATTGAATATTTTTTTAACTGTATTTTTTTGTATATAACTGCTAGCTATTGTATGGTTATTTCTTTTGATTTTTATTTGTATATGTTTTTTTTAAGTAAATTTATGATTATATTTTCATAGGAAATGAATGTTGGAGATTTAAGTGTTATGGTTATTTTGGTGAACCATTGCAACTATTGAGTTTATGGTTATTTTATTAAACATTGCAATTCTAGAAATTATGGTCATTTTATCAACCATTGCAACTTCTGAGTTTATAATTATTTACTAAATATTGCAACTCTTGAAGTTAAGGCTAATTTACCAATCATTGCACCTCTTGAGTTAATGGTTTTAAACCATTGCAACTGTTCAAAATTTAAACAACTTAATTTTCAATATTAAAGCATTGTATTTTTTTTTCAAAATAAAGACACAATTACTTATTGTAGAGGCACAATTTTTCATTAAGAAGATACAAATTTCCACCAAATTATACATATATATATATATATATATAAAACAATAACACAGATTTTTTTATTATTTTCATTTAGAGATGGATAAACATTCTATTTATCAAGCATACAATTCACCTGTTAAACGCCATAAAGTAGAAGTATCTGCTACAATTACATGTTTTTCTAATACTATTGGCATAAGATCTACGAGTTCACTATTATTAAACAAAGAATGTATTATTTATTCAATAATATAATCAAATTTATTTATTATGTATTGGCTTTTTTTATTATGAAATTGATATAATATATTTTTAAAATACTTTGCTTGCAGGAAAATATGAAAAATCAATGATTACAGGAATTCAATAGAATTAGAAAGTTTCTCCCATCAACAATCTTGGATTAACAGTATGTCACTTTAATTATATATTAAAAAAAAATTGGGATATTAATTTATATATATTAATAAAAATTCATTTTTAAATAGATGGTGATTTTTAACCAATATCAAATGATAGCATTATCCCAAAAAAGTTGGAGTAATGAGTATTTATATTGCTAGTCATAAGATCATAACTGTTTTTTTTTATATAAATAAATTAGAACTCATAATGTTAAAAATCTAAAGAAAAAAGAGAAAGACCACGAAAAAGAACCAAATAATAACTTAATACAATGTTCCGATTGTAACGTTGGGTTTGGTCATTAGAAAGCACTAAAACAGATGTAGTTAGTAAACGGTCTGCAAACAAGGTCGTGTTTTACTCCCTACTGTTCGTGAGCTTCCACTGTTATTAGTTAAGCTTTTAAGTTAGCCTTTGTTTCTCCGATATATAAGAGCATATTATTCTATCATAGCTTTTACTTCTATGGGTGCAGAAATTTATTATTCTTTTCAAAATACATATGGGATATATTATTTCAAGGTCTATGGTGAAAATTATGATCTTATTGGGTCTTAAATGTCATGTGATGGTGAGCTACCAAAGTTCTCTCAAATGTATATTTTTGATACAGCTAACAAGTGAAAAAAATCGCCTAATATCACACAATTGAAAATCTGTTAAGCAAATATAATATGTCCAATAAAAATTCAAGATAATTTTTGGTTTTCGAAAGATAATGTTGACTTAAAATGTTTCAAAACTATTTCTAATGGTTTGAAATCCAATTTTTTCCAATTTTTTTACAGATCATGATAAATTAAAAAAAAATATACAAGATTTTGTACTATATAATTTTATTCTCTTTGTTTGGAGATTTTAATAATTCATATCATGATAATATTTTAAAAAATTTCTCATTGTCAAAATATATCTATCAACGATTGTATTCTATCGATAAAATTGATCATGTTGGTTATAATCGTTGTTTAACTTCTTCTCAATGTCAATAGTATAGTTGTCTTTTATATGGATGTATATGTTGAGCTATACATTGTTACATTAATATGAACTCAAATAGATATGTGTGTTAATTGCTTTGTACGGTTTCGTTCGTGTCTTTATATTTTTGAAAGTCATATCTATTTATTTTTTACAATAGTAGTTATTTTTTCAAAAAAGTGATATTTATATCTAAATATCATCACTTTTTGTTATATTTTATGTTACTCATAAATATTTAAAAATAATTAAAAGTTTGATATACTTTATTTCCCCTGCGATTTCGTGGGGGCTCGAGACCTAGTAAGTATAATAGTATAGATAATTAAAGTTTTACAAAATCCTATTATTTTAAGATCAAGCTAAACTTATAAACTTTAACTATTGTAAACTTTATTTTATGAGCAATTCACTTGAAAATTGGTATTAGCAAAAATACAAATCCTAGACGATGCAATATAAAAATTCATACCTTAACCAAGACAATGTTTTTCCCATTACTTTTACCACTTCACCTATATAGGACTTAAGTTCTTGCAGTGTGCTTGTGAACATGTTTGAGAGAACTGATTATGCTGCTAGCACATATAACTCTCATGTTTATACCATTCTCTCATCCTCACAATAGTAATTATAAATTCTGCTAAATATTTAAATAGAAGAGAGAAAAACACCCATAGACATCAAAGAGAATCAAGAAATATGAACATGATCCAGCAGAGAATATCTCATCGCCAACCAACCACATTAAGGTTAAAAATTAATTAGATTTCAAAATCAAGCTAAATTTATTACATAGGCGAAATCTAGATAACAATCTAACTGCATTACAAATTCTACATTGAAAAACTTAACTATGGTGATATAAAATGGAAACCCTAGCTACAAAAGCAAATAGGAGAGGGTTGGGTTGATTTTTACTCTCTATGTTTCAGAATATTTGATGTTTTAAAATTTTCACATTTATTAAGAAATAATAAATACATGCTGTTACTACTTACTTTTTTCTAAATTATTTTACTATTTTCGATAAATCTATAACCATCATTCCCACTTTCTAATACTATTTCAGAAATTTGATATTCATACAAGAGAATATTGCCATTAAAGACATTCATTTGTGTTTTATGTCAACAATAGATATTTGTGTGTTTTGGAACACTTATTTATACTTTATTCCTATTTTGACAATCCTGTCCTTCATTTTAATCTTACCTTATTTCATTTTTAAAAAGGAAAATATTAAAACGCACGAGACTCACTTGACTTCACTTATCAGTTTCACACACTAAATCGCACAAGACACACTTTAACTCATTTACTTCTACACATAGTTACATCTATTTATGCTATATGCATATGGATATGCATATATATATAGTTGTGTATGTATGTACGCAACTATATAGATACATATGTATCTATATAATTACATCGATTTATATATTATGCACGTAGATATGCATATTTATATATATATATAGTTGTGTCTATTTGTATGCAATTATATGGATACACAAGTAAATATGCATATGTATCTATATAGTTACATCTCTCTATACTCTATGCATGTGGATATGTATATATATATATATATATATTTTATCTATATAATTGTGTCTATATGTACGCAATTCTATGGAGATGCATGTAAATATATGTGTATTTATATTGATGCATACAAATATGCCATATCTATGTGGATCTGCATAGATATTCATATATTTGTGTCCACATGTACGCAACTATATGGATATGTATGTGTTCTATCAATAAATGACAAAAAATCAAAAATTATGAAATGGATATCAATATATTAAAAAAAAATTTATAGTATCAATATAATTATTCGATTTTTTTTAATAAAAGATAAATAAAGATAAACAAATATGGGAGTGTTTGTGATATTAATATAATATAAATAAATAAAAAATTAAGATAAGTAAATATGTAATGCACACAAGGCCAATTTCGTTTTTTCTTTAAGTGAACAATGTCAAGTAGAAAAAGTGTGATTTTATTTAAAAGTATCTATAGGGGGTATTAATAACTCAAAAGTGCCCCAAATGATAACACATTTTTGTTTTAAACCAATGTAAATGAATCACAAATGAAAAAGCATTAAATATTCCTAAAACATCATTTTTTGTGGAACAAAATTAAATCTTAAAACATCATCTATTTAAGAACAAAGGGAGTGCTACGCTTTTCAATAATAGGTTTTTGATTTCTTATTTAACTGAAGATAAATAATTACTGTGTTAATTTACAAATGGTATGAATATAATTTTTTTAGCGGATGTGGTAGATTTGGCCTTTTGGGAGAGAAACTTACATTAAGGAAATTCTATTAATTAAAGAGTTGGTTACAAGTAATGACTCTTTTTGAGTTTACATTTACAGAATATGACACTTTATATTCTGATGACACTTTTTAAGAGTTTGCCCATGTGAAAATCATGTTAAGCCCTTCATTCCCTTTACCAAAACAAAAGGTCGGTATGAATTAAGTTGGTTAACCATTTTTGGTTTAGTTATTTTTGATTTGTAAACCAATAATTTTTTGGGGGAGTCAAATATTAATAAAATAGTTTTAATCACTCTCTCTTTCTTTCTCTCCCAAAACGAGAAACACCTTTCTCTATTTCTTTCCTTCTCTCATTTTCTCCTTTTTTCTCTCTTTCTCAGATCTGTCAATCCGATAACCATGTCTCTCGTATTTAGATCTTTGCGCTCTCTCCTTGAGTTTTCTTTTTTTCTTCTTCTCTCTTCTCTCTCGCCGGAGATAGATCTCGTGGAAACTCATCGATTCTCGAACAAAAGTCTTCCCACCATTACGAATCCGTGGACTAAGCTGGTCGTGCTCTGAAACTGTCGGCAGAAGAGTTATGAAGTCATACGCGTAAGAGCTAGCACTCCCAGACGCTTCCGCGACCACGCCAGAAAATGAGGCAGGTGAGATAGTGATATTCTGTACACGATATCTATTCCATCGTAACTATATCCATGATATTTTATCCATCATGACCATGTCCATGATGTATTGTCCATCATGACCATGTTCCATTATGTTTTGTACAATGTGACCCTGTTCCATTATGTTTTGTACAACGTGACCATGTCTGTGTATAGCGGCCATGTCCATGTCCATTGCAACCATGTCAATTAAATCCATATGAATCTGAAAGTCAATGATTAAGCTTTTCTGCATATGCTGGTAAAGAATTTGGATTGCACTTGGATTTTCTAGTAGCGAATCCACCGCCTCTGCAACTGGAATCACAGGTGGTTATGGGGATTGTGTATGAAAAATGAAAATTTGAAAATACCAATATTTACCGTAGCTTCATAACCATCACTACACAACCATGACTATAACGCCATAACCATGACTATATATACCATACACACATGTGGATGTGGCCATATGCCTATAACTGAGTAAGGAAAAGTGAAGATACCAAAAATTCAGAGCTGCATATATATATATATATATATATATATATACATGACAATATAGAGTTAGCTAGGGTATGTGGATATAGCCATATGAACGTTATAAGAGTTAGTTAAAGTATATGGATATAACCATATGGACAAAAACATATGTGCAGAGATAGTTATCCCATGAGAACATCCATATGATGGAATTCTTTTACACTCATTAAGTAATGGAAACGGTCATGAAAAAGTGATAAGTACATAACTATATTTGTGAGTAAGTAAAGATTCATATATAAAGATACAAAATTTAGGGATGAGTATATGAAGGACAAAATATAATCAAGTGGGCTAATATGGATCTAGTCATAAGAACATTATGACGGTTTGTGAGGAAAGATACAAAAGATAGTTGTTATATAGGCACATCCAGAGAATGGATCCATTTAGGACGAAAGACATGGGGTGACGATGCTGGATGAAAAATATGTTGGCATGTGTGTGGATGTGACCATACTCATGGCTTGGTGGACTATACGGTGGTACAAAATTCATTTGATCATACCCATGGATATGACCATATACCCAATGTTGGGCTAGCATGGATGTGATTAATATTATCGTGTCCACCTGACAAGTAGACATAATGGATAATCTGTGTCTAATTGGTACATATTGACGATTTACTAGATTTCTTTTACTTATGGATTTGGATTTCTATTTACTGTTTGGTGTTTGCTTAGTTATTGTCCGATAATAATTATTATTATTTGCACGCATTTGTGGAAAATGTATAAGCAAAATAGTTCTTATTATCTACACAAAAGCATTTGTCACCATGTCCATAAAACAAGAAAAAATAGTACAATCTTACATGGTCATATCTTTCACGTTTAATTTATGTCCATCAAAGTTCGTACACTTGGAGACGAACAAATAGGGATTCTGCCATGTACAAGTTGGTATGGACAAGTCGTGAAACAATGCAAATTGGAGGAAAGAATTTGAAAATGAAGCAGAATCTAAGAAGGAGGCAGAAGAGAAAAACCGCGAGATCAGATGTTGAGGAGATAAACTGGATTGTTATCAGCATCATATAGTGAGAAGAAAGAAAACTAAAAAAATAATCAGATCTACTAGCCCAACTAACGAAGTTGGAGATTCCAGATTTTGTGGTGAAGTAGAGAAACAGAGAGATACCATTTAACAAGCATAAGAGTTTTTTTTTCAGATAAGGACGAGAATTAAGGGAGACGCAGAGCTCGTAATGTTTGCTGGGTTTGTCGTACTTGAGGAAGAGGAAAGATAACTAAGAAAATAATTAGAGTTGTGTGTGACACTAATAGATAAGGAAAGAAAAAGAAAAGTTGGCGGTAAAAACTAAATTGAAAGAAAATCAAGAAAACGAAAAGATAAATTAAGAAGAAGAAGGGAAAGTGGATTGAATAATTAAACAAGTGGATTGAATAACTAAACAAATGTCTGCGTTGAATAATAGTTGTCGAAAAGCATGAGAGCACTGATATGATTTTAAATTGAAACCAGGATGGTAAACCAAAAATTGGTTGGTTTTAAGTTGGAAAAGAAGGTTGGGGTGTATTATGTCTTTTTCATATAGAAAGTATAAAAAAATGCCATCAGAAATGAAAATGTCAAAACTTGTAAATAACAAGTCATAAAATGTCATTCAATGTAAATTTCTCTTAATTAAAATACATAATTGCAATGTGGAATTTATGCCAAGATTGACCATTTTCAAACTTAAAAAGTAAAGGACGGACTTTTATAATAACAACATTTACTTAAAACGAGCATAAATAAGGAAAATAGAATATTGGCCGCCGACGGACAAACCAAACCACGTTAGCTCTTACCTCATTTTCGCTAACACTTTTTTGTTCTCTTTTCGTCGTACATACAACAAAGAAAGACTCTGACTCTGTACCTCTCATCTCCTTCCTTCTCTATCTCTCTCTTCGATTCGATTAATCTTAATATTCTTTTAATCTTTCTCCAATCGTAATTAAGTAGGCGGTTGAATTGAATTTTCCTTTTTCTCTTCCTTCTTCTTGGGATTTCGTTCTTTTGACAAGAAACCTTGATCAGGTCTGTCTTCTTTTCTTTGATTTTGTCTCTTTACGGATCTCGGATTCGTTCTTCTTTCATGTCAAAATCCAGATTTCTTGGACTGATTTGGTATTTCATAGTGCTCTTAATCTTATTGATTATTTATGAATATATGGCATAAAGGAATCGATTACATAAAAAAGGGGTTTTTCTTCTCTTTTTATTTGTTTTTCTTTTGGGGTTAGATTTGATGTGTCTGCATGTGGGTTCTGTGATTTTAAGAAAAAGTTGCAATCTTTAGGGGTTTTTGATGCCATCTAACGTTATAAAAGTTTTAAGCTGTTTCAGGTTTCTTTTGAGGGAGAAACGAAATGTCAGGATCACAGAGCAGTTTAAGGAGGTATCTTGGAGCTATAAAAGATACCACAACGGTTTCTTTAGCAAAAGTCAATAGTGATTATAAGGTTAAAGATAACAAACTCTCTTTTTAGTGAAATCAGTTTTTGTGTCTTTCTTAAGCAATTGCATGGATGATGGTTTTGTTTTTCTTCTTTCAGGAATTGGATATTGCTATTGTGAAGGCTACTAATCATGTGGAGCGTCCTTCGAAAGAAAGATACATCAGAGGTGGGTAGTATCATAGATGGTTAGTGTCGTAGGTTTTAAATGTGTTTTATTTTGGGTTTATTGATTTCTCTACAACAAAGTTGTATAACAAGTTGTTTGTGTCCCCCGATGCAGCTATTTTCATGGCTATTTCAGCAACAAGACCTCGTGCAGATGTTGCTTATTGCATCCATGCGTTGGCGAGGAGATTGTCGAAAACACATAACTGGGCGGTATTGTTTTCATCGCTTATGTGGTTTGCTGGTACTTAGTAGAGATCTGAAAACAACTGGAATTGACATGTAGTAATCCTTTGTAGCAGCATTTGCGTATTCTTAGCTTGTTAGATGTGTAAGATATGCAACAGCTTCATTGTTACTTTTTGTGAAATCACTATGAGCTTTGTAAATAAGGACGTGTTTTTTATGTTTATAAGTTGCTGCTGATTATTCTTTTTTTTGTCTTTAAGGTTGCACTGAAAAGTCTTATTGTTATTCACCGTGCCTTGAGGGAAGTGGACCAGACGTTTCATGAAGAAGTTATTAACTATAGCAGAAGCAGGAGTCATATGCTTAATATGTCTCATTTCAAAGATGATTCCAGTCCAAATGGTATTAAAGTGGTTTTTTATTTCCGTTGAATCCTATGTATAGAGGAAACTCGTCATTTGGTTCTCTTATCTTTCTTTTACCCGTCATTTTCAGCATGGAATTACTCTGCCTGGGTCCGTTTCTATGCTCTATTCCTAGAGGAACGTTTAGAGTGTTTCCGTGTTTTGAAGTACGATGTTGAGATTGAACCCCCAGTAAGTTTCCTTTATCAGCTCCTTATTTTTATGAGCTCTCAGAGTTTTCTTTCAGTTTAGAAGTAAATAGCACGTGCCATTAAATACAGAGAACCAAAGATTTGGACACTCCTGATTTGCTAGAACAACTTCCAGCTCTGCAAGAACTTCTTTTCCGTGTTCTTGATTGTCAGGTGATAAATCTAATTCAGAATCTACTACTTCAGATATGTTTTGAGTTGATTCTGTTAGCAATGAGGGCGTTAGATGATGTGTTTAACATAAGTTTCTATTATTTATGAGATTTGTTTATCTTGCACACTTCTTCAACTAAAAATGATTTTTGGTGCATCTTTCCAGCCTGAAGGGGCAGCAGTTCAAAACCATATTATCCAATTGGCACTCTCAATGGTATTCTACAAAATTAATTGGTGTTAATTGCTCCTTCTCGATTGAATTTGGTTAACAGCATTTATGATTTTCAATGTACTTCTCACATCACAGGTTTTAACTGAGAGCACTAAAATCTACCAAGCACTCACGGATGGGATAGACAATTTGGTTGATAAGGTATGCAAAAGCTTCACTTTTTCTGCATAGATTTGTTTTGTCTTTCCTGATTTATTTGACACTGTTTTTCCTTACTGACAGTTTTTTGAGATGCAACGGAACGACGCTCTTAAGGCGTTGGATATGTACAGAAGGGCGGTAAAACAGGTATGGAAAACCTCTAATGTATGTGGTGGTTTTGTCTTTTACCTTTGTTTGGCATAAGAACCACTTTATAGTTGGTTCCATTGGTGTCTCTCAGGCAGGGAGGCTTTCTGAATTTTTTGAAGTTTGCAAAAGTGTTTATGTTGGACGTGGAGATAGGTTTATTAAGATTGAGCAGGTTGGTTTTTCATCAAAGTTTGAATAATTAGTTTGGTTTTTTGTGAGCTTTGTCTTTACGATATATTCTGTTGTATGAAGCCTCCCACTTCTTTTCTACAAGCAATGGAAGAGTATGTGAAAGAAGCACCATTAGCAACAGGGGCCAATAAGGAGCTGGTATGAAAGTATCTTGTAATGCCTGTCTTCGTAATACTAGAACCTTCCTGTTTTTAGTCTGTGAACAAACCGATCGTCATTTCCTTTACTATGACCCAAGTTGCTTTTAACACTAACCTTTACGATAATGACAGGCAGTGGAGAAACTTACTGCTCCCAAAGAGATTTTGGCCATAGAGTACGAAAAGCCCCCAAAGGTTGTTGAAGAGAAACCGGCATCACCTGAACCAGTTAAAGTCGAAGCAGAGAAGCCTGTAGAAAAACAACCTGATCTTCTGGTATTTGTCCATTTGCTAACGATTTCCCAACCTAAAGTTTTGATCTTTTTCTTGAAACTCCTGTTAACTTTTCGACTTTCTCCAACTAGTCTATGGATGATCCAGCTCCTGTGGTCTCTGAACTTGAAGAGAAAAATGCATTAGTTTTGGCTATTGTCCCTGTTAGCGGTAACTATTTTAATCTTGCGTGGCTTATCTCGTTGCTTTGATCTTGTCTTCTTGAATCCGTCTGATGAATTTTTTCTCCAGTTGAGCCGCCAGCTTCTACAATTGATATTACAAATGGGAACTCGACTGGCTGGGAATTAGCACTTGTGACTGCTCCAAGCTCAAATGAAGGTGTTGCTGCAAATAGCAAATTGGTAAATAGCTCCTCTCTCTCTCTTTCTCTTATAATCAATCGGATAAGTTGTGCTTTTCTGACATTACTTTTTCGTCCTGTATCATTTGACTGAAAAAGGCTGGTGGACTGGACAAGCTCACACTTGACAGCCTATACGAGGATGCAATAAGAGCGAGTCAACAACAAAACAGAAGCCACAATCCATGGGAACAGTATCCAGTTCATAACGGTCCCATGATGCAACATCCTTTCTTTGCATCTAATGGAGTCGCAGCTCCTCATTCTGTTCAAATGGCGAATCAAAACCATCAAACATATGTGTTTCAGCATCAGAACTCTGGAATCATGATGGGACCTGTACAACCTTATCAGCACCAACAACAGAACATGAATCGCTTTGGCAACCCATTTGTCTCGAATGGTAACCCGCACCAACCGTATGGCTCGGTTCAAGGTTACAATTCGTATTCTAGCCTTATGTAAGGTGTGATTACTTATGTTTCTTGTGTACAATTCATATATATACAAATATATGTTGTGAGGTGATTGTAGCTAGATAGATTCTTTTCGTTCAGTATATAGTACAGTACGTCTCTGTCTGTGTGGATGTATCAGCGAGAGGAGTTGGGTTTTTAAGGACACCATTTGGTTGAGAAACTTGTCTCCAAATATGTTGTAAAAAATTCAATGCACTTTAACCGGTTTTTTTTTGGGAAATTGCAGTGATATAACCACCAAACAAATTATATTTAGTTGAATAACCAAAAAAAATTTTGAAGTTAATATTCTTTATATTATATATATTAATATTGTTTATTCTTTTACGTAGTTTTTTTTCTTTTGTTCTTGTTCTCTTTCTCTTTTCTCTTTGTTTTTTCACACAATACTCTACTTTTTTCTACTGTTATCAACAATTTCGATGTAAGTTATGAAGAAAATTTTTATTTCTACCAAATTTTTTGTTTTTTCTTTGACTATCCTTCTATCTTCCGACGATGTCATCCACCTATTTCTTTTATATGAGTTGCATCTCGATTTTAAATTTCAGTTTTTTTTTTATTATTTTTTTGATCAACTGTTTCAATTTAGTTGATTTGACTAGTTTTATGTATCACCACTATTCACTATTCTCTCATAGAAATCTGAATCATTTTTTAAATTTGGAACTTTTGAATTTGATAAGTGCTTTTTAGAATGTAAATTGCTCGATGAAATTTTGGCTTAAGATTGAAAATTATGCAATTTTATTTTTGTGAAATTTATGTAACATAGCAAGTTTATGTAGCATATAGCAAGTCTATATAGCATATAGCATATCATGACTATATGAATTAAAAAGCTTTCACAATTCAATTTGATCCTAAAACACAAACTTTCACAATTCTATCAATCTAAACATTTTTTGGAATTTATTTGTTGCAATCATAGTGATTCATCAGCAATATTAGTAGAAACTAATTTTTACTGTACGACTATTTATTGTATGACCTTTTTTTTTGAATTTATTTGTTGCAATATTCATCAGCAATATTAATAGAAACTAACTTTTCTTGTATGACTATTTAATAAATTTTATATTTATTTTTTTTCGTTTTTTATTTTTCTTTTTATTTTTTCCCCTCTTCTCTCTCTCTTTCCCTCGTTCTCTTATGCAGTGCTCCACTTTTAAATGTCTCACGCAAGCGACAAGCTTATGAATCGTCTTGTCATGCCATTTGCACCATTTTTTGAAGGCCATTGACCCTTGAGTACAGCTTTCTTGTGTGATATTCAGGCTCACCCCAAACATTGGGGTCAAAGTGATAACGGCCTGCCATTCGTCTTTCAAATACTCGAGGCTCCTCGTTCTCACAACCATCAGCTCTGGCTTTGTTCTGAGACCTACTTGACTCGGCCTTCTCTTCTTTCATTCCCTTTCGCAATGGGGGGTCTCTTGATGGATTGTACAGCTGATCTTTGAGCACAAAGAATGAGACACTACGTCTCTCTCTTGTAGCGTTGTGATGGCTCGGTTGGGCAAGAGAACCTGTGTGTCATCTCTATGCAACAGCTTGAAGTTGTAAGCCCATTGGTTCCCTACATTGCCTTCGAAGAAACCACTCTTGCTCAGGTACTTCTCATCAATGAGACTCAGCTTGGCTTTGGTATCAGGGAACACAAAGCCTCTTGCTAAGATCTTGGTCACCACCCAACCGTTCTGAAGCCTCCTGATTCCTCTTTTTGTTCGGTCACACCACACATTATGCCGGTAAGTGAGCATTTGAATGGCAAAGAATGCGCCTAAAGAAGGTACATGGATTGGACCCTCAAACTCCTTCTTATTCATTGTGTGAGGCTTCAAACCAAGTCCCAACAGCTCTAGCTCGTTCAAATGAATGACCCCGGGGTTGTAGGCCGAGAAGAACATGCATGCTAAGATTCTGTTGGCGTATCTGATGGCCGGATTTCTTAAGCAGCTTGTCTTGCTCTTGCCTCCAACATACGGTCCAAAAGCAATGGTGTCCCACAGAGCAGCAATCTCTTCTTTGGGGTACACAAACTTCTCCATAGAGCTCTCATTCCTCACAAAGCCAAAGATCTCATCAATTTCCTTGAAGCTCACTTTATAACTGACCCCATCCATCTCAAACTCAATGTGACCGAAACCTCTCCCATGTAGTCTCTTGGGATCTCTCTTGGGGGTAAATGAACACGTCTAAAGAGGCCAAGAACTGCTGAGTTATCCCTTTATAGGCAACGTCTCTCATCTAAAAGAATGATGCTAAACCCATATTTTGAAAAATGAGCTTAACATCATCGAGAATCTCTAACTTGCTCAACAGCTCAATATCAGAGAACCGATATTGAGCTACTCGTGCCTTGTTAAACTGATCCAAGTACGTATTCCCCAGTAGTTGGCAAGTGATCTTCTTCAAACCCAGCTTTTGGCTCCTTTGCCTCTTCAGCACACTCGGGAACAGGTTCAGGTGCGGCTTCTCTTTCAACCGTGGCCTCAGATCTCTCTTCATTAGGTGCCTAAACTATCTGCTTTCCCTTCTTCTTCGGCTCAGGCACCATTACAAGCACAAGCTCGTCGTTCCTTGCTCGCTTCATGGCCGGCTCGCCATCGGCTCTCTTGGTGCTTTTAGAGGGTTTCTTGCTTGTTCCTCCAGGCTTTGTTGACCCTCTTCTGGACTTCTTTCTTCTGAGCTAGGGTTGCTGTTCTCTCAGTCATCTGCAAAAGAATCCTCAAAGAGAATAAGCACCAAGTAGATATCGCCAACACAAGTTCAAGAGAATAAGTAAGAACAGAGCCTTCTCAAAAACTAATAGCTCAAAGGATTCTCAGGCTCAGAGTGATCAATAACTAGTCATAACAGTTGCTAGACACAGAGAAAAGCAAGCAACTCAGCTGAGAAACCATTTCACCATTAAAGCCGATTTAAAGCATAATTTCTCATAAATTTTAAAAACTCAAGGCGTTTTTCAATGCAAGAACCGGATTTTCATGTGTTGTCTATCCTGATGGAATTTCTAAAATTGTTCCCAAAGTTTTAGCAACCTAAAAGAATCGATTTCATATTTTACAAACAAAACATCTCGCAAACGATAATGGAAAAAGATGAGTTCTTTCAGTTCAAAATACCTTTGGGAACACAGGATTCAAACTCAATGAGATGCATATGCAGGATAGACAACACTTCAATGAGTTCAGAGCACTTGAAATCGCGTGAAATGAATTAGAAATGAGAGAGATATGCTCGTGTAAATGTAGAGAAAGGGAGAAGAAGAGCAAACACTGCTTTTGGCTCGGTATGGAGGCAGGTATAGGCTGAAGTCTCTTTTCCAGCTGGCGTTTGGACTGTTGTGGGATTGGTCCCGCCCTTCCTCTCAGACTCCACCCATTGACCGCGCCTAAAAATGCTTTGACCAAGCGTTTAAACTCGTTTTGCCGCGCAAAACCTTCAAATGACCGCGGTTTGGATAAGACGAGGGCCGTACATGCTTTTCTCATTTTTCTGGGTTAGACACATGCGGCCTCGGTGTGTTCCAGACCGAGGGCTTAGAGCTCGTGCTAACACAGAAATTTCCTTGTCCCCCAAGCCATTTCCATTGACCGCTAAACCTTCTTCTTTGACTTAAGTATTCCCAAGTGTTCTATTTTTGCTTATACTCGTTACCAGGCACCTCAGCATGCTCCACCACGAGGGCATCACGCTGAGGGGACCTGTTTCTGGGTAGAACACTTGGTGCTTGGGGGTTTAAGCAGCTTGACCTCGGTGTAAACAGGTCATGGCCTCTAAGCGAGGTTTTGACATTTTATTTCAGACTTTGAGCCTCGGTATGTCTATACCGAGGTGTCTACACCAGGGGCCCTTCCCCCACACTTAGTCGTTTTGCTCATTTCTTCTTCTTCTCACACAGCCCCGGTGTTACTAAGATGAGGGGTTTGGCCGGGGTCTTTTAAATATTCACACGGTAAACGATGACCATGGCATGATTGTGGCGAGGGTCGATACCGAGGCCAACAAAACTCCTGTCTTAGACACAAGGCCATGTCTTCTACAAGCCTTCTTGCACCTGTTCCTCCAAGTCATACACTTAGAACACTGCTTAGACCTGAAATCACTTAACCACACCTTCAAAACACTCCATATAAACATAAAAAGAAAAATCAAAAGGAAATATATACAAGGATAAGCTTGGGGTGTCTCCCAAGAGCACTTTGTTTAACGTCACTAAGTTTGACTTTTCATACCTTCTAGGCATTTTGGGGTTCAAGAAGAGGAACTGAGGTAGCTCCCTCTCTCATTTCAGATACCAGGTAGTGCATAACCCTTTTGCCGTTCTCTCTAAGACAACGGCTCCATATGGTCTCACTTCAAGAACTCTAAACGGTCCAGACCACCTAAACTTTAGCTTTCCAGGGAATAGCTTAAGTCTTGAGTTAAACAACAGTACTTGGTCCCCTTCTTTGAACTCTCTCTTATGTATCTTCTTGTCATGAAGCGCCTTGGTCTTTTCTTTGTAGATTTTAGAGCTCAAAAAACGTGTAACCGGATCTCCTCAAGTTCCTGAAGTTGTAGAACCCTCTTCTCTTGAGCGGTCTTGATGTCAAAGTTCAGCAACTTGACTGCCCACAAGGCTTTGTACTCCAACTCAACCGGTAAGTGACAGCTCTTCCCATACAACAAGTTAAACGGTGAGGTTCCTATGAGGGTCTTGTAAGCGGTTCTGTAAGTCCAAAGAGCATCATCAAGTTTCTTGCTCCAGTCTTTTCTTGAGTTGTTCACAGTCCTCTCTAGGATCGCCTTGATTTTTCTATTTGAAACCTCAACTTGGCCACTGGTTTGAGGGTGGTAAGGACTAGCCACCTTGTGCTTGACACCGTGCTTCTTTAACAAGCCCTCAAGAATCTTGTTAATAAAGTGGCTGCCTCCATTGCTTATAACTATCCTTAGCACACCAAACAGTGGGAATATCATGCTTTTGAAGAGCTTACACACCACTTTTGAGTCGTTTATGGGACTTGCAATCGCCTCAACCCATTTAGAGACATAGTCTACGGCCACCAAAATGTATTGTTTACCATGTGAAGAGATAAACGGCCCCATGAAGTCTATTCCCCAACAGTCGAAGACCTCCACTTCAAAGATCGGATTCTGAGGCATCTCACTTCTCTTGGAGATATTACCATGCCTTTGACACGATTCACAGCTTGAGACAACTACTTGGGCATCTCTGAACATTGTCGGCCACCAAAAACTGCATTGTAACACTTTAGCGACCGTCTTGAAAGCTCACAAGTGCCCACCATAAGCAGAACCATGGCACTCTTGTAACACAGGCTGTACTTCTTCTTCAGCTAAGCACCTTCTATAAAGATGGTCTTTGTTGAGCACATACAGATACGGCTCATCCCAATGATATCTCCTCACATCTTTAAAGAACTTTTTCCTTTGATAAGAATCTAGTTCAGGTGGCTCTAAACTGCATGAGAGATAGTTAACAAGATCAGCAAACCATGGGAGGCTCCTCTCTCTGATTGTATTGGCCTCTTCAACCTCCAAGTAAGATCTGATCACCATTAGATGCTCTTTGGGTAAAGCATCATCTAGAGGTATCTTTGAGTCTACTCGTAAAAGTGAGAGATGGTCGGCAACTCCATTCTCAATGCCTTTCTTATCTTGCACCTCCATGTCAAAATCTTGTAACAAAAGAACCCATCTTAAGAGCCTCGGCTTAGCATCCTTTTTGGTCATCAGATACCTTAAAGCCGCATGATCTGTGTACAGAACAACCTTTGAACCCACAAGGTAACTCCTGAACTTATCAAATGCAAATACAATGGCCAGCATCTCCTTTTCAGTTGTTGCATATTTCTCTTGAGCTGAGTCTAAGGTGCGGCTTGCATAGTAGATCACATGCAGCTTCTTGTCTTTCTTTTGGCCTAAGACCGCTCCTACGGCATAGTCAGATGAATCTGTCATCACCTCAAAGGTCAAAGACCAATCGGGAGCCTGAACTATGGGTGCACTAACAAGGGCTTTTTTAATCTTTAGAAATGCATCCATGCACTCCTCATCAAACAAGAACTCAATCTCCTTGCAAAGCAGTTTTGTTAGTGGCCGAGCTATCTTAGAAAAGTCCTTTATAAACCCTCTATAGAAGCCGGCATGCCCCAAAAAGCTTCTTATCCCTTTAACCGAGCTTGGAGGCTCCAAATTCACCATGACCTCTACTTTTTCCTTGTCGACCTCTATACCCTTCTCAGAGACCTTATGACCGAGCACAATGCCCTCCTGTACCATGAAATGACACATCTCCCAGTTCAAGACCAGCCTGTGCTCCTTACACCTTTTCAAGACCTGTGACAAATTAGCAAGACAATCCGAAAAGGAGGAGCCATAGACAGAAAAATCGTCCATAAAGACCTCCACCTTCTCTTCAATAAGGTCAGAAAAAATGTGCATCATGCACCTTTGAAAGGTCGCAGGTGCATTACATAGGCTAAAGGACATGCGTCTATATGTATATGTGCCGTAGGGGCATGTGAAGGTAATTTTCTCTTGGTCTCGGGGATCTATGGGTATTTGAAAGAAACGCGAGTACCCATCAAGAAAACAGAAGTAGGGATGGTTAGCTATTCTCTCAAGCATCTGATCTATGAACGGCAATGGGAAATGATCCTTTCTAGATGCTGAATTAAGCTTTCTGTAATCAATACACATGCTATGACTGGTTATGGTTCTTGTGGCTATTAACTTATCCCTCTCATTCTTTACCATCGTGACACCACCTTTCTTGGGCACCACATGGACAGGAGATACCCATCTTGAGTCAGAGATTGGGTATATTGTCCCTGCCTCAAGAAGCTTGAGTATCTCCTTCTTAACCACCTCTTTAAGGTTTGAGTTAAGACGTCTTTGATGCTCAATAGAAGACATAGATTGGTCTTCCAGGTGGATCCTGTGGGTAAAAATGTCAGGAGAGATGCCTCTAATATAGGCCAAAGAATAACCTATAGCTCTCCTGAACTTTCTAGGCTCGCTAAGCAATGCATGTTCTTCATGAACTAATAGGTTATCATTGATGATCACGGGATATGAAGAGTTTGAGCCTAGAAAAGCACACCTCAGCCCTGTTGGTAGAGGCTTGAGCTCAACAGGAGGTGCATTTGTCTTATCCCAATCCGCATCAAAGCTGCATTTCTCTTTGACAGCTCCCTCGGCATTGGTCTTCTCTCGCGATTTACCACTTACCTCGGCTTCTGATGTCGCGGCCATGCAACCCCGAGGTGTCTCCCCTCTTGTATTGGACCCTCTGATGTCGAAAACCTCAAGACAACTCTGTTTAAGCTCCAAAAATCTTGTCTCAGCTTCAAGTTCTTTCGGCTGATCCAAGAATCGCTTGTAGACCTCGCTTTCTTCATTCAAGAACCCGTGCTCACTTTGTTCTCTTGTCAAGACCACTTGTAAAGGGTCTTCTGCGTTTAATTCCTCAAGGATCTCATCAGCTAGCTCCTCCATTGTTTCGATGTAAAAGACCTGACCTCTAATGGTTTGTTTCTTCATCATTTCCTTCACATCGAACTTCATGGTCTCATAACCGATGTGCAGCTCGATCATGCCTCCTCTGACGTCTATGATGGCTCCTGCTGTTGCTAAAAAGGGTCTCCCAAAGATGATGGGATCAATCGGCTCTTTATCCATCTCTAAGACTATAAAGTCTGTGGGGATCTCAATCTCACCAATCCTCAAGGGCAAATCTTCAAGTAAACCAATTGGCAACCTTACTGATAGATCCGCAAGAACAAGAGAGATTTTTGCTGGTTTGTAGCTCTTGAACCCAAGCCTTTTAGCAACTGAATAAGGCATTAAGCTCACAGAAGCTCCCAAGTCACATAAACAGCTTGAAAACTTCAATGGACCGATCGCACATGGTAAGGTGAAGCTACTGGGATCTGATAACTTTCTTGGCACTGTTCTCCTCTGAATAATGGCGCTGCACTGATGACTCAAGATGACCATCCCTTGAAGCTCCTTTGTCTTGTTAAGTATCACGTCTTTTAGAAACTTTACAAGCTGAGGTATAGCTAGAAAAGCGTCTATGATCGGCAGTGTCATCTGAGTATTCTCTAAGTGCTTTTCAAACACTGCATTTGCCCTGTCTAAAATTTGTTTCTTGAATCGCCCTGGAAAATGTATCTTAGGCCGATAAGGAGGTGGTGGAACATAAGGCTTTTCAAGCTCAGGTGCCTTTTCCACCTCTTTAGCCTTGTCTTTAACCGGTTCTTTCTCTAAAATTTCATCTTGTTGCTCATCACTTGAGGTTGCCTCCCCACCAATCTGCTTATTGTCCTCAATGAGCTTTTGCTTAGGCTCAGGAGTTTGTAACTCTTTGCCGCTTCTCAAAGTGATGGCATTGACATATTCTTTGGGATTTGGTTCCGGTTTGCCTGGTAAAACTGGTCCTCTTGATGATGTGGAAGCTTGATTCTGTTTAAACTCCCTGATATCTTGTTGCATGGACGCATACTGACTCTCGACCCTTTTTTAACCCTGTGGCAACTTCTGTAGAAGCCCACACATATCTGGTCCCATCTGATTCTGAACCGGCGCCTGCTGCTGCTGCTGCTGCTGACCCATCGGCTGTGGACTGAACCCTGGTGGAAACTTATGTTGCTGCGGTTGGCTGTTGTAGTTACTGCCTTGAGCTGGTTGCTGCTGCTGTTCATAGCTCTGTTGTTGCCCACTAAACTACTGCTTGGGCTGAAAAGTACTTTGAAACTTAGGCTTAGGACCATAGCTTTGTTGATATTTCTGAGCAGGGTACACCTGATCTTGAGGATTGGCTACATTGGGGTTGCGGTATGAGAGGTTCTGATTGGTTCCATAGTTGTTGAACCTCTGATACCTTTGTTGATTCCCAATATAGTTGATCTCTTCTTGTGTGAGACCATCCTCATTTACATTGTCAAAGCTCGGCCCTTGCTCATCAAACTCTCCTACAAAGTGCATTGGCTTTTGTGTAGCCACAAGCACTTTTTCTAGCCTGTTTTGTAGCTCCCTGATGTCTTTTTCCATATGCAACTCTTTACTAGACCCTTCTGATCTATTAGCCCTGTCGAAATCTTCACCGTATGTATCATTTGAGATCGCAAGATTCTCCACAAGCTCCATTGCTGCGTTGATCTCCTTCCCAAGAAAGTTCTTCTTTGATGCTGTATGAAGTTGGTTCCTTATCTTTGGAAGGGCACCTCGGTATAGAGTAGTAAGAAGAGATGCCTCCGAGAAGCCATGGTGTGGACACTGGTTAGTGTAGCTTCTAAACCTTTCCCAAGCCTCACCAAAGCTTTCATTGGTGTGTTGTGTGAAACTTGAGATTTGATTTCTCGGCTTAGCCGTCCTGGAAGTAGAGAAAAACTTTGAGAGAAATGCAAGCTTGCATTGCTCCCAGGTCTGAATTGTTCCCCTTGGAAGATTCTTCTCCCATTGATGAGCTTTATCCCCTAAGCTAAAGGGAAACAATCTGAGTTTGAAGCTGTCTTCTGATACACCATTTATCTTGGTGAGATCACAAACACGGTCGAACTGGTCAAGGTTCTCTAAAGGATCCTCCATGGGCAAACCATATTGAGCACGGAGACTTTTAGCTTCGAAGTTGTTGTTTTGGACCGGTGGGGCTTGGATCCCTGCTCTATACTGATGTGCATTAGTGTGGTCGTTTTCACCAACAAAAACTGGTGGAGGTTGCCTTCGAGCTTGCGGCTGCGGCTGAGGAACTTGCTGTGCCGGTTGCTCATTGCGGTTGGCCTGCTGTTGATTCTGCTGAGCCTGCCCCTCATTACGCTGAGCCATGTTTTGATTTACATAGGCTTGTTGCTCGTTTCTCTCGGCCTGCGCTTGGTTTAGATGAGCTTGGTATTCAGCTTCTTGAGCCTGTTGTTCTATCCTCTCCTGATCAGCCATACCCAACCGTTCCTGATGCAAAGCCCTCTCTCCAGCTCTTCTCCCAAGCAGATTAGTGTTGTTGTTGTAAGGCTGAGGTGGCTCTGAGCTTCGGGACCGGGTTCGTATGTACCTTATCACTCAAAGACAGAACTTGAAAACGATCAGTAATAACAAGAAAGTAAAGGCTTGATCTCAAGAACAAGCAAAAACTAATGCTATCCACAAGTTGGCAACAACACCAATTAATAACTAAGACTTTTTGGTCTTGAAGAGGTATCAATCCCCTATAGTTGTAGTATGATAACACCGTATTTTGACCACTTTTATGGATCGTTTTGAATTAATTTTTCTATGTTTTTTTATTGTTTTCAAGTACTTTTATTATGTTTTTCTAGTATTTGTAGTTCCAAGACTTTTTTCAGGAAATTTAGGGAAAAACTTAACAAAATGGATCAAAGACCAGATTTTCAGCTCAGAGTCAAACCATCAGAAGTTCACCCCCGATTGAACGCCTTCTCACCATCTGATCCTGCTCAAATTTAGAGATCTCAAACATGGAACTATCAGCTTTCCAGCACACTTTACAGCTTGACAATCGAACGGTTCAATCAAAAGTTACGCAAAGAGCAAGATGTCTCGTAAACCAGCCGGCAAGCATTTCCACCCGCGGCCAACAGCCATTTCACCACGGTCAGAAGCTACCCGACCGCGGCCAAGCATCCATTCCCCGCGGCCATGCACTTCCCGACTGTGGCCAGCCATCTCCGAGTTAGAAGGCCAATTTCTGAAGCCCAAATCATTTTCTCAGCCTCAATTTTGGAACCCTAAACACCAAGGAGCATTGGAGACTATAAATACTTATCATTTAGGTCATTTTTAGGAGAGATGATATACTTTAGAAGAAATTTACTTTAAGCTTTTGTTTTTAGGTTTAGGGAGAGAGAGATCTATCTCTTGAACCCTTGTTCTTTCTTTTTTAATTTCGATTATTACTCTGCTTTTTCATACTATGTTTTTTATTTCGTTTCATCATGTTTGAGTAGTTTTATTGTTGGGTCAAAGGGATTTTCGATGGGGATATATATGTTCAATGATGATTCCATGAGCTACTGAAGCTGAATCTTAGAACTTTTTCTTCTGAATTTACTTTTACTGTATGAGAGTAGCGTCATGAACTACAATCTGATCCAGATGCTTGGTGACACGAAAGTGTTCATCCGGTGTCAGATCTAGTTTGGGAGAGCAAAAAAAACATAGGAGTGGACACCTACCTATGGGCGATTTATGAATGCTGAAGAGTCTTAAACATAATGCATCTTTTCTCTTCCAGGGCCAGAGTGGAAACCTACTGGTCAGGGTTGAGAGAGATTTTTGTCTATGATCACGACAGTGGCATATTCATACGTCTGTGACTCTAGTTCGAAAAGTTTTAGCTAAGATCTTATCAAATTTACTCTTTAGCAATGTTTTGAATCGTTCATACCCTGGAGAAAACTTCCCTGAAACCCAGCGCCTTCTGTTCTATAGATTTACATCGATTTTATTTCAAGCCTTAGTTCATCATTTTCATTCTCTTAATCAATTTTCATTTAAGCAATTAGGCTTAGTCGTTTTTCTTGTTTTTATTCATTAAGTTTAGTTATTAGGTCATTTTAATTCCTGTATTTTCTCGTTAAGATTAGTTTTTACGTTTCAAAGACACCACCAAAACCCTTACAAAAATCGCCAGGTTCTAGACTTCCTTACTTTATATTTCTTTCGAAGGCTTTTGCAGAAAAATATCCTCCTTCCCTGTGGATTCGATCCCTAAGTACTACAATCGATCAGTTGTGCACTTGCGACTATTGATTTCATTTAGGGTAAAACTTGACACCCTCACCACACGACACATCAAGTACAAAGGTATCGAATCCAAGCTTGTGGTAGGCACTAGTTTAAGATGCTTATATCTTAAGTCAAGCGCAGTCAAGAAATGGGTTTTGTTCTAGACTAAGTGCAAAATAAAGCAAGAAAAAGAGATTATAACTAAGGCAAGATGCAAAATAAAAAAACAAGTAAGCAAGACAGATATGTGGTTGATGTATGAAATGATGAAATAGAGGTTTTAGACAGGATAAAGGACTCGGGTGCTTTCCACACTAGACTAGCGAGTTAATGAACCAAATGATCAAACAACTTCATTTAACATGAAATCAAAGACAAGATAATCCTCTCATGAAGGTATTAGACTTCTATACTAATCCTCTTTCATACCAAAATCCCTTTTGAGAAGCATGAATCAGCAAGCATTAAGAATCAGTTCAAGAAGTCATTTAAGAGAAGAAAACTATCATTATCATGATGAAAGACTCTTAAACCTCTAACAAACTGGGTCAAACATTTTTACAAACACTTTTAGTGCGAGAACATGTCTTAGATCTGGACCGCATGTGATGTGCATGGATCCAGCTTAGCGATCTGTTTATTAGAGAATGAAAGATGCAGATCTAACCTAAACTCGCTAATCTAGTGATTGAGCACCCTAATCTACCTATCTAAAACCTCATAATGGAACTACTCACTAATCATGAAGTGCTCACTTAATCATTTGCAAGATGTGAAGCTAGACATGATTAGAAGCTTTGATGATGATGAAAAGAAATAAAAGAGAACAAGATCTTTACGTAAAAATGAGATATTTGATTAAAGAAGCAAGTTTTCACAAAAGAGGCATTCTCAAAGCTAAAACAGGATAAGAGATAAGATAAGCAGGGTTTTAGTCCTCAAAACTATATATAGTGAATCTAAGTGATGCGGGTCAGCCCGGAACAAACCGGGTACTGAACCGGTCTTCTTGGGTGCATGGGTCAGGTCCTCGGTATGTGAGAGTCCAATGCCGAGGTGTAGACCTCGAGAAGTGCACGTGAGCAAAGATCAAGATGAAGAACTCATGAAGAACTCACCAAGAACATGCATGAACCCTAGTCTTTGATTCATCTTCACGTGCACTCTTTAGATCAGCTTGTTCTTGATTCTGTATTTGTGACAAGGGACCTCGGCATAGCCATGCCGAGGGGCTTGGTACTCGAGGGGTCAAGGGAGAAGAGGTCCGACATACAATGCCGAGGTCTTGAGGCCGAGGTCTAGCTTCAACACTTAGTCATTTTCAGCTCCATTTCTTCAGCATGCATGCCTCGGTCTTGATACACCGAGGGGTTAGGACGAGGTATGGACCAAAAAACTTCAAGGGATAGGCCTCGGCTTAGACCATGTCGTGGGAACGACACTGAGGTCTGTATAAACACTTAGTATGTATCACAACTCTTGAAGCCTGTATCGACCCGCTTGTCTCCTGGTTGAAATAACTTTCAGCACATGACTCCAAACGACTTGAAACAAACTCCACGATCAATATTTCTGATTCAGCTCAAACTTTGGTGAAGAAACCATCGGAGCTTGGGAAGTGGAAGGCTCCCCGGATTGCTCATTTTTGCTTCGCATCGAAACGGTAGAAAAACAACTCTGGAACCCGTATTGACTCCGGCGACGATATCTTTCAGGCTTCAGCTCCAAATCGGGTGATCTCAAGTGTTCTGGAAAGAGCACTCAAAGAAATTGAATGTTGATGAAGGCCCCGACATCTGAATCGAGCTGTAAAGTCATCGTTTCACGTGATCTTTGAACCTCATTGAATCGGCTATAGGATGCGTGCGAGACAAGTGTGTCTCCCGGTGGCGATATCTCTCTGCTCATTCGTCCAAATGCCCTGATTCTAACTGTTCTGTAATCTTGACTCGATCGTATCCAACTTTGATGAAGACCCCGTTAACTGATTCGGATCAGAAGCTTCCCCGGATTAGCAATCTTTAAAGTGCGCAGGTGCAAACAAGTTTTAGCTGAGAAATGCTTCCTGCGGTAAGGAAAATATCCGAGAATCGTATACCGCAGTAAGCTTTTCACCCGACAGCATTTTCACCCGATACTGATTTTTGGCTGAGAGAAATCACCCGGTAGCATTTTTATCCGATAAACTGATCCAGCCAGTACATGCTTTTGCCGAGAAATCCCTTTCAACCGTTTTCACCATTTTTAATCTTTTTCTTCACCGTTTCAACTCCTGATCACACCTCTAGAACTCCAAACAACCTCAAAAACGCCTGATAAAGACTCCAAACCATGCAAAGACACATTGGGACCTAATGCACAACCTAGGGTCTAAATCAATGCGTAAGGACCTAAAATGTATGAGAAAATACATTATTTGGACTATAAAATGCGGCCTAGTTGATATAAATTATGGACATATCAAGTTTTCACCTGATACTGACTTTGGCCGAGAGAAATTCACCTGATAGCATTTTTAGCCGATAAAACTGATCCAGCCGGTACATGCTTTTGTCGAGAAATTCCCTTAAGCCATTTTCACCATTTTTGATCCCTTTCTTCACCGTTTCAACTCCTGATCACACCTCTTCTTCTCCAAATAACCTCCAAAACACTTGAGAAAGACTCCAAACCATGCAAAGACACATTGGAACCTAATGCAACCCCTAAGGTCTAAAACAATACTTATGGACCTAAAATTCACAAGATAAGACATGATTTGGACTCTAAAATGCTATCTAGATGATGCAAATTATGAACATATCAACTCCTCCACACTTGTCATTTGCTTGCCTCAAGCAAAAAGATCAAATGAGTGAAAGAGGTTGGATGCAGTGGGAGTTCATATTTCCTATGGAAGAGAGAAACAATCACAAAGAGATTCAGATTCCAAGTTGCCAATTCTCTATGCAATACAAGACTCTACTTTTATGCTCAAAATTCAATAATGATCTCCACAAGTTCAGATTAATGAAAACTTTCGCAACACTACAAACCTAAATCAGATTCATGACGTTACTCTCATGCATTAAAAATAAGTTTAGAAGAAAAAGTTCTAGGATTCGGCTAAAATAGCTAATGGAATCCTCAGTGAGCATATATAGTCCCAATCAAAAATCTCTATAACCTAACAGTAGAACTACTCAGACATGTTTAAAGAAAGCAAAAGCAGTGTATTGAAATCGATACGAAAAAGAAACAAAGAGGGTTCATGAGATAGATATTTATCTCCCTAAACCTAAAACAACTCTAAAAACTTAAAAATAATTTTTAAACATAAAAAGCATTCATCCCCCTTTCGACTTAGGGTTCCTAAAACATGTATTTATAGTGCTCAAGTCCTTTCTAGACGTCACTTAGGATTTCTCCAAATGAAAGAATCGATTCGGGCTTGGAAATAGGCTTTTAGGCCAAACAGACCAATCTCCACGGTCAGGATGAATGTGGCCGGTGTAAACTGGGTGCTGGTTGCGGTCAGGATTGCTTGCGGCTGGTTGATGGGACATCTTGCTCTTCGCGTAAATTTTGATTGAACTGTTGGATTGTTTTGATGTCAAGTGTGCTGGAAAGCTGTTTGTTCCATCTTTAAGATCTCCAAATTTGAGCTGGATCAGACGGTGAGAAGGTCTTCAGTTGAGGGTTTTCTTCTGACAGTTTGACTCTGAGCTGAAAATCTGGTCTTCTATCCATTTCGCTAAGCTTTTTTCCAAGTCTCCTGAAAAGAGTCCTGAAACTTCAAATATTGGAAAAACATACTAAAAATACTTAAAATAAATAAAAAGAATTATTTAAAAACGATCCATAAAAGTGGTAAAAATACGGTGTTATCAACTCCCCCAGACTTAAACCTTTGTTTGTCCTCAAACAAAGCAAAAATCAAATCAGGTGAAGTGAAAAAAAAATAGAGAATGCACAAGTCTCAGAGACATAAACCTTTAAACTATGACCATAGAAAATCGTACAAATATCACAGTTTAGTCTAGAAATTCTCACCAAGACTTAAAAGATACTAGTCCACTTTTTCCGACATGCAAAACTTAAACAATCTAAATCTCTATTCCTGTCAATTAGCTTTCTATATTCATTAAGTGCAATAGTGAATTCTCATCAAAGACATCATTCAGGGTGGATGGCGTTTGGTATTTAAGGGCTGTTTAAGTGGTGGAGTTAAAGTGTTTCGGGTTACCTGAAGATTTGGAGGATGCAAGATATTATGCAAAACCGCAAGAAAGAGAAGACCTGTTTATGTCCGCAATTTTTTCAGTCACTTCTCTTTGCCAAATGTTGTTGCATAAACCATCTTTTGTTGTGAACAGCTACTTCCCCCAGACTTAGATCTTTTCCGGGAATCAGAAAAATGATTTCCAAAACTCCAAAGAGTCGAACCAGAGCTTGCCTCAAGGATAAAATTTGATCCTCTTAGAATCTCTGAGGTTGTCATTTTCCTTTCCTTTCTTATTTTTCTCTCTTTTTTGGTTTTTTTTTTTTGAAAAGGGAAACACCTTTTACAGGGAGAGAGTCTAAAGGACGAAAATGTACCAAAATTTTGAAGTTTTTTTCTTGTTCAATCATTCCGGTGAAATCGCAAGTCTCCGTCTTCAGTGACTGAAAACCGCGTTGATCCTCTTTCTCTCCGATGTTTTTGCACATATCTGCATATAGGACAATGAAAAACAAGAATGCATGTGGTTTGAAAGAGGTTAGGTAAGGTGGAGAACTAGCTAAAGATGAACTAGCCATTCAGGATCAACAAAGAGTGGTAAAAGGGATAAGGAGTCCTGAATGTATGATTCGTTTCCATGATCTAATGTTTCAATGAGAAAATTAAGTCAATGTTAAGTCCAGATAAAAAAGAGCTAGTGTATTCCTTCATCTAAATCTAAATCATTCAAATTTTTCTAGGGTACCTCGTATCAAATGTGCTTAGCTACCGCCTAGTCTAGTCCTAAATCACGAATGAGCATGTCACTAGGAATAGTCTAAAAGCACACAGTCAACTATCATCGATTTATGTTCACCATTCCTTTGAAAACGTATTTTGTTTTGAAAACCATTTTTGAAAAGGATGAAATCCTCCCCTAGACTTAAATCACATTGTCTTCAGTGTGAAAGAAGTCGAGATTGGATGAGAAGAATGTATAGATATATCGAAAACATAAGCTAAAGAGAACTTACCTGGATCAGGGATGCTGACGAGAATGAACCGGATTGATTCGGGAAGGTGCGGGAAGATACAGGAAGATGCGGGAAGATGTTAAATGGTGATGGGAAGTGGTGGGGAGTGGTTGATGAGGTGAAATGGATCATGGTGAGGTGGAGTGGGTGAATTTGGGTCGGAGGTCATCTGAACGACCAATGGCCATGGTCCGGACACACACGATCCTGGCCGCGGTTACAAACTCGGTGCTGTAGTTGAGGCTTCCTTTCCTGCAGTCTGAATGAATACGACCGTGGGAGCTTAAATGCGGCATGATCCTGCTTCTCCTTGTTTCTTGCTGGGCCGAGCAGTTTGGAACCAATCCTTTTTTTTGGTTTTTTTGGTTTTCTGATTTTTTTGGCTTTTTTGTTTTTTAAGAAACACCTGAAACTAAGAAAAAAATCAATAAAAAAGTAAGGAAATCCTAAAGAAAACAATACCTTAATGGGTTGTCTCCCATTAAACGATTTTGGTTTAAGTCGTTTAGCTCGACTTGGTGTAGGAAGTGGCTCAGTCCGATGAAGATGTTGTTCTAATACAAGTCTTTTTCGAAATCTCCTTGTTTTGTCTAGCAGGTTTTTCGTCACTCCAAAATTCTGCTGCAAACACCTTTGTTGCAGTACGTTTTCCTGCTCTGCTGTTAAAAGGAACAGCATTGAAAAAGCTGTCTTTGTCGACATTAGCAAATGAGATCCTTTGGTTTGGCCAATCCATGATGGCTCCGGCAGTTGCTAAGAAAGACCATCCAAGAATGATAGGATGTGAATCATTTTGGTTTTGACAATGTAAAAATCGATAGGAACAATGCAGTCTCCTATCCTCAAAGGAATGTCATAAGCTACTCCTTTAGGTGTGGCACTGGATTCATCAGCTACGCTTATCTTCTTATATATGGTCATTCGCAAATGCTTAATGCCAAGTCTCAAAGCAGTTGCTTTGGACATCATGTTGAGACAAGCTCCAGAATCACAGTGAACATGGTTAAATCTTTCACCTCTAATGGAATAAGAGATAAGAAATTGACCTTTGTTTTCGATTTTATGCGGTGTTCGAACAGGCTTCCCTTGTTTGGCATGAATGAACAAGTCTTTTATCTCAGGAATGGATTCTTTGCTCTCACAGAAGTAGTGGTCGATCATATAGTCTTTGCAGGCTCTGGCAAAAGTGATTTCTTCGGGTAAGCTTTTAACCACATCGTTGAACTCATCTAGCTTTTCTTTGCTGATCTTGTTGGTGTAGTAGTTGCATTCTTCGGGTTTTTAGAGATGGATTGAGTAAACATCAGCATCAGGTGATTTTCCGAGAAAAGATAGACGTCTGGCTCTCCCAAAGTAGGTTTGGATATCCTCCTTGGTCTCTTTGCTGAATCTAAAGAAAACATGCAAACAGCCAAGTTTCCAAACATCATCGAAACCTTTGTAAATAGAGATTGTCTTCAAAAAATTTTTGAACTCGATGAGTCTTTCCCTAGAGATCGGTGATCCTTGTTCTACTGAACTGTCTGGATTTTCTCCTTCAATGAACAAACGATAGTCTTCGTCTTCAAGGTACTGCTCTTCGTATTCATCTTCATAAACCAAGATTATGTTGCATGGTAGTACCTCATCTTCTTCTTGAGATACTTCAGAGCTGATGAAGTAGACTGCTCGCTCACAGAGAGGAATTCTAGTAATTCTAGGAGGTGCATCAGTCGAGCAGTGGCTTGTGCGACTCAAAGAGGACTGATGGGAGTATGGCCGATGGTTGGCCGCTGGTGGAGGAGACACGACCGGTGGATATGGGTCAGTGGCCGTGGGTGGAGCTTGCACGACCGTGGCTGGGGGACTGTTGGCCGCGGTCGCAGGTGATGCGACTGAGGGGAAAGAACTCTGAGGTGACTTGGTTGGTTCATCTTCTCCGTTAACTTCTATGTGATTTTCTGGATCTTCTAGCTCTATGTGCTCCTTTCTTAGGTCAAGATCATTGTTGGGAAGTGTTGAATCATGCACTCCATGCCCTTGCATAATCTTCTCAACCTTTTCTTCGACTTCATCAAGAGTAAAGACGACTTTTTCTACGGTGGAGTCTATCTCATTTGCCTTGTCTCGAACCTTGTGTACACCATCCCATAGTTCTTCCACATAGAAGTAAGTCTGGTTATTATGATCATTGATGGTTTCTTCTGCCTCATCGAGCTTGATCTCTAGAGTGCGAATGTTTATGTTAGCTTTGCGGATGCTGATTTCATTCTTTTCAACTCGTCCTTCCACTTCGTCTATCCTCTTTTGGATGAATGCAGCGTCTTTTTTGCTTGAATCTCAATGGATTTAACTTGGGCAGAAATATCTTTAAACTTCTTATTGAAGTGAATTGACATACTATCAATTCTCTCATGAAGTGTGGCCTTAGAGGAGCATCGATGAACTGCTTGATTGTGGCTTCAAGCTGTTCCAAACCATTACTGATTTGCACCTTCTCATCCTGCTGAAGGATTTGGTGAGGTAGGCAATGAACATATGGTCTAGGGTTGACCATAGGAGGCACATAAGGATCGTCTCTGTACATAGGTGGCTCATGGCGTCCGTACGGCTGATGGTTCGGATTAGGGTTCCGAACATAGTTGAGAAGATCGCGCATGCACTGCTCTTCTCTGCATCTGGTGGCTTGAGGAGTGTTGTAGATACCTTCGTCGTAGTAGGGATTTCGGTTCATAGGATATATTGCTTCAAAAACTGAAACAAAGAGAACCAAAAACGAAAATAGGTAGAAAAAGTGTTCTAGAGTCGATTTACCAAACTTTCTTAGGACTTTGTGGAAAAGAAAATGTGTGCCTTCCCCGCAACAGCGCCAAAAAATTGATGTGGTATGTGCGGGGTGTCAAGTTTTACCCTAATAATCTTATCAATAAGCCGCAAATGCACAGCTGATAGATTGTAGTACTTAGAGATCGAATCCACATGGAAGGAGGATATTTTCCTATAAAAGCCTTTGAAATAAATATGAAATAAGGAAGTCTAGAACTGGTCGAATTTTAAAGGGGTTTTTGGGTTGTCACTAAAAAGTAAATTCTAACTAAACGGGAAAAGGAAAAAAAAGTACTTAAGAAAATCGCTGGAAAAACTAAACAAAACCTAATCTAAACTTAAATGAAAATCGGTTGGAATTAATAAAATAATCTAATGACTAAAGCTTGTATGAAAATCGGTCAAAAAGTTATAAAGACGAGATGCTGGGTTTTCAGGGAATTTATCTTCGGGGAATGAATGATTCAAAACATTGGTAAAAAGTAATTTAAAAGATCCTAGCTAAAACTTCTAGAACTCGAGTCACAAACGTATGACTACGCCACTGCCGTCGTCATAACCAACTATCTCTCGCAACCTTGACCAGTAGGTTTCCACTCTGTCCCAGAAGCGAAAAGATGTTATCTTGCTTAAGACTCGTCAACATTCGCAGCTCACCCATAGGTAGGTTTCCACTCCTATGGTAGAATTGCTTTTCTCAGACTAGATCTGACTCCTAATGAAAACTTTCGCAACACTGCAAACTTAAATCAGATTATAGTTCATGACGCTACTCTCATGCATTAAAAATTATTTTAGAAGAAAAACTTATAGGATTCGGCTTTAATAGCTAATGGAATCCTCATCGAACATATATAGTTCCCATCAAAAATCCCTTAAACCCAACAGTAGAACTACTCAGACATGATTAAAGAAAGCAATCCAACAGTTAATAAAACAACTGTTGGATTCCAATCAAAGCAATCCAACAGTTAGATCTCCAGATATGGTTGATGCACTGAAGGCGAACCAACACAGACGAAAGCTCACCCGCGGCTAAAACATCATCCACCCGGTGCGAAATTTTAGACCGCGGGAAGCTTATTTCCGAGCCTCATAAGACCATTTTAAAGCCCAAGTCATTCCCGTCAATATTCCTGCAAGCCCTATGCGTTCCCAAGGACTTAATACTCTAAATAAACCCCTTTTAAAGGGTTTGCCACATTTTCACCAGGAAACCTAGAGAGAGAGACTCGCCGTGAAGAGGAGCCACCGAGAGGGGCACCATCGGCCCTCCTGCTTGATTCTGTTCTTCGTTTCTAACCTTTATCTATTTCAATTCTCTACAATTCTAAATACTTTTGTGATGTTGAACTCAATTATGTCTAAGTAATTTTTCAGTTGGGTTTATGAGGGATTTTTCAAAGGGAATTTCATGTGTTGATCATATGCTTTGTTCGATTTAGGGTTTACAATCTCTTAGGAGTCATTTGTTCATTCTTGTTCCCTATGCTGTTTCTGTTGATATTCGCTTAGATATTGATCTCTGTAATTGGAGCCACGAGAGTGCTGTATCAAATTACAAGACCTAGAAGTGAAAGCTACCTATAGAGAATTGCGAGTGTTGACGAATTTTGTTTTTAATGCATGATCTTATTTGCGGCATGAGAGCGAGACTTAATTGCTGTTTTGAGTGATTTTTTGATTAAAATGGCGAGAGTTGGCTAATCATACATGCGCCTATTCGAGTTCGGGATCCTCACTAGTTGATTACCTTCATCTATTTGTTTGTCTTTTGATCAGTTCATGAACCCCTGTGAAAACCCTTTTGACCCAACGTTTAGTTCTTATTGTTTTACAGCATTTTCATTTCATTTGCTTTAGATTTAGGGATACCAAAACCAACCCCCCCCCCCCCCATTTTGCTTGTTCTACTAGTCTTAAGTTTTGATTTATTCGTACTGAAAGCTCAAAATCTATGTGGTTCGACCCCTAAGTACTACATTGTACATATGTGCACTTGTAGAAATTTAGAGTTATAAATTTAAAACGTGAAGTTAGAAGTAACCCTTAATTCTCTTAGCATCAAGTTTTTGGCGCTGTTGCCGGGGATTTTGATTCTTTTCGTTGCGAATCTCTGCTTAATTTTGTAGAACTCTTTCTAATTTTTTTTTCTTTAATTTTTAGGTACTTTTTCGATGAGGGGTCGGGAACATATTCCTGATCCTCTCGCTGAAGAACACCCTTTTCTAGATGGTGATCAATCTGATGATGAGCTTAATGACCCAATCGATGATGGAAATGAAGCGATTGGAGAACCAAAAATGCCAAGAAAGGAGAACAGCTGATTGGAGAATATATGCGACGCAGCCCACAAACTCTTCGCAGATAGGCGAGCAATTCGACCACCTTTGCCTAAGGATGGCAACTCTGAAGCTAAGGTACAATACATTAGCTATCTCAAAAAGTACAATGGTTTTCCTACAAAACACCCAATAGATCACATTGAAAACTTTGAAGAACTGTGTTCAACCATAATGAGAAATACTGATTACCATATGTGCGTTCTTTTTCCATTCTCTCTAACTGGTAGAGCTAGTAAATGGCTTAAAACTTTGCCACATGCGTCCATAAGGATGTGGAAAGAGTGTAGAAAGGCTTTCCTAAGTTACTTTTACACCAGAGATCGTTCCAATCTCTTAAGGGATAAGATCCAAAAATTTCAGCAGAAGGACACAAAGGACCTCTATGACGCCTGGGAAAGATTCAGAGACTACCAAAGTAATTGTCCACACCATGGTTTCTCCAAGAAGCGCTTGATGACCATTTTCTACCATGGAGTTAATGAAGGACTGAAGCTTTCTTTTGATGCCTCTAGCAATGGAGATTTTTCCACTAGATCGGCTCACACCTATATCACTAATCTAGATGGAAGTATAAGAAACAGAAGATTTCTAACCCAATCTCTATGTCCTAAGATCAAGGAAGAGGAATCATCTGTTGATAAAGAATGCCTAAATCATATCATGGAAGGCGTCCAGAAGCTCCTTAGTAAGATTGGTTCAATTCATAACCCTGATGATGGAAGCAAACATAACGAGCCTCACATTGAGAGGATGAACAACTTTGAGGTGGAGAAGAACTTCCAAACCCAGGGGATGATGCAGACTGCTTATGTTTACCAGATTGAAGAGGCTGAGCAGAATCAACTCCACCAGGGGTGGGAGCCTCTCAACTGCGGTAAACTTGGTATCCACCGCGGGTGGGAAGCCTTTGACCGCGGCCAAGGAGAGTTCCACCATGGCTGCGACTCTTTCACCCGCGGCCAGCCTGACTTTCAACCTCCTTTCCAACCTTCTTTCAAGCAAATCCAATCTGATCAATCCAATCTTGCATTTCCTCCTTATTATCCTTATTCCAAGATTGAAGAACTTGAAAAAGAAGTTAATAGACTCAAAAAGGAGATGGAGAGTCAGGGCCTCTTGTTTGCTCATCTGGATGGATCATCCAGATGAAGCAGTCAAATGATGTTCGTTTAATCACATAAATCGATTCATCTAGATGGATCATCTAGATGAATTATAAATTTATGAAGAAATTTGAAACTCATACAACTGATTCAAATCGAATCATCTTGATGAACATGGCTCAGTCCAAAAATCTCATTTTCTTGTTAAAAAACGTAAAATCTCGTTTTTCCATCGAAAACGTAAAATCTCGTTTTTACGTCAAAAACATAAAATCATATTTTCTCGTCAAAAACATTAAATTTCATTTTCTCGTAAATCTCATTTTTTCCATCAAAAACGTAAAATTTCGTTTCCCCGTAAAATCTCATTTTCTAGTCAAAAACTTAAAATCTCGTTTTCCCGTGACAAACGTAAAATCTCATTTTCCCGTCAAAAACGTAAAATTTTGTTTTCCCTTCAAAAACGTTAAATCTAGTTTTCCGTCAAAAAACGTAAAATCTTGTTTTTCCGTCAACAAACGTAAAATCTTGTTTTCCCGTCAAAATGTAAAATCTTGTTATCTTGTCAAAAACGTAAAATCTTGTTTTCCCGTTAAAAACGTTAAATCTTGTTTTCCCGTAAAAAATGTAAAATCTCGTTTTCTCGTCAAAAAATATTAAAATCTCGTTTTCCCATTAAAAACGTAAAATCTTGTTTTTCCGTCAAAAACATAAAATCTTGTTTTCCCGTCAAAAAACATAAAATCTTGTTTTCCCGTTAAAACGTAAAATCTCGTTTTCCCGTCAAAAACGTAAAATCTCGTTTTCCAGTTAAAAACGTAAAATCTCGTTTTCCCGTAAAAAAACGTAAAATCTCGTTTTCACATAAAAAAAAGGTAAAATCTTGTTTTCCTGTTAAAACTGTAAAATCTCGTTTTTCCATCAAAAACATAAAATCTGGTTTTCCTGTCAAAAAACATAAATTCTCGTTTTCCTGTTAAAAACGTAAAATCTCGTTTTCTCGTCAAAAACAAAAAATTTCGTTTTCCCATAAAAAACGTAAAATCTCGTTTCATAATTTTGATTAAATAAATATTATAATAATTTTGTTATTAAAACATAAAGATAAAGATATATATATATATATATATATATATTCAGATTAAAATGACCAAACAAATAAAGATTCATTGCTCATTTGTCAATTTCTCATGTAAATGTTCATTTGCTCATTTGGTATGTGCATCATTCAGATGATTCATCCAGATGAATCATTTAAATGGATCATATAGATGCAAATGACAAATGAGCAAACGAACATGGTCTCAATCAAAAAGGCATGAGGATGCTATTAACAAGCTCTCCACCCTTTTTCTTCTCCAGATTAGTGATGAATCAAAGGAGACGGATTCCTCCGTTAATGACATTGATAAACCTTTTTCTAAAAAATGGAAGGATTAATGACCTCTGATCACTTAAAATCAATTACCCTCATGTGTGGTTTAGCTTACAAGGAACCAGCGTACCCAAAAGATTTCGAGGAAGGAGAAAAAGGAGGAGTTTTGGATAATAATGAGGGAGATGCAGTAGTCAGGAAAGAGGGAGAAAGGGAAAGGAAGACACTCCTCAAGAAATTGCTGAAGAAGAACCTATACTGCCTCCTCTTACCCGCGCCTACAAGCCCAAACCACCATACCCAAGAGACTTGAAAGGACCAAAGAAGGAGAAAGAAAGGGCTAAGCGAAAAGAGATAATTGAGCAATTAAATGTGAGATTGCCTTTCATTGAAGCTTGTGCAATGATACCTGCTCTTAGGAAATACATGAAGGGTATTCTAACAAATTCTTTAGCATTAGAAGAAGGCGTTATGATGATAACTCATGAATGTAGTTCCATCTTACAAAACCATGTCCTCCAGAAGAAAGAAGATCCGGGAAGTTTTGTACTCTCTTGCACAATCAAGAATTTGACTTTTGAACGTTATTTCTGTGATTTGGGATCAAGCATCAATATGATGCCACTCTCAGTTGCAAAACGTTTAGGATATCATACTTTTCAGCCCACAAAAATCTCACTGATCCTTGTCGATCGATCAGTCAGACAACCGGAAGGAGTCCTGGTTGATGTATCAGTTTTGTTAGGAGAAAACTGTATTCCGACTGATTTTGTAGTGCTTGAATTAGAAAGAGAACCAAAGGATCATTTAATACTCGGTAGACCTTTCCTATCAACTGCAGGGACAATAATCAATGTTCCGGAAGGAAAGATAGACCTTCATCTAGGGAGTCTAATTATGCAGTTTGATATGAACAAAGTCTTGGGAAACCCACTTTAGATGGCAGACTTTGATGGATTGATGAGCTTGATGAGATCACTGAGGAAGTTTATGAAGAAATCCTTCTTGACGACCCTTTAAAAATCATCCTCACCACCACAAATGATGATCGCAACCTACTCGAAGAAGTTTCGAAAGGGTGTGCGCAGATGCTTGATAAAGCTGAGGATTATGCGAAACTTGTGAACTACCTCGACCTGAATGAGGAATCTCACATCCCTACCCCTCCAAAAGATACCTTGGCAGCTATAAACGACCTATGGAGCGAACTCAAACCCCCAAAAGTCGAGCTTAAACTTCTTCCTGATGGACTCAAGTATGCTTTTCTTGGACCGAATTCAACTTCCCCTATCATCATAAATTCCGGTCTAAGCAGAGCTGAAAATACTATGTTGTTGAATGAGTTAAGGAAGCATAGGAAAGCCATAGGCTATTCTCTTGATGACATACAAGGAATCTCCCCAGACTTTTGCATGCACAAGATAAATCTTGAGGACAATGCCAAAAACTCGATTTAAAGCCAAAGGAGGTTAAATCCAAACCTTATGTAAGTAGTAAAGAAGAAGATCATGAATTTTTTGGAAGCAGGAATCATATTCCCTATCTCAGACAGAACTTGGGTTAGTCTTGTGCATGTTGTCCCAAAGAAGGGAGGAGTAACTGTTGTCAAAAATGACAAGGATGAAATGATCGCTACAAGAAAAGTAACGGGACATCGAATGTGCATCTATTACCAAAAACTAAATGCAGCAACCTTGAAAGATCATTTTCGTTTACCCTTCATTGATCAAATGCTAGAAAAATTCGCAAATCATGAATACTACTGCTTTCTGGACGGTTATTTAATAACATCGTATTTGTACCCATTTTCACCATTGATTTCAAATGCTTTTTCAAATGTTTTAATCAGTTATAAAAAATTTTATTATGATTTCTATGAATTTGTAGTTTCAAGGCTCTATTCAGAAAACTAAGGGGGCAAAGTGGAAGAAATACACATTTTAGCTCAGAGTCAAACCGTCAGAAGTTCAGCCTGAAATGAACAATTTCTCACCGTCCGATCCAGCTAAACTTTAGAGAAAATCAAGAGGAGACAACCAGCTTTCCATAGCACTTTACATCACAAAGATCCAACGGTGCAATCAAAAGATCCATGGAGAACAAGTTGACCAAACTCACCCGCCCCAGAAGACTCTCACCCGCGGCAAACTTGCAATTTACCTGTCCTGGAAGACTTTCACACCCGGTGAACCTAATGACGAGCCACAAGGCCCAACATCAAAGCCCACTTCGCCATTTCTCTTCACAGAAGCCTTAAATGAGACCTTGAAGACCTTAGGACCTATAAATACATTTCTTAGCAGCCCTAAACGGGTGTGTGTTCCTATAAAGAGATTTTGAGCCACCAAACTTTGTTTTTCTAGGGCTAGGCGATGGAGATGGGGATTCTTCCCCTGATCCATTGTTCTTTCTCCTTTTGATCTAACTAATGTTTCTGTTTCATCTTTTGCATTCTTTTCATGTCTTTTATCATTCCTTGCATCATGTAGATTTGTCCCAGAGAGTCAAGTTGTTTGAAGAGTTTTCAATAGGCATACATATCGATTAGGATTTCTAAAGTTTCTAGACCATATTGTGGATCTCATATCTTCTAAGTTGTTCATATTGCATGAGAGTAGATTCATGACCTATTCTCTGAGCCTAGGATCGATCAGAGCCACGAGAGTGCTTTATAAGATCATCCATACCTAGCTTCAGAAGAACATAGTCGCTATAGGAGTCGAGAGCTACCTGTAGAGAAGATGTGAGCAGACGAATTCAATATTTAATACAAGATCTTAGTTCTGGTATGAGAGCAAGAGTGAATTGCCAGATCTGAGTGATTAGTTGATTAAGATGGCGAGAGTTGGTTAATCATACACATGTCTATTCTAGTTCCATGCAGATCCCAGAAACAGATGAAGATAAATCGCCCAGAGGCTAATTGGAAATGCTTTGACATCGATTAGAGTAAACCGAAGAAGTCTAAATCGCCACCTATGAGTTTAGATCTATAGTTTGAGTCAATATAAAGGTGTCAGTGTCTCTTAAGGCTCTGTATATAAAGGTGTTTCCCCTTTATAAATAAAAAATAAAAAAAGAATGAAAAGGAAAGTAACAAAAGCCTAAAGAGTCTTAGATGGTCGAAACTATTTGAAGCAAAAGGCGATTAATATTCATCTATTGGAGTTACGGTTACAACCCGGACAAGAATCTAAGCCTAGGGAAACTAAAAAGAGATCCATAAGATGATTGGAGATTCTATGGCAAGAAGAATGTGACTGGAAGTTGTGGATATCAACAGCTTCATCCTCTCTTGCTGTTTTACATAACACCGGATTTTGACCATATTTATGGATCACTTTAATATCTTTTGCAGGTTTTTTTACTTCATTTTCAAAAGTTTTCAAAAGATTTATATGTTTTTGAATTTTAAAATACTTTTCAGGTAATTTGGGAAAAGGAGGTGCAAACTTGAACAAAAAGACTCTTTTGGATAAGTTCAGACCGTCAGAAATCTCAAGGAGAGGCGAAGACCTTTTCACTGTCTGATCACCCCAAAAATTGGACACCAAATAGAAGACTCAGCCAGCTTTGAAATGCACTTGGTTGGGAGACATTCTAACAGTTAGATCTCAAGATATTTCATTTTCCTTGGAGACATTTGAAGACGGCCTGCAAGCTATGGGACCGCAGCCAACAACCATATACCACAGTCATGGCTGTGCGATCGCGGACAAGCACCCATTCACCATGGTCATGCATCATGCGACCGCAGCCAGCTATCTCCGAGTTAAGAAGCCCATTTCTGAAGTCCAAGTCATTTCCCAGCCTTAATTCTGAAACCCTAGACACCCTGCAGTATTGAAGACTATAAATACTTGTCAATTAGATCGTTTTTAGATATCTCTTCCATACTTTTTATAGAGACAGTTGTTTTAGCCGTTTTAGTGATTTGTAGAAAATATTTATCAACCTTGAGTTCAACATTAGAGAAACTTTCTTTCATCTCTTTTCTTTACTGTTTTTAATTGCTTTCATTAAAGCCAATGATGATGTCGACCTCAGCTATGTCTGAGTAGATCCCGAGTTGGGCATAGGGTTCCTGAAAGGGACTCTAAAAATCGAATAAGACATCTAGGTTTTTAGATCTGGGATTTTATTTTATGTCTTCGTTTATTCTTGTTCTTAATGTATGTATGCTTGATTGATCACCTCGTGTCTCGTCTATATAGTTATTATTGCAAAAAAATTTATTAAGTATCTAACGTAGAATGAAACCGGATTCTGCCATAGGAGTGGAAACCTACCTATGGGTGAGTCGTGAGTATCGACGAGTTATATACAAGTTCCTGCGTTTCCTCCCTTCCAGGGCCAGAGTGGAAACCTATTGGTCAAGGTTGCGAGAGACAGTTGGTTATGATCACGACAGTGATGTAGTCATACCGCCGTACTCTAGCTCTAGAACCCCAGATATTTTGATATCCAGTAATCCCAATCTATAGCCCTAGTTGTTAAAAGCTATTATGATCCTCATAGAGTTCCTGAAAGTCCAGCGTTTTAGTTATTGTTCACACACCCATCGATTATTTACCTTCTTGCTTAGATCTTCATTTTTGCTTGCTTTCATTCGGTAATCTACTTGCTTTTTAGGATAGATTTATTTCTTCCTTTCATTTTAGTTTAAACCGTGACATACACCAACTTCTTAAAAACCGATTTAGTCTAGAAATAAACTTAGAAACCTTAGAAAAGTACTCGGCACACAAATCCCTGCGGATTAGATTCTTAAGTACTACAATTGATTAGCTGTACACTTGCGGCTTTCATTTGTTTCTTTTAGGGTAAAAATTGTTCCCTCACATCACACACATCAATGGCCGCATACAAATAATCTTTCAAATAGTAAGACATACAAGTGTAAACACTGGTATCCCAGCTTCTAATGCAGCTGCAATAGCTTGTGAACAAAGTATTTTTTGATATGAAACACACCACATGCACACTACCAATGTTCCAAATCAACAACACAATCCTGATGTCCTCCTTTCATATAGAATCTCCAAGTATCTATGCGTTCCACTGACATCTTATCCGTATAATGTCTACGAACTGCCAACAAATATTTAACTCCCCGAGTATGATGTGTTCTGAGACTCAAAGCATCTTCTCTCCATTTAGAAAACCACCTCCCGAGCTTTTTTCGTATAAACACCAAAATGAATAATATGGGAAAACACATGCTTTCTTAAGTGCGGAATTGATAGACTTTGCGATATTGCTTGTCTTTATGTTGTATCGGTCTCCAAAGAAATGAACTCGGGACCAAAGCTTCACGTCTGCATCCTCCAAATACCTTGCAAGATCAGGCTTTATCTGGCATAACTCATCCATGTACCGGTTATAATTGTAGAGGTTGTACGCATATGTAACACGTTTGACCAAGTACAGGAGATGCTTCCCCTTAAACTTTGTGACTATGTTATTTTAAAGATAATAATAACATATCCCTCGTGCTGCGTAAAGGAAAACATTATCACATGCCTTCTTAATAGAATTGTGCCTGTCAGAACTATCACCAAATGATAGCCATCTAAAACACATTCTCGCAATTTAAAAAAAAAACTATCTCTATGCAGCATCATCTTCAACGTCTACAATTCCAAAAGCGAAAATAAATATCTGAAAATTGTAATCCAGTGTGGTTGCCACTAGCATAACACCTTGGTACTTCCCAATTAGATGACATCCATCGACCACAATAACTCTTCTGAGATACTGAAAACCAGCTATTGATGCCCCAAAAGCCATATTTTGATCATCAAGCCGAAGACCAGTTACAGTTACCAGATTGGCTTTTTTGAAGTAAATGCAAATAGGCTAGAGACTCGCATATCCATCTTCAATTGTTTCCCTCACTAATTATTGGGTATATATCAGAGCTCTGTATGAATTGCAATAATCCATCTTCCTGCCAAACTTATGCTTCATTGAATATTTGATATGTTGTGGTGTAATTCTGATGTGATCATGGACAGCACTGAAGACATTGAGATAGAACCTGAGGAAAGAGAGCTTGTAGCTGAGGAGCAAGAGTCTGAACAAAAAGATGCTTTAGTCATTCCGAATGGTCCCATGACAAGATCAAGGACCAAGAAGCTTAAGGAGGCCGTAGGAGGAGTTCTAAGGCAAGCACAACACTCGGCTCAAGAGGGAAAAGACTTCATCACAAATACCTTGGTTGTGATCCAAGTCCTTGAAGCTTAGTGGACTTGTGATCCAATCTTGTACTCTTTTTCCCCACCACTAGTTTTGTCCCAATGGGTTTTCTAGTGATGAGTTTTTAATGAGGCAAGGTTGGATCACCCTCTCAATAAGGTCCACTAAGTTTAGCCCAAAAGAGTCGGCCAAGAGAAGAGGAGCGTGTGGAGACATTTGAAAATTCAACTTAGACAGCTCACATTTGTGTTTCCTCGGCATGTTTATTGATGGCTGAGACTCTCTTCTTTTCCTTTATATTTTCTGGTAATCTCATTTGAGAAACCATCTTTCTTTTATCAAAAAAAAACCTTTCTAAAGTAAAGATCATTTGTTCTTTGAACATCTTAGTTTGTGAGTTTGTCATATCTCTCAAACACCCGATTCTTAGGTGTGTAATATCCTCAGAATCGAACCGGTAAATCAAAGGTCTTCCGCAACCTTTGTGCGACCTCTCGATCCATCTCTTTGCCTTCAGTTCATTGTCATATCCGAAGATTAAGCTTGTTAAGTCCAGTCTCTAGAGTGCCGATTCAGGGAGGATCATATTAAATTCCATCAATTATTCTTTAATGGCTTATAAATAGCTCCCCAATATACTTCAGAGTAGACTATCCACAGTGAGGTATTCAGCCTGACACTGAACATGTATGGACTTTCACATACTTTGTCACCCAAAATGTGTTTGCTTCATTCTTCACGCTCGCTCTAAGCTTCCACCCACATCCTTTTCACATGACATATAGCCACAAACAGTGTATTTTAAGACATATACTTTGAAACCAAATTTCAAAATTACTACTTTTTCGCAACTCTGTTACCAGATTATCCTTGCTCGGAAAACTCTCACTGACATAGATATTGTTGGACCGTGACGTAGTGGATCTTCCTGCTTGACCAACACAACTCTTTCTCACATCGTTATAATCAACATCGATATCATCTTCATTTTTCATATTTCCATACACACTGTAATCTTTACCGTCAGAGTAGTCTGCTGGATCTTTATTATCTTCATTTGCATCATAATTACCGTCTGCTTCATCATCTGTGGTATCTTCAGCATCTTCAACAGACTCCTCACCTGCATCTTCTACTGAATCTTCATCTGCATCTTCAGCCGAATCTTCATGAATTTTCTTTGTATCCATCTCCAATCGACTCGAGACACAAAGGCATATATACCACATGAATTCTACTAACTCGAACAAGCTTTGAACTTGTCTGTCATTAGTGACATGCATTGGAGGTGTATATGGAGCCATCTTTTGCAATAGTGAATCCGGTAATGAGTAAGTTAACTCTACCAACTCAGTCTTCTTGTCTAGATTGTAATTATCTTGTGTCATTTCAATAAGTTCCCCAAAGGTAAAACCATCACTCAAAAAAATATTCTTCCTCCTTTGCCACTATCCACCACAAAATGCCACAAGTTTTCTTTCATCTTCTATTCTTTATAAACAACAGGTAGTTGAACCATTCTCTGTAATAAAACACAAAGAAACCATATTAGCAAACGTAATTACGAACCACATTATGGCAAACACATAAGTAACAAATTTTTTCAATGGGAGACTTCGTTTGAAGACTTTGTTTGAAGTCTGCTCTTTTAAGCTAAATAGCTCTTAAATCAAGAAATTTAATTCGTTAATAAATATCAACTTAAAACATATCAAATTCATACAAAGTCACCCCTAAAAACCCTTTTGATACCTAGCCCATATTGCCTTGCTTATACCTTTTTTGATGAGAAAAATTGAGATTTTTAATGAATGTTAAAAGTTAGTTGACTGGAAGTTAAATCTAATTGTGTAGATTTTTGCATGACAAATTAACGGACTAGTTATACTCGTATTTTGGTAAGAATTTTCTAGACTATACCCGATTGATGCATAATGATTGATTTTAGTCTAGAAGTATTGTAACACCCCCGATTCGATCTATGAATAAAAAGAACCCAGAGTGTCACAGAATGATAACAGAGACAATCCGGCCAAAACGTCCCATACCATCTTGGCTAGACCGCGTCTGATACCATGCCTCTCGGCCAAGGCCTAAGGCTTTTCAACCCGTTCCCGGTCTTGAGTTGTTTCGACCCAGACAAGGTCTAATATCAGGAAAAGCGAGGAGTTCCATAAAAACTCTCTTTTATTAATACTTAATAGAGTACAATTATATGAAAGCAATGAACACTCAATATGCACACAAACAGTTCAATGCAATCATCACGTAATCACACACAACATCAAGCAACAATCATCGTCTGCACATGCGGAAGCTAAACACAACTCAACACACATAAACGGCCAAATGGGATCACTACATCATATGTGCCTTACTGCACGATTTCTATGACACCTTCTAGCCCGACGAACCTCCCGCACATTCATAGCCACTCAGGCACATGAACCGGATTCGCTTCCGACTTCGCGATCCTTCGCTCGACCAGTCGGGCCGCATCGTCATGCAGCACTCGGCCATGGGAGCGACCCAAGTATCCCTCCGAGTCTCTGGGCTTGTGTCCTAACACACCACAAGGTTCCACTAACCTTTTTCGTGGTTTACGCAACAAACAATCAAACCACAGATTCCTCACTGAATCTCCACCGTGGTTTTACGCAAAACACACATAGGTCCATATGGGTTCCTTCCTGAATCCCCTCATGACCTTTCCAGTTTTTTAACAAAGCCAACGGCCCGTGGTGACCATAGTCCCTTCACGACCGACCATTACTAAATTCGTTCAAAGGCTAAGTGTTTTTCCCCGACTTAAAAACGAGACTCTATCCCAGATCTCATAATTAAGTCTAACACTAAGCCACACATAAACACACAACACGCAAAAACAGAGACATGGTGGTTGCAAACCGGCACTACCATTAACTCTAGTATTTCAGAAGTAGGATCACACGTGAGTCACCGGACAACACGGGATCGATCACAACCTCACCCACAAATAGAATAATATCTAGCACACAATCACGTAAACTACTTTTAACCGTGGATCGGAGTCCTACCTGGACCGATCCATGGTTCCCTGCACAAAACCATTAGTTTCTATCTACCGGAACTCACCCTTTTACGCAGATCCTGCTCCGATCTTAACCTCTCTTGCTCCTAACTCCGAGATTCCCTTAGATCTATAACCATATAGACCTAATGAATAACTAGACTAGGACAAGATCTAAACAGAAAAAGTTTTACTCTATAGCTTACCGACCGTCCGCTGAGCCAGCACCGCGCAACCATTCCCCGCTAACCAACTCCTATCACCAAATACCAGCACTTACACCTTTCTCTCTCTACTTTCTCTCTCTAGAAATTCTCTGATTTCTAAGTGTGGAAAACTAAGAGCTGAAGGTGGGTATTTATAGGTTTTGGGAAGGTTTCCATGCGCTGACACTTGTTTACTAAGGTGGACACCAGCCTAAACACTTGTCAAAAACGCTGCGCACGAGTCATCAACCTTTGCCACTAAGCTGCCTTGCTTCCATGCCAAATGTGTGGTCCAGAATCAGCCACACCAAGCCTTAACACTAAGCTTACTCCTTTCCGCGTCAAGTGTGTGGACCAAATCTAGCCACATCTGTTCTTATCCGGAAATAACCCCCACCAAATTTCCGCATTTTTATCACCGATCCAAGATGGACTGACTGGCCTTGATACTCGTTCGGAATTTCTCGGCCAAAATCCATCTTCCCAGTTCCGCAAAGCTTTTACGCTCGGACTTAGCTTCTCTCGGCTAAACCGCTGCTTTTTGGCCACAATCTGATCCATCGACAAAAATTCAATTCTCTCGGCAGAACTTCCTTTTTCCTCGGCTAAATCCTTCGTCGCTCGGCCAAAATCTAACTTTCTCGGCTAAAGACTGATTCTCTCGACATTCTCCATCGTTACCGGGTTAAAACACATTTCCCTGGCTAAACCAGACTTTCTCGATAAAACAGCAAGTCTTCTCGGCAAAAAGCTGACTCTATTTGCCAAAGTCGGTTTCTCTCGGCCATTCTCTTCGCTCTTCGGGTAAACTCACTTTTCCTCGGCAAACATGCTCTCCCAGCCGAATCAGGATTTTCTTTGATCCGTCCTCGACTTAGCATTTTTCCCACGGCCGCCTGTCTGCGCTATCTTAACAACCGGGTTGTTACATTCTCCCCTCCTTATAGGAATTCGTCCTCATATTCCAGACGTGCGATTAACCTCATCCTCCTTGATGTCTGAGTCTCTCCATATGGTTTAGCAGTCCTACGACCCCTCACCACTGTCTTAACATTACCATGTCTTCTCACTTTTTCACAAGTTGGCTGTTCCCTCGACCCTTCACAAAGCTGGGTGATCCTCCTGATCCCTTGCTTTCTGGTCGTCACACCTTTACTTAGATATATCTTTTCCGGCTCAAGATATACATTTGCACCCTGGCATGCTTTCCGATCTTAGTATGCCCACCGATCCCATGACCAAAGCTTACTCTCCTTCAACATGTCTCTCCATACTCCAATTCTCCTTTGGGGTTCCATCTAATAATTCTTATTTAGTAACGACCTCCCTTCCCCTATTCCGTTGTCACTACTTCGTTCTTTGATCCGTTAAAGAACTCGAGTCTATCTAACTCGATCCGGCTGATCTCCATCCTGATCCTTTCTTCATGTGAGGCCCCTCTTCCTCGGTAAAAACTATTCCTTAGTCTCCATTTCTCATCACCAGTCCGTTTTCCTCATGGAATCTTTCTCATCGTTGTCACGTTCCATTGTGACTTCACATTCCTCTTCTCTTCACCTTCTCACTCCTATGGTGAAGTATCGAACCATCCTTTTCCCAAGGACGTTCTGTCAGCATCGTCTCTTGACTTCATCTTTTCCTCAAGCCCCTTTGGCTTCTGGCACCTTTGCTCGACTTGTTTCCATTGGAGGCTCTTCCTCCTTGGAAAACAGTACTTCCTAGTTCTGCCTTCATGCAGTTCTTCGCTACTAGTCCAGTTTCCTTGTGGACTCCATTTCATGGCTTTAGACACGGTACATCCTGACCCTGTGTCCTCATTACCATTACCATATTCTTCAATTTCTCACTTCCTTAGCGGGAATATGAATCATCATCTCTCAGATGTGATTCCTCGAACTTTGTTCCACGTCCTCATTCCTTTGGTAAGTCCTTTTGGCTTTGACTCCTTTCTTGCCTTCTTTTTCGGTTGATCTTCCCGATCTCCCGTCTTTCTTAAGTCTGGGTAAATCAATTCCTTTTCATTTACATTTAACTGTACTCAATCGTATGCGGCTCACCATTTCCTTCTGGTGCTCGCATATCCATCTTTCTGATCAACTACTGTTCTCTACTCTAGCTTATCTTTCTGATTTCATGCCCATCACCATATCCTTCTGGCGATTGCATGACTCAATTCTTAACTTCTACCATTCTTTGCAACGCTAGTTGATCCGTCTGATCTTCAACTATTCAAGTCTGGCAGATTCTTCCCGATCTACCACTGCTCCAGTCTAGCGGATCTTTCCGATCTACCACTGCTCTTAACTATGCTTGACATCACTGTCTTTTGGCCAGATTCCCTATCTGCCATTCTCCACACTTTCTTGATGTCTTCACAGCACACCCACTTACCGGCTCTGATCGGTTTCTTGGGCTCGACTAAGGTATCTGGTTTTAGGACAACCTTCCTAAAACGCTCCAACTTCCATAATCCTAAGGTTTAAGGGAACTCTTTCCAAAAAAACCTATGGATTCCTACACTTTTCACAATCCTAAGGCTTATGGAAACCCTATCCAATACCTAAGGATTCTCACTCATTCACGCCCCCTGGCGTTTTCGACATGCTATAGGAAATAATAATACCCTTTATTATTTCCCCTCTAAGAAATCAGCCTGATCTTATCTTACACATAAGATTCACAAAATACTTCCGGTTAATATTATACTCCTAATATTAACCCATACTTATATACTAGATAGGCACGGGATAAATTCGCTTGACTTTCCATCCTACCATGTGCGGTCTTAGCTTCCGAAGCTTCACACACGATTTTACACTTGCACACGGTCTTAGTCTTTCCAACTTCACATGCGTCTTTCTCACAAAATTGCGTATGGTCTTAGTCCTACCGACTTCACATACAACTTTCTCACAGAATTGCGTATGATCTTAGTCCTACTGACTTCACATACGACTTTCACACAAACAGCTACATATCTACATATGTATCAAAGATTCAATCACTCCGGTCTAATATTATACTCCTTATAATATTAAACACTCTTAATATTGGTTTGGATATTATAACCCTATTATAATACCTAACTACCAATTTCACCGAATCAATCGTGCAACAATTCAATCACGCAAGAGAGATTTAGCACCCATACGTACCTGGCACGGGATCTTACAAAGATCATGAAAGCCAAGGTAATTCCTAAAACTCTAAGGTTTCACCTTACTTTTACTGCGCCCTTTCAATCTATCACCTTTGACTCCGCAAAGTGATCAACTCCATGACCAATGCCTGTTCGATTCCCATGGATAATGGGCTCCCCAGCTTACCTCCTTTCGACCTGCAACTCCCCGCTGCATCGAACATAAGGTAAATTCTAACCGCACCTACCCATCTAAACGTAGGACGTACCGGTTTCCTAAGTTGTGAGTGCGACTCCTTTTTGACTCGATAAAACATTTGAAAACTCGTTCCCATGAGCATGATAATGAACCATGCTCTGATACCAACTTTTGTAACACCCCCGATTCGATCTATGAATAGAAAGAACCCAGAGTGTCACAGAATGATAACAGAGACAATCCGGCCAAAACGTCCCATACCGTCTTGGCTAGACCGCGTCTGATACCATGCCTCTTGACCAAGGCCTAAGGCTTTTCAACCCGTTCCCGGTCTTGAGTTGTTTCGACCCAGACAAGGTCTAATATCAGGAAAAGCGAGGAGTTCCATAAAAACTCTCTTTTATTAATACTTAATAGAGTATGCTTACAAACGGTTACCGAAAATCATATAATTGAGCTCGAGTCAAAATAGTCTTACATAATACAATCTATTATGCTTACACTCACAACGTCAAACTACTCCGGCGGCCTAGCGTCCCACGAACCCTCTAAGGTTTCCCGTCTATAAGTTACCTGCAGGACAAAATTCGTATAATGAGCATTTCTACTAAATGCCCAGTGAGTCCGGAACCCGTCTACGGTTAGTCACCCCGACCCAACCCCAAAATAGCCGAAGCTCAACATGCACACAAACAGTTCAATGCAATCATCACACAATCACACACAACATCAAGCAACAATCATCGTATACACATGCGGAAGCAAAACACAACTCAACACACATAAACGACCGTACGGGATCCCTACATCCTACGTGCCTTACTGCACGATTTCTATGACACATTCTAGACCGACGAACCTCCTGCACATTCATAGCCACTCAGGCGCATGACACGGATTCGCTTCCGACTTTGCGGTCCTTCACTCGACCAGTCGGGCCGCATCGTCATGCAGCACTCGACCATGGGAGCGACCCAAGTATCCCTCCGAGTCTCTGGGCTTGTGTCCTAACACACCACAAGGTTCCACTAACCTTTTTCGTGGTTTACGCAACAAACAATTAAACCACAGATTCCTCACTGAATCTCCACCGTGGTTTTATGCAAAACACACATAGGTCCATAGGGGTTCCTTCCTGAATCCCCTCATGACCTTTCCAGTTTTTTAACAACGCCAACAGCCCGTGGTGACCATAGTCCCCTCACGACCGACCATTACTAAATTCGTTCAAAGGCTAAGTGTTTTTCCCCGACTTAAAAACAAGACTCTATCCCAGATCTCATAATTAAGTCTAACACTAAGCCACACATAAACACACAACACGCAAAAACAGAGACGTGGTGGTTGCAAACCGGCAATACCACTAACTCCCGTATTTCGGAAGTAGGATCACACGTGAGTCACCGGACAACACGAGATCGCTCACAACCTCACCCACAAACAGAATAATACCTAGCACACAATCACGCAATTGACTTTTAACTGTGGATCGCAGTCCTACCTGGACCGATCCATGGTTCCCTGCACAAAACCATTAGTTTCTATCTACAGGAACTCACTCTTTTACGCAGATCCTGCTCCGATCTTAACCTCTCTTGCTCCTAACTTTGAGATTCCCTTAGATCTATAACCATATAGACCTAATGAATAACTAGACTAGGACAAGATCTAAACAGAAAAAGGTTTACTCTACAGCTTACCGGCCGTCCGCTGAGCCATCACCGCGCAACCATTCCCCGCTAACCAACTCCTATCACCAAATACCCGCACTTACACCTTTCTCTCTACTTTCTCTCTCTAGAAATTCTCTGATTTCTAAGTGTGGAAAACTAAGAGCTGAAGGTGGGTATTTATAGGTTTTGGGAAGGTTTCCATGCGCTGACACTTGTTTACTAAGGTGGACACCAGCCTAAACACTTGTCAAAAACGCTGCGCACGAGTCATCAACCTTTGCCACTAAGCTGCCTTGCTTCCATGCCAAATGTGTGGTCCAGAATCAGCCACACCAAGCCTTAACACTAAGCTTACTCCTTTCCGTGTCAAGTGTGTGGACCAAGTCTAGCCACATCTGTTCTTATCCGGAAATAACCCCCACCAAATTTCCGCATTTTTATCACCGATCCAAGATGGACTGACTGGCCTTGATACTCGTTCGGAATTTCTCGGCCAAAATCCATCTTCCTAGTTCCGCAAAGCTTTTACGCTCGGACTTAGCTTCTCTCGGCTAAACCGCTGCTTTTTGGCCACAATCTGATCCATCGACAAAAATTCAATTCTCTCGGCAGAACTTCATTTTTCCTCGGCTAAATCCTTCGTCGCTTGGCCAGAATCTAACTTTCTCGGCTAAAGACTGATTCTCTCGACATTCTCCATCGTTCCTGGGTTAAAACACATTACCCCGGCTAAACCAGACTTTCTCGATAAAACAGCAAGTCCTCTCGGCAAAAAGCTGACTCTATCGGCCAAAGTCGGTTTCTCTCGGCCATTCTCTTCGCTCTTCGGGTAAACTCATTTTTCCTCGGCAAACATGCTCTCCCAGCCGAATCCGGATTTTCTTTGATCCGTCATCGACTTAGCATTTTTCCCGCAGCCGCCCGTCCGCGCTATCTTAACAACCGATTTGTAGAGAAGATTTATCAACCTTGAGTTCAACATTAGAGAAACTTTCTTTCATCTCTTTTCTTTACTGTTTTTAATTGCTTTCATTAAAGCCAATGATGATGTTGACCTCAGCTATGTCTGAGTAGATCCCGAGTTGGGCATAGGGTTCCTGAAAGGGACTCTAAAAATCAAATAAGACATCTAGATTTTTAGATCTGGAATTTTATTTTATGTTCTTCGTTTATTCTTGTTCTTAATGTATGTATGCTTGATTGATCACCTCGTGTATGGTCTATATAGTTATTATTGCAAAAAAAATTATTAAGTATCTGACGTAGAATGAAACGGGATTCTGCCATAGGAGTGGAAACCTACCTATGGGTGAGTCGTTAGTATCAACGAGTTATATACAAGTTCCTGCGTTTCCTCCCTTCCAGGGCCAGAGTGGAAACCTATTGGTTAAGGTTGCGAGAGACAGTTGGTTATGATCACGACAGTGATGTAGTCATACCGCCGTACCCTAGCTCTAGAACCCCAGATATTTAGATATCCAGTAATCCCAATCTGTAGCCCTAGTTGTTAAAAGCGATTATGATCCTCATAGAGTTCCCGAAAGTCCAGCGGTTTTAGTTATTGTTCAAACACCCATCAGTTATTTACCTGCTTACTTAGATCTTCATTTTTGCTTGCTTTCATTCAGTAATCTACTTGCTTTTTAGGATAGATTTATTTTCTTCCTTTCATTTTAGTTTAAACCGTGACATACACCAACTTCTTAAAAACCGATTTAGTCTAGACATAAACTTAGAAACCTTAAAAAAGTACTCGGCACACAAATCTCTGCGGATTAGATTCTTAAGTACTACAATTGATTAGCTGTACACTTGCGGCTTTCATTTGTTTCTTTTAGGGTAAAACTTGTTCCCTCACATCACACACATCAATGGCCGCATACAAATAATCTTTCAAATAAGTAAGACATACAAGTGTAAACACTGGTATCCCAGCTTATAATGCATCTGCAATAGCATGTGAACAAAGTATTTTTTGATGTGAAACACACCACATGCACACTACCAATGTTCCAAATCAACAACACAATCCTGATGTCCTCCTTTCATATAGAATCTCCAAGTATCTATGCGTTCCACTGACATCTTATCTGTATAATGTCTACGAACTGCCAACAAATATTTAACTCCCCGAGTATGATGTGTTGTGAGACTCAAAGCATCTTCTCTCCATTTAGAAAACCACCTCCCGAGCTTCTTTCGTATAAACACCAAAAAGAATAATATGGGAAAACACATGCTTTCTTAAGTGTGGAATTGATAGACTTTGCGATATTGCTTGTCTTTATGTTGTATCGGTCTCCAGAGAAATGAACTCGGGACCAAAGCTTCACGTCTGCATCCTCCAAATACCTTGCAAGATCAGGCTTTATCTGGCATAACTCATCCATGTACCGGTTATAATTGTAGAGGTTGTACGCATATGTAACACGTTTGACCAAGTACAAGAGATGCTTCCCCTTAAACTTTGTGACTATGTTATTTGAAAGATAATAATAACATATCTCTCGTGCTGCGTAAGGGAAAACATTATCACATGCCTTCTTAATAGAATTGTGCCTGTCAGAACTATTACCAAAGGATAGCCATCTAAAACACATTCTCGCAATTTAAAAAAAAATTATCTCTATGCAGCATCATCTTCAACGTCTACAATTCCAAAAGCGAAAATAAATATCTGAAAATTGTAATCTAGTGTGGTTGCCACTAGCATAACACCTTGGTACTTCCCAATTAGATGACATCCATCCACCACAATAACTCTTCTGAGATACTGAAAACCAGCTATTGATGCTCCAAAAGCCATATTTTGATCATCAAGCCGAAGACCAGTTACAGTTACCAGATTGGCTTTTTTGAAGTAAATGCAAATAGGCTATGAGACTCGCATATCCATCTTCAATTGTTTCCCTCACAAATTGTTGGGTATATATCAGAGCTCTGTATGAATTGCAATAATCCATCTTCCTGCCAAACTTATGCTTCATTGAATCTTTGATATGTTGTGGGTGTAATTCCTTCAATTATTCTTTAATGGCTTATAAATAGCTCCCCAATATACTTCAGAGTAGACTATCCACAGTGAGATATTCAGCCTGACACTGAACATGTATGGACTTTCACATACTTTGTCACCCAAAATGTGTTTGCTTCATTCTTCACGCTCGCTCTAAGCTTCCACCCACATCCTTTTCACATGACATATAGCCACAAACAGTGTATTTTAAGACATATACTTTGAAACCAAATTTCAAAATTACTACTTTTTTGCAACTCTGATACCAGATTATCCTTGCTCGGAAAACTCTCACTGACATAGATATTGTTGGACCGTGACGTAGTGGATCTTCCTGCTTGACCAACACAACTCTTTCTCACATCGTTATAATCAACATCGATATCATCTTCATTTTTCACATTTCCATACACACTGTAATCTTCACCGTCAGAGTAGTCTGCTGGATCTTTATTATCTTCATTTGCATCATAATTACCGTCTGCCTCATCATTTGTGGTATCTTCAGCATCTTCAACAGACTCCTCACCATCTTCTACTGAATCTTCATCTGCATCTTCAGCCGAATCTTCATGAATTTTCTTTGTATCCATCTCCAATCGACTCGAGACACAAAGGCATATATACCACATGAATTCTACTAACTCGATCAAGCTTTGAACTTGTCTGTCATTAGTGACATGCATTGGAGGTGTATATGGAGCCATCTTTTGCAACAGTGAATCCGGTAATGAGTAAGTTAACTCTACCAACTCAGTCTTCTTGTCTAGATTGTAATTATCTTGTGTCATTTCAATAAGTTCCCCAAAGGTAAAACCATCACTCAAAAAAAATATTCTTCCTCCTTTGCCACTATCCACCACAAAATCTGACACTTTAGAGTAGATTTCACATGAAGTCTAATACCTTTTATGCAGACTTCTGATGTGTTCGTGTCAACTACGTGAGGGAACAAGTTTTACCCTTAACAAAACAAATGAAAGCCGCAAGTGCACAGCTGATCAGTTGTAGTATTTAGGGATCGAATCCACAAAGATTTGTGTGCCTGGTATTCTTCTACGGTTTTTAACTTTATGTCTAGACTAAATTGGTTTTAAAGGTTGGTTGTTTTTCTTGCGAATTAAACTAAAACAAAAGAAAGCAAATAAATCTATCCTAAAAAGCAGGTAAGAAAATCGAATGGAATGCAATTAGAATAGGCAAATATCGAATGAAAGACTAATAAGGCAAGTAAGATATCGCATGAAAGGTAAATAAAGCAAGTAAATAATGAACTAAGGAAATTGAAATGCAGGTCTAAGAAAGCAAGTAAAAATCGATGGAATTATAAACTATGGCTAAAAACGCTGAGCTTTTGGGAACTCTAAGGGATCATAATCGGTTTTAACACTAAGGTAGATAGATTGGGATTGACAGATAACGATATATGGGTTCTAGAGCTAGAGTACAGCGGTATGACTACGTCACTGTCGTGATCATAACCAACTGTTTCTCGCAACCCTGACCAGTAGGTTTCCACTCTGGCCCTGGAAGGGAGAGAACGCAAGAGCTGCACAAGACTCGTCAATACTCACGATCTCGCCGCAGGTAGGTTTCCACTCCTACAGAAAAATCGCCTGGTTCATTCTAGGGCTGATACTTAATGAAAACTTTCGCAACACTAACTATCTAGATCAGATACTAGGTGATCAATCAAGCATACATGCAATAAAAACAAGAATAAACAGAGAACAGGTCGAAATCCCGGATCTATAAACCTAGAAGTCTTAATCGATTATGAGAGCCCCTTTCGGGAACCCTAAGCCCAACTCGGGATCTACTCAGACATGGCTGAGTTCAACATCATCATTGGTTTTAATAAAAGTAATTAAAAACAGTAAAGAAAAGAGGTAAAGAAAGTTTCTCTATTGAAGAACTCGGACTTGAACAATCTTCTACAAAACTCTCATAAAAACGGCTAAAGGAAAAGGGTTTCTGTAAAGTATGAAGTGTTTGTCTCTAAAAATGACCTAAATGACATGTATTTATAGTCTCCAATACTCCATGGTCTCTAGGATTCTAGAATTGAGGCTGAGAATGACTTTGGGCTTCAGATAAGTGGGCTCTAACTCGGAGATTGATTGCCGCGATCGGGAGTGCTGTGACCGCGGAAATTGGCTTGTTGGCCGTGGTCGAGAAGCTTCTGACCGCGGCAAATAGCTTGTTGGCCGCGGTCGGGTGAGTTGCTGGCTGACTCCACGTGGCTCCGGGGCTAATGGAATATCTTGAGATCCAACCGTTGGAAAGTCTCCAAACTAAGTGCATTTGAAAGCTGGTTGATTCTTCTATAAGTTGTCCAATTTTGAGGGTGATCAGACGGTTAGAAGGTCTTCGTCTCTCCATGAGAGTTCTAACGGTCTGCATTTATCCAAAAGAGTCTTTTTGTTCCATTTTGTGCCTCTTTATCCCAAATTACCTGAATAGTCTTTTAAAATCCGGAAACATAGAAATCCTTTGAAAAACTTTGAAAATGGAGTAAAAACACCTGTAAAAGATATTAAAGTGATCCATAAAATTGGTCAAAATCCGGTGTTATCAACTCCCCCAGACTTAGGCTTTTGTTTGTCCTCAAACAAAACAAAGGCTAAATCTCGGCGAGAGGTTTGAAAACGCAGGAACTAAACAAAATCTCAGAGACCAAACTTCATGACCAATATCAATCAGTATGCATCAATCGGGAATAGCCTAGAAAATTCTCACTAGCAATACAGGCATAACTAGTCCGTTAATCCGTCATGCATAAATCTATGCACTAAGATCTAACTTCCAGTCAACTAGCTCTTAACATTCATTAAAAATCTCTGTGGTTCTCATCAAAGAAAATCTAGGCAAGGCAATCTAGGCTAGGTGTCAAGAAGGATAATTTTGGGGGGTAAGGCTTAAAGTGTTTACGGGTTACCTGAGGATTTGGAGGATGCATAATATTATGCAAAACCGCAAGAGAGAGTGAAGCTGTTGGTATCCACAGTTTTCAGTCACTTTCTTCTTGACATAGATTCATGGTCTTCTTCCTCAGGTTCTCTCCAAACCCCCCAAGCTCCCCCAGAATCGTGGTTGCTCATTGCTCCACAAATTTCGACAATCTAAGACTCATTAGGCTTTTTGTTTCCCTTTCTCTTTTCACGTTTTTTTTTTTTTTTTAGGTAAAGAAAGGGAACATCTTTAGATATAGAGTCTTAGAGAGCACGAATTTACCAGTTAATATCTGTCTTGTAAAGCTTTATTATGTTTATGATACTCTTCCTTCCCAATTCCATTCAGTCTCCTTTGTGAGTGACTGAAAACTGCGTCACACCTCTTCTCTCCGACGTTTTTGCACATATCTGCTGATATAAACTAAAGAGAGAATGTATGAGGATTGAAAACAAGGGTTTGGGTTTAGGGTATGGTACCAGATAAAGATAAACTGGTCATCTAGGACGACAAATAGTGGTAAAAGTGATGATAAAAGACGTCTTAGATGTGTATGTCGATGCCTGCCTAAAATCAATGATGAGAAAATTAGATATCAATATTAAGTCCAAATAAAATGAGCTAATATATCATGTCAGAAAGAATCTCCATGAATAGAAGTCCTCTGGTGGGAGTTCGTAGTGCAAGTACTCTAGCTACTGCCTAGTCTAGTGCTAACCACAAATGAGCTATCATGCATAGTGTAGAAGTGTGCAGGTCTAAATCATCATAGTTTTGCGTCAAACATTCCTGAAAAATACTTAATGTCGAATAGGTTACATATTAAAATTTAAAAAGTGCATGAAATTTAAAAGCAAAAGCAGGAAAATGATTAGTACGGATAGACATCCTCCCCCAGACTTAAATCACACTGTCCCCAGTGTGAAAAAGTTGGTGAGAAGATGGTGAATAAAAGAAAAATAAAATAAAATAAGATAAAAGAAAAGAAAATGATGATAGAACCGTGATGGTAGTGAAGTGCTGATCAATCACTCATCCTCCGAAGTGTCGTCTGCGAAATGGTGCTGCTCCTATAAGAAGGTGACAACGCGCTCAAAGCGTCGTCCCTGTCTCTCAACTCTGCGCTCGAGATCGGAATGAGTGTGTGATGATGTAGATGATGAGGTGTGGCCAGTTGAAATAGATGGCTGAAAATGAGCACGGGCTGCAGCTGCATCACGCTTCGCCTTGGCCACTATGTATTGGCCAATGGTGAATGGTAGACAAGGTACAGATGGCAGAAAATCATCGGATACCGGAGTCCATCGTGGGCGTCCTCCGTTGCACAATCTCGGGATAGACGCTGAAGGTAAGCGGACTTGGTGCTCCTCGGTGCCAGTGCAATACTTGTAACCAAACTTGTCTGGATCGAAAGTGGCACGAGAGATAGTGTGATCGCGAGAGAGATAAAGTAGATCATACCAGACATCGGGAAGTGGCTCGTCAGATGAGAAATCGAATGCTACAGCCTGTAGTATCGCTGTAATAGCACTCCCGAAAGCTGGAGTAGCGTCCTCCCAACCATGTAAATCATGATTCACCTTTACCATATTCTGCGCTATGATCCATGCAAAGCAAGCAAGTCGTGGGTCATCCATAAACGGAATCTGAAGTGTAATGAGCTCAGTTTTCAAAACACCTCCCAAGTTTGCTCTAGAGAAGATCGTGTGTGCTAAGAGTTTGTGCACAACTCTCACTGCTGGGTGGCTAAGAAGGGCTGACTTTGATCTCCCACTATCATAGGTTCCATGACCCATCTCTCTCCACAGGTTAAGATCAGGTTCATCTTCAAGGTAAATGCCATCAGTGTATGGAAGGTTAAGGGCTTCACAAACCTCGGAAATGGTGAGAGAATAAGGCAGTCCGCGGATAGAGAATGACAAGATGCCATCTGATGCTCTGGGGTTCCTCCTCTTCGTGTGGTGGAGTGTAACGGTCGCTAAAAGCTCACGGACTAGCTCGGGATAAGTCGGAAGGTTCAGCTCCATGTAGGGTCTCAGCTTAAGTGTATCGATGTACCAGATCACATCCTCTCTGATTCCAAGCATCTCGAGTGTATGATAATCAATGCAGGGCGTGGGTTTGATGTTCAGCTTCTTGAAACGCCTTGCATAGTCTACTCTCGGGTTTGTCTCCCTCCCAATGTATCGAATCTGTGGTGGCTCGGGAGGTGCTCGTGTTTCTCTTGAGTGCTGGAGCAATCTCATCACATAGCTTCTTCTTCTCGGTTTGGCTTGGTTTAGCATGTACTCTCCTAGAGTAGCATCATCGGGAATGTCCTCAGAGCTGTCACCAGTGCGACGGCTTCTTCGGGATCTGGTTTGTTCCATTTTTCTGCAAAACAAAATGGTTCTTGGAAAAAGAGTGAATTCAGATGCTGATTTTAACACATTAAGATCTGTTATACTAATACTAGCATAAAGATATTAATTTAAACCATGAGCAAACAAAATCGATTTTAAATCAGAGAAATCAAGTAGTTCATGATTAAATTCGGATTTTTGATGTTCTTAACATAGAAATCTTCTAAAAATCGGTTTTGATGACCAATTTCCATGTAAATTCTAAAGATTACCCAATACTAATCACTAATCACACAAGACTAAATCAAATTCATCAATTTTGCTGTTCCAAATTCAATTTTTGTTAAGCATGTAGAATCCAAATTTCAAAAATCTCAATTTCTCTTAAGCTAGGTGCTAAAATCGATTTTTAGATAACCTAAATGGATAATCTATCATTCTTAAGCTATTTCCACCATCAATAAACAGAGATGAAGAAAACACTAAGTTCAAAATCGAGTAAGAATGGTGAGTTTGAGGTTCATACCTTGCTGGAAATAGAGAATTGACGGCAGAATTGAAATCAGCTTTGAAAAAGAGTGAGGTTTGAGCCAAAAATCTCTTAAAAAGCTTAAGAATTGAAAAATGTGTTCTTTCTCCTAAATCTCTAAGTCTTTTGGAAGAGAAGAGAAGACAGAGTTTTGATCCAAAAAGTTTGTTTCTTTTCTTTAAAAAGCGTTTTTGAAGCAAAAACGGAAAATTTTTGGAAATTTTTAAGTTTACGGGAACTTACCTTTTCTTGTTTGCACATTAGAAAAGTTTAAAACTTACGGAGGATCTTTTCGGGTTTTACCGGGAACATTTCGGGAAGCACCGGGAATCACCGGGAATCACCAGGTAACACCAGGTAACACCAGGCAACACCGGGAAAACACCAGACAACACCGGGAATCACCAGGCAACACCGGGAATCACCAGGCAACACCGGGAAATGGCAGAAATCCGCGGAATCACCTCAACGACCAACGGCCGCGGTCAGGAGACGCGCGACCGCGGTGGCTGAGGGCTCGGCCGCGGTCACATTTCCGGCGCCGCGGTCGATGCATCCTTGGCCGCGGGTCGAACGGTCGCGACCGCGGCTCTTCCTCCTGCGGCCTATTGTCCAATCTTCTCGTGTTTGCCGGGCCGAGCAGCTAAAAACCTACCTTTTCTTCTTGGTTTTTCTAATTTTCTGATTTTTTTTTTTTGTTTTTGTTTTATAACATACCTAAAACTTAAAAAGAAAAAGAAAGCATAAATTGTAAAAAGGAAAAGAAAACTAAAAGAAAGAGTACCTAAATAGGTTGCCTCCCATTAAGCGCTTTTGTTTTAAGTCGTTTAGCTCGACGTAAGCATGATGAATCAGGCTGATTTGAATGGCACTCCACTTGATGTGCCTTTATCACTTCCGGTTGCTGGAGGTTTTACTTCTTCTTGAAGAGCCGTCTTCTTCCCTTTATTCTTCTTTCGGACTTTAATGTTGTTCAAAACCCTTTTTGTATTTTCGATCAGCTCCTGGATTTGGTCCTCACTAGTTTCTGTTGCATCTGGTGGAATGATGATCTTGATCTTTGCAAAAGCTTTCGGCTTCTCCTTTTCTTTCTCTTTTAGCCTGTTTCCTTTGCTTGGAAATTCATCTAAGATAGTAGGATAGTACCTTTTTCGGTCCACATTGAGGAAAACAGCATGTCGGTTTGCATGATCGATTACTGCCCCTACTGTAGCTAGGAATGGTCTCCCGAAAATGAGTGGCCTCTCCTTGTCTTTATCCATCTCCAGGACTTGGAAATCTGCTGGAACAATCTTATCTCCAACTAGAACTTGTAGATCATGAATCGCCCCTTCAGTATCTTTTTGAGATGAATCTCCAAAGATAACCTTAACCGTCGATGTCCTTAAGGTTTTTATGCCCAATTTTTCGGCAAATGTCTTAGACATGATGTTGACATTGGCTCCGGAATCGCATAAGCAGTCTGTAAACTTGATTCCTGAAATGAAACATTGGAAAACAAAACGTCCCGGATCATCGGCTTTGGTAAGCCTTTGAAACGGTGATCGTTCAGGTACCTTAAACGGTGGCTGCTTGGGATCGATATCCTTGTACAGTGGTACAAAGATTGGGGTTTCTTCTTTCTTTCCATCGGTTCCGGCCTCTTCTTCGGGCAATGTGGTTATGGCGTTGCAAAACTTCTTAGGGTTATCTTCAACTCTTCCTGGAAGAACTCCACTTTGCCTCTTCATAGAGTCGGCTGTTTGGGCGACTTGCACATCTAACTTTTTTACGTGCGAAGATAAAGATTCAAACTTACCATTCAGATCATTGTACATGCAGTCCACTTTCACGTTCACGTCTTTAGATGCTTTTTCGTTCATACTCCTTAAAACGTTCCCAGGCTTCATAGAAAGATTCAGTTGGCCCTTGTTGAAAGGTTGAGATCTTCGTTCTCAAATTGTTCGACCTTGACTTAGTGTAGAAGTGGTTTAGGAAAGCAGTTCTACATTCTTCCCAATTGGTAATCGATCCTGCAGGCAAAGACTTCAACCAACGGTGAGCTTTATCTGCTAATGAAAAAGGGAACAACTTACACTTTAAATAGTCAGGTGGAACTTGGTTTGTTCTCATCATGCTGCAAATTTCTTCAAAAAGCTCGATATGGTCCATTGGGTGCTCAGAAGGAACTCCATGGAACTGGTTTTGCTTCACCAATGAGATGATTTGAGGCTTGACTTCAAACTCATTCCGGTTTGGAAATGGTACTTGAATGGTAGATCGATTCTGAAAATTTTGAGTAGGTGCATCAAAATCAGCTATGCGATGGTTCCTGGCTTGTCTTCGGTGTTGATTTGCTGGCGGAATGGGGCGGTGAATGCGTTCATTTGGCTGCATTGCCTGGTGGTCACCATCGGCTGCATTGATGGGTGGATCAAGGTCTTTATGTCCTCTCTCTCTCGGTTCTGGTGGTTTCTTGGAAGAACCTCATCCTCCTCTCCATCTTGTCGAGCATGATCACCTTCTATGTGATCATTCTCTTCGTTTTCTCCATGTTCGGACCCGTCTTGGTCCTTATTTAAATTTCGATTAATAGGATCTCCAGGCTGGTCGTCGTTGGCCATTCCTTGTGTTCGTCTAAGTCTTCGAAGTTCTCTTTCGTGTCTGTCTATCTCGTCAAGAATTGGAATGTCTCCTGCAGGTCTACGCCTGGTATTCATGCAATTCAGAGAAACACAAAAGAAGGGAAAGATAGTTCAGAAAAACTTTAAGAAAGAACTCTGATCAGGTGTCTAGAACAGAAGTTAAAACAAGAAAAATAGCAAAAGGCAACGAAACAAATCCCCAGCAACGGCGCCAAAAACTTGATGTGTTCGTGTCAACTATGTGAGGGAATAAGTTTTACCCTTAACAAAACAAATAAAAGCCGCAAGTGCACAACTGATCAGTTGTAGTATTTAGGGATCGAATCCACAGAGATTTGTGTGCCTGGTATTCTTCTACGGTTTTTAAATTTATGTCTAGACTAAATTGGTTTTAAAGGTTGGTTGTTTTTCTTGCGAATTAACCTAAAACAAAAGAAAGCAAATAAATCTATCCTAAAAAGCAGGGAAGAAAATCGAATGGAATGCAATTAGAATAGGCAAATATCGAATGAAAGACTAATAAGGCAAGTAAGATATCGCATGAAAGGTAAATAAAGCAAGTAAATAATGAACTAAGGAAATTGAAATGCAGGTCTAAGAAAGCTAGTAAAAATCGATGGAATTGTAAACTATTGCTAAAAACGCTGAGCTTTTGGGAACTCTAAGGGATCATAATCGGTTTTAACACTAAGGTAGATAGATTGGGATTGACAGATAACGATATATGGGTTCTAGAGCTAGAGTACGGCAGTATGACTACGTCACTGTCGTGATCATAACCAACTGTTTCTCGCAACCCTGACCAGTAGGTTTCCACTCTGGCCCTGGAAGGGAGAGAACGCAAGAGCTGCACAAGACTCGTCAATACTCACGATCTCGCCGCAGGTAGGTTTCCACTCCTACGGAAAAATCGCCTGTTTCATTCTAGGGCTGATACTTAATGAAAACTTTCGCAACACTAACTATCTAGATCAGATACTAGGTGATCAATCAAGCATACATGCAATAAAAAAAAAAATAAACAGAGAACAGGTCGAAATCCCAGATCTATAAACCTAGATGTCTTAATCAATTATGAGAGCCCCTTTCGGGAACCCTAAGCCCAACTCGGGATCTACTCAGACATGGCTGAGTTCGACATCATCATTGGTTTTAATAAAAGTAATGAAAAACAGTAAAGGAAAGAGGTAAAGAAAGCTTCTCTATTGAAGAACTCGGACTTGAACAATCTTCTACATAAATCTCATAAAAACGGCTAAAGGAAAAGGGTTTCTGTAAAGTATGAAGTGTTGTCTCTAAAAACGACCTAAATGACATGAATTTATAGTCTCCAATACTCCATGGTCTCTAGGGTTCCGGAATTGAGGCTGAGAATGACTTTGGGCTTCAGATAAGTGGGCTTTAACTCGGAGATCGATTGCCGCGGTTGGGAGTGCTGTGACCGCGGTAATTGGCTTGTTGGCCGCGGTCGGGAAGGTTCTGACCGCGGCAAATAGCTTGTTGGCCGCGGTCGGGTGAGTTGCTGGCCGACTCCGCGTGGCTCCGGGGCTAATGGAATATCTTGAGATCCAACCGTTGGAAAGTCTCCAAACCAAGTGCATTTGAAAGCTGGTTTGTTCTTCTATAAGTTATCCAATTTTGAGGGTGATCAGACAGTGAGAAGGTCTTCGTCTCTCCATGAGAGTTCTGACGGTCTGCATTTATCCAAAAGAGTCTTTTTGTTCCATTTTGTGCCTCTTTATCCCAAATTACCTGAAAAGCCTTTTAAAATCCGGAAACATAGAAATCCTTTGAAAACCTTTGAAAATGGAGTAAAAACACCTGTAAAAGATATTAAAGTGATCCATAAAAATGGTCAAAATCCGGTGTTATCAACTTCACATAAAGTCTGTTAGAATATTTAGAGACTAAGCGGAATAAAGAGATTTGAGAGAGTGTGCAAAAGAGATGAGAGAAAGAGTTCCCAAAGTAGTGTGTTTATTCATTCTCGTCTTTGACACATATATAGAGGAGACAGAATAGAAACTAGGTTTAGCTAAGCTACAATACAAAAGAAAGTGGTTAGAGACATAAGGAAACATGTGAGTCTTGAGCATGGATCCTGAGAGATAGTGACAGCTCCAACGGTCACAAGACCAAGTGTAAACGACGCACCAAGGGGGGACCATTGTACGGACACCAACTCTCTTCTTCCTTAAACATCACACGTGATCCCTTGAGCCTTCTCTCCTTATTAAAGGCTAACACCGATTCAAGCCCTAAAGCATAGAACCTTTCTTGACCAATACTCCCCCTCAAGCTTAGCCATCGAAGTTGTTTAGATTGCTAAGCTTGAAGACCCATGAGCATCACCTCATTAAAAACCTTAACAAGGAAAACCTCATGGGACAAAACCTTGTTAAGGGAAAAAGAGTGTGATGTCCATGGATCAAGGACTATGATCAAGGGCGACTAAGGTCCACAAGTCCTAGCTTGCTAAAGAGATTGTTTCAAACTTTAAGACTTGCAGCCTTAGTGAAAATATCAGCCAACTGGTCTTCACTTCTTGTGTAACACGGTAACACCACACCTTCCTCAATCTTCTCACGGACCTTGTGGCAATCTATTTCAATAGACTTTGTTCTCTCATGAAACACCGAGTTTGTTGCAATGTGTATAGCAGCTTGGTTATCACAATGCATTGTAATCGGACCTTCTTGCTCAATGCCAAGGTCTTTAAGGAGCGCCTTAAGCCAGGTTAATTCACTTGTAAGCTTCCTCATTGCCCTATATTCAGCTTCTGCGGTTGAGCATGAGACCACCTTTTGCTTCTTAGTCTTCCAGGTTACAAGATTTCCACCAATGAAAGTACAATACCCACTTGTTGACTTTCTATCAACACGATCACCAGCCCAATCTGAGTCGCAATATCCCACAATCTCTGTATTATTGTTCTTTCCCATCCAAATGCCTTGTCCTGGACTCCCTTTGAGGTATCTGAGAATTCTTTCCACCATACCCCAATGATACACTGTCGGAGCTTGCATATGTTGGCTTACTTGATTCACGGCGAAGCAGAGATCTGGCCTTGTGAGAGTGAGATAGATCAGTTTGCCAACAAGTCGTCGATACCTAAATACATCCTTGAAGGCTTCATCTGATTTCTCCCCCTTTCGATTGACTTTGTAGCCCTCTTCAAGCGGCGTTTTGGCTGGTTTAGCTCCAAGTTTTCCTGTCTCTTTGAGAAGATCAACTGTGTATTTCCTCTGAGACAGAAAGAGACCCTCAGGAGACCTACACACCTCAATGCCAAGGAAATACTTGAGCTCGCCGAGGTCTTTAATGTCGAATACCGAGTTAAGAAAGGCTTTTGTAGACTGAATTCCCTCCTTGTCATCTCCAGAAATGATAAGATCGTCTACATAAACAAGAACAACCACCAGACCTTGAGAACTTTGGAGGGTAAACAAAGTATGATCCGAGTGAGACTTCTTGAACCCCTTTTCCATCAGAGTGGTACTAAGCTTGTTATACCAGGCTCTTGGAGATTGTTTCAATCCATATATAGCTTTCCTCAATCTCAAAACGTTACCGGGTGCAACAATATCCTCTAAGCCTGGAGGAGGGGTCATATACACTTCTTCCTGAAGTTCCCCTTGAAGGAATGCATTTTTCACATCCATTTGCCACAGATCCCACGAGAGATTAGTAGCGAGTGAGAGGACTACTCTTACAGTATGGAGCTTGGCAACCGGAGCAAACGTGTCTGTATAATCTTCTCCAAAGGTCTGAGTGAACCCTCTTGCAACCAACCGAGCCTTGTATCTCTCAATTTCACTGTTACTCTTATACTTGATAGTGAAAACCCACTTTGAGCTCACAGCTCGCTTCCCTGGTGGTAACTCGGCTTCATCCCAAGTATGGTTGCGCTCCATAGCTCCTCTCTCGTCACCTATAGCTTCAATCCACTCCTTCTTGTCTTTAGCTTCTTCATAGCTTTGAGGAATTTCGTGTTCCTCAATTTTTCCCATGAACGCTTGATGATCAGAGGGCAACAAGGCAAGAGAACAAACAGCCTGAATTGGATGAGCTACAGCTTGACTATTGTAGTAGACTGTGGTGTTCTTGCTGAGCCTAGTACTTCTTCTTAATGGCTGAACAGGTTCCTCTACAATACAATTAGATGGATCCTTGATGAGCCTAGTACTTCTTCTTAATGGCTGAACAGGTTCCTCTACAACCGCCTCTCCTTGTTCTTGTGGGACTGATTCCTCTGCCTCCACTTCTAAGTCATCTGGAGTTGGCTCTTGACTCTGCTCCTCTTCTTGATTTACTTCTGAACTCAATGGTACCGGCTCAGCTTCTTCTTGAGTACTTGTAGGAACCGGCTTATGCACTTGCTTGGGCAGGACTGGGTTCCCAAGGTGATCCAGCAAGAACCGCAGACTGGTAGCGAGATCTGATGGGGAGCTTGACAGGTCTTTGAGACTCTCCCAATTCTTCTTGTCATAGTATCCCTAGTTCTCAAGAAATTTGACCTCCCTGGACACATAAGTGCGGCTATTAACAGGATCATAGCACTTGTACCCCTTCTGAGTTGTTGAATACCCAAGGAATATACACTTTATGCTTTTGGCCTCAAGTTTGTTTCTCTGTTCACCTGGAACAAACACAAAACAAACACACCCAAAAACACGTAAGTGATCTAATGAGGGTTTAGTTTTGTTAAGTACCTCAAATGGTGATGAGTCTTGTAAGACTTTTGTTGGGGTCCGGTTAATGAGATAGCATGCGGCTAAGACAGCATCTCCCCAAAAACGTTTAGGCACATTTGTATGGAACATCATCGACCTGGCCACCTCCATTAAATGTCTATTCTTCCTCTCAGCAACTCCATTTTGTTGTGGAGTGTAAGGGCAACTGGTTTGGTGTAAGATGCCATGCTTTGCTAGATGTTCTTTGAATCTTTGAATTGTATACTCACCGCCATTATCTGATCTAAGAATCTTAATCTTGGCATTAAAATGATTAGTCACATAATTTTGAAAGTTTGTGAATGCTTCAAATACACAGTCTTTAGAGGGAAGTAAAGTTATCCAGGTATATTTTGATTTTTCATCAATGAAGGTCACAAAGTATTTATTACTATCCCTAGACATGCAAGGTGAAGTCCACACATCAGAATGAACCAAGTCAAAGCAATGTTCATAAATAGTAGATGATTTAGGGAAAATAACTCGACAATGTTTACCAAGAATACAAGATTCACAACTTGTGTGATCAAAAGCAACATCAGGTAACATTAATTCAAGAGCACGCGAGTGAGGGTGACCTAATCTAGCATGCCAAATAGAGTTCAAACTTGCAGAAAAACATGAATTAAAAGAGAAAGCATTTGAGTCGCTTGGTGAAGAATCCTCGAGAACATATAGATCATCTTTGGTTCCCCCTTTTCCAAGTACCTTCCCATTCTTAATATCCTGAAAGTGAACATCATTAGGACCAAATATCGCATAACAGTCTAAGTCCTTGGTAGCTCTACTAACCGATAATAAGTTAGAAGTGAACTTAGGCACAAACAATGCTTTACTATCTTTATCAAATAACTTTAGGTTACCAGTTCCTTCTATGGGAATTCCATCACCATTAGCTATCACAACATTTCCTAAAGCCGGTTTTATGTTGTTTAACAGTTCAGGGTTACTAATCATATGATGAGATGCACCTGAATCAACAACTAAAGCGGTTTTAGGTTTATTAGAGAAGAAGGTGATACCAGACTGTTTTGCGGCTAAGGCTTTGATAAGAGCCTCAAGGTCGGTCTTTCTCACAAACTCAGTCGAGACATTCATGGCACCATCTCCACCTTGTGTCAATGCACCGGCTCCTTCTTGAGCAAAGCTAGCTCTTGCATCCTTGAACTTGCTCGGCTTCAGGTGGGGATGAAGAATCCAACATTTATCTTTGATGTGACCCTTCTTCTTGCAATGGTCACAGATCCATGGCTTCCTGTCATCGGGTTTAAAGACACCTTTGTTGGCCGAGATGAGCTCTTGCTTCTTGAAGAGACCAATAGAACCTTGCTCCTTTTGGATACTTGCACAAACGTCTTCAAGGCTTGGGAGCTTATCCTCTCTCAAAATGTGCTTGATGAGGTCGTTGAAGATGGGGTTTAGCGTGAGAAGAAGTCCAAAGACTTTGTCTTGCTCTCGCCTTTCATTGAGAACTTTAGGATCCAAAGTGCTCGGCCTCAGCATCTCTAGCTCAGCCCACAAAGATCTGAACTTCCCAAAGTGAGCTTTGAACTCCATGTCTTCCTGGCTCAGGTCATTAATCGCCTTCTTGACTTCAAAGACTCTGCTCAGGTTTGTATCATTACCGAACACATTCTTGAGAGTTTCCCACAGAGATTTTGCTGTCTCACAGTAGGAGTAAGCTTCAAGAATCGTCGGCTCAAGGGAGTTTTGAATGATGCCAAGCACGGTCTGGTCTTCTTGGAACCATTTTGCTTCCACAGCTTTGGCTTCTTCATCCTTCTTTCCGTCTTTGGTGGCGTCTTCTTCGAGAATCTGTTCTTCTAAGACGTGATTCCAAAGCCCTCGTCCACACAACGCCGTCTTTGTGGTTCTAGACCACAACAAGTAGTTTCCTCCTTTGAGGATAACAGGAATCACCACCGGTTTTGAGATCTCGGTGTTTGCATCGTTTGAACTCATTTTGTTCTTGAGGGGTTTTGAGAAACAAGAGAATAAGAGATGAGCGAACTAGAGAATGAGAGATTTAGAGAATAAGGTTTAAAGAATAGAGAAAAGAAACTCAGGAAATCGGAACCAATCGCTCTGATACCATGTTAGAATATTTAGAGACTAAGCGGAATAAAGAGATTTGAGAGAGTGTGCAAAAGAGATGAGAGAAAGAGTTCCCAAAGTAGTGTGTTTATTCATTCTCGTCTTTGACACATATATAGAGGAGACAGAATAGAAACTAGGTTTAGCTAAGCTACAATACAAAAGAAAGTGGTTAGAGACATAAGGAAACATGTGAGTCTTGAGCATGGATCCCGAGAGATAGTGACAGCTCCAACGGTCACAAGACCAAGTGTAAACGACGCGCCAAGGGGGGACCATTGTACGGACACCAACTCTCTTCTTCCTTAAACATCACACGTGATCCCTTGAGCCTTCTCTCCTTATTAAAGGCTAACACCGATTCAAGCCCTAAAGCATAGAACCTTTCTTGACCAATAAAGTCTACTGGAAAAAGAGGTCAGATTTGCCTTTGACTTGAGTTTAACTTTCTAGAGAATACTTCAGGTGAAATCTACTAAAAAAAAGTTAGTTTTGTGTTTGACCAAAATATTCATTACAGACTTCATTTGAAATCTACTTTGTTTTTGAAAAAGTAACAGAAGTCTACTCTAAATTTTTAGACTTTTTATTAAGTCTACTCTTAAATTTTTTTTTTTTTAAAAGTCAAATTTTTTGTCAAACAAAAAACTAATATCATAAAAATTCAAAATTTTGGTCAAATACCAAACTGATTTATAAGAATACATCTCTAGAAGACTTCACGTAAAGTCTGCTTATAAAAGTCAAAATTTGGTCAACTACAAAAGTAACTTCTCTTTTCAGAGACTTCAAAAGAAGCCTGCGAGAGATTTTTTTTTGTTATCAAAGGATAACCCGTAAAATTTACCTGCAGTTTATGCATCACAAAATTTTGAAAAAGCCAATTGCAAAACTAACCTCTGCGTTGACTAGTAGACTTTAGAAAAAGTCCACGATTAATAATAGATTTCATATGAAGTATATTTTCGCGATATAGTTTTCGAATTTAGCAAAAATAAAATGTATAATTTTATATATTGGTTTTGAACTCGTTTTCAGATCTCTCAATCACCCTGAACTTTGGATTTCACCGTGAAAAAAAAAAAACAACTCAAGTCATGGTTATGCAAGAATCACCGAAAATGCAACACCCATGAAATTATAAATATTGAAAACATGAATCGAAGAGTTTTAGAGATGAAATTAAAGAGAAGACTGAAGATTATGAGGTTATGAGCTCTGTCACTAAATTATTAGATCTTACAACATCGGTTGGGAAGTATTTAGAGTTTCAAAGTGGTTAGTAATGGTAGTTGGAGATATTGAAGAAGATAACATTTTCGTAATTAAGTGATTGTTAGGGTTTTTTTTGTCTTTGTGTTATAATTTAAAAAAATGAAATATTATATGTATAATGGTATTTTCGTTAATGTTTGTAGATAAAATAGAGAGAAATTGGCAAATTTAAGATGGGTAAAAAAATTGGATTAGCCACAATTCTGAAATGAATTCTTAGATACACATTGGAGCAGTATGGTAAAAAACATTATGTGTATGAGAGGAGTATCTTGGGTCCTAAGGAATTCTCATTGTCACAGTGGACAATGGAATGAGAGAACCTTTAGCAATTGAAATTCTCGGGGACTTCAAATAGTTGCAAAGTGGGTAATGAAATGATAAGTCACAAAGTAAAGAAAATCATCTTTCGCAGTTGTTAACTTGGTAAAGGCAGTTAATCGGTCAAAAGCGTGTTCCACATGCGGTATCTGGAATTCTAAAATTCTAGCCAGAATTCTAAAATTCTAGCCAGAATTGTTTGTCAAACAGAAGTGCTCACCTCATTGCTCAAAAATCTTACGAAGGTTGATCCTTGTCAGTCTTATGTTGCGGTTAGCCACCCGGCTTGGCTTCATGAGACCTATGTAAGTGAGAGAGTTTCTACCTCTATCTAGGGTTGTTTCCTTGTATTAACTTTCTTATGTGTGTAAATTTCCTTTATATCGGTAGGGGTTTAACTTTTGATGCAGGTTTTTGTACCTGTCTAACTCTGAACCTTGCGGGTTCTTATAATATAATTTAGATGAAAAAAAAAAAAAGTATAGAGATGTACTAAACATCAACCTCTTTATATGTCGAAAGAAAAACAACACAAAATGAAGTTCAAACTTTCGTTATTACTTAGTCGTTTTTTTCGTATTGTCTCTATTTGGCCGAAGGGTCGCAATCCATAAGACAAAAGTTTTACTTGGGCATTGGCTGTTCTTCATTCCTGCACTTGCACTTACAAATTTCAGTGACAAATTTCAGTGAATCTATAAAAACAATGTGATTGTTGCAATCCGACATACGTTAATTTTTACTAGACCAAGTCTCAAACCTCAAATGATACTGCTGAGTCCAGCTCAATTCGGTTAAGCCGAACAGTCCCAAGAACATACTCTGGTAGATCTGTTTCCTCTTTTCCCTGCATTTGCATTTGGTAGTTGAAGATTCAACCGACAATCGCATATTAAAAGGATGTTCAACCAAAAGCCAAAGCACTCTAGCAGTGAGACCCGAAACAAACCTCAATTAAGATGGCGAGATCAACAATGAGGCTTGTGACATAACCAAGAACCAGACCAATAACGCTCCTGGCAACAGCCGATGATCCAATATCTACATCAATCTGCAGCACCATAAATTCATGAGAACTCAGCAACCATGTGTAATGATGGTCTAATGATGAACATGTACGGTTTTTCTATGGTTTATGAATACTGACACTTCCAGATCATAAGTAACATATCAATTTTCAGATCTATCATTGCATTTAAAGAATAGATAGAAACTATTTTACCTCCAAAAAATTATCCTTCCTCAGGTACCTGCACGTTACTGCTTTACCAAGCAAGCAGGCTTTTGTTCCAACAGCCCGCTTAACCATCCAATAGCCCTGTGAATCATTATGACCGTTAACATGTAATCAAAATTATTATAATTCAGAGACAACAAGAAGAGCAGGGCTTTCTTACCTGAACAATACTTGGAATCAGCTTAAATCTCGCGTCGCGGTAACTGTCACTCCCATTTACAAATTTTCCCAGGGACGAAGACTCGCTTACAGGTCGATCCGCAGCATAGTAGAGGACTAAACAGTAGTTAGGCTTTGATGGTACCTGAAAGGAAAGAAAACGTTTTGACTTCTTCCAGAGACAAACCTGACCCATACTTACGAATAAAATTTGGAGTTGCATAGACTTAAGGTAGGGCAAAATGATTGGTTTATAGTAGTTCGTACAATGATTAATTCCAAAATACTAGAAACTTGGTGCACGTTGTTACTTACGACTACACAAAAATAAACAGAAGGTTTAGCTCAGAAATTAGTATTGAGATATACTGGTATGGAGTGAGGTACTTTTTAATTTAGCACTAGAGCTTGCTTCTACGTACAAACATTTGGGAAAAGACTCACAGATATAAAGAGTTTATGCTGCAGATAGTATTCACACCTGAAGACTGATGACAAGGATGAATGGCAGCTTTTTCCCAGGTTCTGACTACAAATAAGAAAACTTCGAAATTAGACTCCTTCTACCACGGGAGAGTATATACACAGTTTTTATGTTATCTTCTTACTTCCAACACTCTTTAACTACTCGTTAGCTAAGAGAGTATCAACAGACTTATCCACAAGGTGAAGAGGAGAAAAATGAAGAAAATATTAAGTCATGAATGAGCATGGCACAATGCCTGATGCGATGAGGTTCATCATCGTTTACACTTTTATAAAAATTCAGGTACCTGGACAAGACATTTCGGATGCAGACCGATGTTGTCTACAGCTTTATCAACTTTAAGCCAGTCCACTGATATAAGTGTCAGAAGGGGCTCCCCACCCATCACCTTAAATTTAATTATAGAGTTTGTTAAAATTGCACGCAGTGTAGTATAGAACGAACCATTCTTGAAGGCACAATGTCAGATAATCCAATTCAAGAGCTCAATATTTTAATATCGAAATCAATTTTAAAAATTGATACATGCAGTGGGAACCTAAGTTTAGAGCGTCATAGAGATATAAGAGCAAGTTCAGAGACATGGTTGGGTTAGGGAGGACCTGAGCGCAGCGGCATCTACGAAACATGCCCTTTACAATTTCAAATGATCTATGATATCAACTGTAGACAAATTGAAGAAGATTCAAGAATTTAAAGTTACCTTTGCATTATCTTTTAGGTAGGTCTTTCCCCTGATCATAAACCCCATGCCACTAGGAGAATTCCAGCAATTTGAGTCCTTATCACCATTTCCTTTGCGCAGGGATCCTTGGAACTGACTTGGATCGATATTCACAGGATCAACACTAGCGTCTAGTACATTACTTGCGCCTGGAGCTGATGTCACAATAAAGCTGATATATTAATGCATTCCGAGATTGTACACAAAATAAAAAATTTAAAAAAGCAAGTGCTTTTCAATTCTAATTTGTCAGATAATTTGTGAATGTACAATTTGGTCCCTTTCTCCAAACATTGAAATCAAGAATGGACCAGTTACGAAATTGGTAAGTACAACTTCTATATAGAACTATAGATTCTTCCATTCTCGTCTACATATAGTAAGATTATTTTACACAAATGCTTGCATACATAAAGTATGGAACATTTGAGTAATTATGGGATCAAAAACCGATAACAGACATGAATTCGTTAACTGCTTTGCTTCAATCTCAGATACCACATAATAAGATGTTTTGACATGATTATTCTTTTTCGTCTTTCATTTCCTCAAGTTACTCATCAATCTTATTATCAGCGACGGATAATGATCCACTATACTGCTTATGTGTAGCCATCAGTGAACTTAGTGGACTAGAAAGAAAAAAAGGTAAAAAAGAGAACCTTTAGGCCGCTTCAAAGATAAGCTAGCGATTGCCCATGAAACATTCTTCAGTTTAACTTTTATCTCCTGTTATAACATTAAAACAACAGATTAAAAACTTTGCAGATAAGTTACTCACCTCATGGGATGTACGCAAATACTTAATAGGAACTTTAAACATTAGATTATGTGTGGCGGGTATGATCTCTATTTCTTGATGTAGAAAAGTCTTTCGAGCTTCCATCTCCTTATTTTCTTTTCCTAGAGTTCTTTACCTTTACATTTTAGTATATGCAGGGTTTTATTTTCTCGGCTGTGAGGCTCATCCAAGCTAGATAGTGATTTGTAGGTTCATCGGTTTTGCCAAGGGTTTATCTGTTTGTACTGCGGGAAGAAAATTCTGCGTTTTTGGTTGTTTATTTTAATCCATCTTATTTCAATATAGAAGAGCTTGTAGCTTTTTATGTCGATTCGTAATTCATTCATTACTCTAGAAATGTGAAAATAAAATTATAAATAGACAAGAAGAAAGCAAAACGAGTTACCTTTTTGTCCTCCTCGTCATCATCTTCATCGCTTTCTTCTTCATCAGATGATGAGTCTGTGGCATCGTAAAACTGCTCCTCCATTTCCTCATCTACATATTCACCATTGGGAACATCTGATACACCATTGGGAACATCTGATAACTTGGACTCGACAACCGTGGCGGAAGTTTCATACTTGAAGGCTGGGTTGGCTCCAATATACTCCTTCAGGCCTGGTATGCCATAAACGAAATATTGAAACAAAGACCGCGTAGAACTTGTGACATCTTTAAAGTGCATCAGAGGTCAAGCAGTTACTCTTCACAGTGTGCCAACTAATTTACATAACACAGATAAATCTTCAGATGTGCTCACATGAATCTCCATTTCTCAATATATATTATAGATACCACAAAGATCACGACTTCCTACTCATTTTTTTGTGTTCAAATTCTTAAACATAATCTGGCAGAAGATAAGGCATGCATTAACCTGCTACTTGGAGGAGTAGTGCATATGGAATAGTCTTTTCAAACTTTGAGTAGCTAGTTCTCTTCCATTTGAACCAACGTTTAGAGTGGATTTCTAGCATATGTGTTACAAGACAACTTGGAGGCTCTGCATCCGTTCGCTTTTTCAAGTTCCTAATTTCCCAAGTGGAAGCTGCAATCAACAAGAACGAAAAGATGTGAGCGTCAAAGAACTTAGTCTTAGAACCACCTAGTTGACAGAAAATTGTAGATGTAGAACTCGACACTATTCCAAAAACGGAGAGGCAAGTAATCACAAGCAGCTAACTACGCACAAGGACAAAGAAGCTCTGGTCATCGAAGTACCATTCCGGTCAGTGTTGGATAGAGAATGTCTTAACAATGAGAATTTAACTTTACTGCATTCCCACCAAACATCAAGCATATTGGAACGGTAAACCCTACGGATAGAAATGTTATCAAAAGAAAATATCTTACGAGTAATATTTGTACGTCGATATCCAGACTTAGGAGGCCGTTTCTTATGCACTGCTGGAAACTGTAAGATTGCTGCATACAAAAGTACAGTATGAGAGAAAAGTCGAGATATTTTACTGAAAGCTATTTTCGATAGAATAATAATGAATTAAATGAGAGTCCAGGTCCCAAGAGTATGAAGATATTATCCGGAACTAATATTAGAGAGAAGAATGCATAACTAAGATTTCTAGATGGCAGTGGTGAGCTGACATAGACTGTAACTGTGAAGTTCATATTTTAAATATAGGTTTCTTTAAATTGTTTCCATGATTAACCCCTATTTTCCTCACCAGCTCATAGGGCAAGAAAAAGAAAAAGACTATCTGGATGTTCTTTTTGCATTTGATGTTGCAACATATAACTAAAGTTGATGTTGCATCATAAAATTTACAACACAATCCTGTCTTAAACGACACAACTACAGCCCAGATATTTCACTAGCCACCCAGTGACAGGGCTTAAATCAATTTCCAGCTTTCTGTATAGCCGATGCAGACATCATCAGACTGATCTAAGAAAACACTATTTAGAAGAGTATTGTTCTGTACTTACTATATGTACCATCTTGCCCACGCACCCACTGTCTAGAGAAGACAAAATCTCTCTTTGATTGCCATCTGAAAATACTATCTAACCGATCAGTTCAACGGAAAAAAAAATGTAACAGTAAAGATATCCAGTACAACACGAGACATATCTGACAAGAGGAAAACTAGAAATATAACAAACATGACATCTTTTTACTAAAGATACAGAGCGATCAATGTGTCATTAAAGACAACCAGAACTTTCAGTTAAACAACATACCGTGAAAGATACTTAGGATCATATACGCAGTAAACAACATCATAGTGGCCCTCGTATGAGTCTATCAGTTCGGAATCACCTGTTACTGTATCCCACCTGTGTGGATAGTTAGGAAGATCTAAGTTACAAATGACATCTATATTTTTCAAGGAAATGAGCTTACTCGTATCTTTGACGTTTGTCAAGCTTAGAAATCACTTCGAACACAGCATCCGCACTAGCTTCAGCCACAGCAACTGCTTTCACAAGAACTCCTCTACCAGCCTAAAAAAGATATCATTTTGACAAGATCTGAAAATTGAGGGGCATCCCAAGTATTCAAACAATAATTGAATCCAACCAATTACGGTTCCAGTTGCAAAACAACCAAATAAAAAATACTAGTTGTCACCTTGACGTAAATAATCGCAATTATTCAGATGCCATATGTTCTGGAGTTGAGAACACTTAGTTATTAGATCTACGTCAACTTGTTACCTTGCTAATAAGAACAAATACGATGGCAATCACAAAATTATATATATTCTAGTTGAAGCAGAATATAAGGTAGTTTAGTTTCCATTCCTCCTGGAATAATTTTAATTCAGTCCTGATAGGAAATACCCAAAATCTCCAAGACCTAGTAAGTTGGGACAGCCATCCAACAACTGGTTTTTATCAATCATCCAACCAGGGGCAAGAAATCAGCAAAAGCTAACTTGAAAGAAGAGAATGTAACTGGTTTTAAATTTAAAACAAAGCAGTTCTGTCTATATAGGTGGGAATACATTCTCTGAATAAAAGTAAAATTACCTTGAAGTTAGCCACATCTTCAAAAATCCTCACACCTTCAAAGGAAAATAAATAATCAAAGGTAATGTATCAAAGAGAAAGCAAAGCATAAGAACAATCTCAATGATTTTAGGCCTTTAGTAAGGACTACTATCTTGCCACACAACCTTCTGATTCATAGAGATGAATAACGGCCAGCCTAAAAACCCGGACAAATATCGTCCGCATCTTTTTGGTTATTATGAGTCTTCTACAAATACCTCTTTATAACTGATAGAGAAGTAGACACCCCCAAAAATACAATAATGCAAGTTTTGTAGAAATTAAGTGGGTACATTCTAATTACCCCATTCTGGTTCTACAGATGAAATAATGTAATATGCAGGTTGGTTGATATCAAAGCTCGACAGTGTACTGCCAAGCATACCATTGATTGTACGAACACATTTCCATTCATGTGCCTCGATTGCATCTCCATTGTCACCACCCTCGTAGAAACCATCACCCCTGGCGTCATTAACCAAGGTAGAGGACTGCCTCAAAAGAGTCTCCGGACCTGTAATTCAACACTATAATCACACATCTTTGTTTTGAAAGAAAAGTAACTTTCAAGATAAACATTAAAAGCTGAATAACTAGATAAAACCTTAAGGATCAAATTCAATTATTTTAGGGAACTGGATAGAGTTTCAATATAACTATGACACTCAGAACTATCAATGCGTGATAAAATCAAGAGCCATAAAACTGTAACAATAGTTTCAGTTAATACAGGAAAACAAATATTTGAAGCCATTGTTGATCTATCTTTGTCAAGAAATAATAAGAATTTTCAGGGAGCTCAATACTCAGTGAGAATTTCGACACCACAACCAATTTAACCCAGTATCCAATCATTTTGCATGTGCCCAATCCAGAGATAGGGGAGCAAGGAAAATGGCAAAGAGTACTAGAGTTTTCTTTAAAATGTAAGATTTGGAGCTCCACCATCAGCTATGATCATAAATATACACTAGATGCCAACCACTGAAATTTAACAATGTAGACGCACAACTTTATAGAATTCGTAATCAATAGATGTTGTACCAAAATAAAATGGAAAATTTGACAAAAAAAAAAAACATGACGGGACATCAAACTGCATCTTTTGAATAACCATATTTGAACCTTAATGCATGCTAATGGAATGCTAATGGAAGAGCTAAGAGCCCATAAACTTGAAATGCAGAATCTTACCTTGTCCAATTCGGATAAGCTTTTTTAACCCAAAAGCATAACGCCTTACTCTAGGTCGATGTCCTTCAAGATCGATGCTTCAAAAGAAAATAGAGTATGGTTCAAAAATCGTGGACGAGTAGTGGATTTATACTATTTGAGCGTTTTGATCTGATTAAGAAGAGAGGGATATCATCAAAGTGTTATCCATTTTTTTTTTCTTTGGTCTTAGTGTTATGCGTTTTCAATTGGAAAAAGCCTCATCTTCTAAAAAAATGTATATTTAGGGCACCGGTAAAGGAACTATTTAGTTACTCAAAAATATCATTTAAGGCACTAATCATATGGTATTTAGATCGTACTTGGCCTCCATGTTTAATTTTGTTCTTGCGCTTCCACCTCTTGATAGTGCATATTCAGCCTTCCAAAACAGGAAAAACAGTAATCAAAATGAACCAAAGAAACTGGTGATACGTCATCCCAATAAGGACTAAAATAAATGCTTTCACTCACAATGAGCAATATGAACTTTGGAAAAAGTAGCCCTTTTGTGGTATATAATTTACAAAACTTCAGTACATTGCATGATGCTATAATACTTGAGTATAGTCTTCTTCGTACCTGTTGTTTTGCTTCGTCAAAAGCCTCAACCCATTTCAGGGCTTCTCCAGCGGTAGGACAAGCAATCTGAAGAAGCAAAAAAGTTACTTAATGCACCTGGGTCAGGCAAATATAAACACCAGAAACGATATAACTTTATCTCTGAGCACATTCAGGTAACAAAATGAATTACAAGTTTTACAACCAATCTTCAAGATATTTACATTGTAAGTTAACTGCTTGGTTCATCCAAGAATACAAATAAACACCAAAAAAAAAAAAAATCATAGGCCTTCCAAAACAAACTCAAGTTCACAGTGGCAAGCTTCAGTCTAGTGCACATTTCCAAAGAAAAAGATTCAGATACGCAGACACCAACGTCTTAGCCAACACAAGGCCATTGCAAAGAGGGAATTTAACTTACTTCTCCTTTTCTTGTCTCGTCCAACCGGTTATAGAACCTTATGACGTAGACATCCTACATGATATAAACAAAATCTTATCAGTAAGTGTACCTGTTTCATATAGTTTCACACTTCCATAACACATCTGTATTCTACACAGGCTGCAGTGAACCATAGAAGTAGGGATTAAGAGTAATATTACCCTTTGATTAACTTTGCGACGTCCCATCTCTTCAACCATCATTGTAGGCCCTATTACACCACGCCTTATAGGTTTCTAGAATATCAAAACGAAACAGAATACTATGGATACACATCTCGTTGGCATATCGATTTCAAACTTACATAAAGGAAAAGATAGAGACTAAACCAACATTGAGTACAACTATGTCATTCATAGATGCCACAGTGAATTTAGAGTATGGGATTAAATCATCAAATTATCGAAAATTCAAAAGCATGGGAAACGTGCCAACTTCATTCCAATACTAAATAAATAAAAAGATCAAATTTGCAAGAGCATGACCCAAGAACAAAAGGTCAGAACATTTTCTCTGTCTCCCAAAAAAAAGAAGTCAATATATTGAACATTCAGCTCACAATTTGAATAAATAACACTTTAAAAAAACCAGTTACATGTTGGTATTAACTCTACACCATACAGTGAGATTAATAAACATGTAACTCTTTACGTAGACGATATTAAGCAGGCAAGGTGTTTCCTATAATAGAATATCAAAACACATCTAGTTGGCAAATCGATTTTAAACTACAAAAAGGAAAAGATAGAGACTAAACCAACATTGAGAACATCACTAAATTCCTTCATAGATGCCACAATGAATCCAATGTATTGGATCAAATTATTGATTTATCGAAATTCAAAAGCATGAGAAACGTGGCCAGCTTCACTCCAACCAAAAAAAAAAAACAACACAAGAGACCCAAGAAAAATAAGGCCATAATATTTCCTCTGTCTCCACAAAAAAAAAAAAAGAATAATATAAGCAAACATTCAGCTCAGGATCTGAATAAATAACACATAAAGATCAACTACATGGTGGTATTAACACTACACCATACACTGAGATTAATAAAGATGCAACTCTTAAGCATATTCAGCAGAAGATACTAAGCAGACAAGGTGTTTCCTAGAAATTTCGAAGGAACCAAGCATCCAAAAAGCCAACAAAGAGAAAAGCATAATCTGAAAATCACTTAGTACAATTCATTTCTAATATCCAGATATTCGAACTAATTTGCTACGATCCAAGCTTCATGAGATTTAGTTTCCTAACAATCTGGAACAACACAAGCACAAACTCATCGAGAAGGATCAAAAGCAAAGCAATAAAACAGGAAAAGGAAGAAACAAAGAAGAAAAAAAATCATACAATGTCTGGGTTCTCGTGAGGATCTCTTTTGTACATCTCGACGTATTTGCCTCTAATGAAAAGGAAACGAAGATGACAGTACTCGTGCCCGATCTTATTCGCACCCAAATGATAGACCCAACCGAAATACTCAAACGTTCCTCCTTCTACGCCGCTGCTACGGCTGCTGCTTCCGCTATCACTATCTCTTCCGAGATTCCCGGAAAGTTTCTCATCCGATCCGTCAGCGGCAACAAGTTTCTTCGATCCAGGCGATGCCATCGCCTTTTCCAATCAAACGCTAGGATCGTGTGAGCAAACGATTCAGCTAGTTGTTTCCAAGTAGTCGGACATCGTCCGATTACGCAATCAATCGATTCAAATCGTTATTTGCTTTATTCATTTCTCTTCACTGTATTTGAGAGAATCTTACTTTTTTTTGGCTCAATGATGGAGGTTGGTTTGAGCTCATTGTCCTACTCTACGACAAAGTAATGTCATCCAATCAAAACAAGCTACGTCAGCTAAATATTTATTGTTTGCCTTTGCCATTTTATTAGACTTTGAGGAAAAACTGAATGTATGTAAGTAAGATAATCTTTTATTAATGCGCCGACAAAACAAAACAATCATTTTTTTTAACACAAAATAATCATTTATTAATAATGCTGTATTCTAAAAAAAACACATCAAAAGTATTTTAAGTCAAAACAGAGATTTTCCTCGATGTTTAGGAAGCTTCAAAAGCTGCGGAAAAAAAGCTTTGCTTTTCTTAAGTATTCAGATAGGTAACGGCGAGGACTCTTTTTTCTGGTATGACTCGTGGATATTGTTTGGATCCCTTATCGATTTTCTTGGTCCAAGTCAGAGCCCGTCCTAAGGTAAAGCTGGTATAGCATTTGTTTTGGATGCCAAAATATATTAACATGTTTAAGGACATCAATTTCCAAAAGTTAGTGGTGTAGTAGTTTTATTCACGTATAATACTGCAGAGATCTGGGGTTCGATTTCTGGACCGGCCCTGGTCCAAATGGACCAGCTCGGTTGGGAATACCTTTAAGTGTTCTGGTTTCTGACCACATTTTATCCAATGAATGGTCCCTTCCTCCCGTGAGGTCTGATGAGCAACTTCAGCTATACACATTCATCATTCAACTGAGACCATCAGACTCTTCTGATCACGCAATCTAAAAATTGATGGAAGAAGATTAGAGTGACCAAGCCTAAGGTTCCATGGTTCTCCTTACTATGGCACAAAAGGGCCATCCGAATGCACACTCTTTCCACTTGGCTATTTATCCTCAATAGAAATCCGATCATGGACAGAATCTCCTCATGGGGACTTGACCATCTCTTCTTCCAATGTCCCTTCTCTTCTGAAATTTGGCATGGAATTAGTGTCTTCTTGCGATTCAACTCTGCTCCCACCTCTTGGAATGCTGTTCTAGATTGGGTTGGGGCTGTGACAACCCCTAAATATCTTTCCATTGCTCTCCGCCAAGGCTGGCAGGCTTCTGTTTATGAAATTTGGTTGGAAAAAAACCGCAGATTCCATCAGGGTGTGTCCCTTAATCCATGTCAGCTCATCACAAAAATTCTGGCAGTGATCAGGAACAAGGCACAGGCGCTTCGATTTTATCTTGCTTCTTTTTAAAACAAAATATTATGTATCATATGGGCTGTACATAGGCTGTGCTTTGGGCATCAAAACATGACGGGCCGGCCCTGGTCCAAATGGACCAGCTCGGCTGGGAATACCTTTAAGTGCTCTGGTTTCTGACCACATTTCATCCAATGAATGGTCCCTTCCTTCCGCGAGGTCTGATGAGCAACTTCAGATATACACATTCATCATTCAACTGAGACCATCGGGCTCTTCTGATCACGCAATCTAAAAATTGATGGAAGAGGATTAGAGTGACCAAGCCTAAGGTTCCATGGTTCTCCTTACTATGGCACAAAGGGGCCATCCGAATGCACACTCTTTCCACTTGGCTATTTATCCTCAATAGAAATCCGATCATGGACAAAATCTCATCATGGGGACTTGACCATCTCTTCTTCCAATGTCCCTTCTCTTCTGAAATTTGGCATGGAATTAGTGTCTTCCTGCAATTCAACTCTGCTCCCACCTCTTGGAATGCTGTTCTAGATTGGGTTGGGGCTGTGACAACCCCTAAATATCTTTCCATTGCTCTCCACCAAGGCTGGCAGGCTTCTGTTTATGAAATTTGGTTGGAAAAAAAACCGCAGATTCCATCAGGGTGTGTCCCTTAATCCATGTCAGCTCATCACGAAAATTCTGGCAGTGATCAGGAACAAGGCACAGGCGCTTCTATGGAAGGGTTCCAAGTTTGGGAATGATCTGGTTGGTGTCTGGAACCCCCCCCCCCTAATCCTCATCAGTGTCTTCCTCTATCTTTTGTGATGGTGATTTGTTTTTCTGGTGGAAATTATTGTGATAGATAATTACTGCGTTGTTGTGTTCGTTTTAGCTCTGTTTTGCTCTGGTTCTATTCTCATTCCTTATTTTGTTTCCTTGTATTTTGTTAACATTCTTTGTATTTAAGTAAGCCCTTTAACCAAAAAAAAAAACACATCAAATTACATCAAACAAATATTCATTGTTGGGAATAAATTCGATTATTCCTACTTAAACGAATTGCATGCTTATAATGTCCATAATTTTTTTGCAGGTATGGTTCCTCCTGGCCAAATTAGGATTTGTACAGCCCAATACGATATAAGCATATAGAACTGGGCTTCGAATCTTTTGGATTCGAGAGATCCGACACGAAAGACCACCTATTCTTGGGTTCTGATAACACCGTATTTTGACCACTTTTATGGATCGTTTTAAAATATTTTTTCTATGTTTTTAATTGCTTTTAAGTACTTTTATTACGTTTTTCTAGTATTTGTAGTTCCAAGACTCTTTTCAAATAACTTAGGGAAAAACTTAACAAAATGGATAGAAAACCAGATTTCAGCTCAGAGTCAAACTGTCAGAAGTTCACCCCCGATTGAAGGCCTTCTGACCGTCTGATCCAGCTCAAATTTGGAGATCTTAAAGATGGAAGTATCAGCTTTCCAGCACACTTTACAGCTTGGCAATCCAACGGTTCAATCAAAAGATACGCGAAAAGTAAGATGTCACGTAAACCAGCCGGCAAGCGTTTCCACCCGCGGCCAACAGAGCATTTTCAGCGGTCAGAACCACCGCGACCGCAGCCAGCAACCCATTCCCCGCGGTCACAGCCATCCCGACCGCGGCCAACTACCTCCGAGCCCGAAGGCCCATTTCTGAAGCCCAAAATGATTCCCTCATTTGGAGAAACCCTAAGTGACGCCCAGAGATGTCTTGAGCACTATAAATACATGTTTTAGGAACCCTAATTCGTATGCCTTCATATGTTCTTATTGTTTTAGAATACTTTTTAAGTTTTAGGTTTTAAGGAGAGAGAGATTTGTCTCTTGAACCCTTGTTCTTTCTTTTTCAATTTCGGTTTCTATTCTACTTTTTAATACTATGTTTTTGATTTCGTTCATTATGTCTGAGTAGTTTTATTGTTGGGATTAAGGGATTTTCGATGGGGATTTATATGTTCGATGAGGATTCCATGAGCTTTTGAGCCGAATCTTAGAACTTTTTCTTCTGAATTCGTTTTTACTGCATGAGAGTGGCGTTATGAACTACAATCTGATCCAGATGCTTGGTGACACGAAAGTGTTCATCCGGTGTCAGATCTAGTTTGTGAGAGCAAAACAAACATAGGAGTGGAAACCTACCTATGGGCGATTTGTGAATGCTGACGAGTCTTAAACATAATGCATCTCTTCTTTTCTAGGGCCAGAGTGGAAATCTACTGGTCAGGGTTGAGAGAGATAGTTGTCTATGATCACGACAGTGGCATATTCATACGTCTGTGACTCCAGTTCGAAAAGTTTAAGCTAAGATCTTATCAATTTTACTCTCTAGCAATGTTTTGAATCGTTCGTACCCCTGAGAAAACTTCCCTGAACCCCAACGCTTTCTTCCTTATAGATTCACACCGTTTTTATTTTAAGCTTTAGTTCAATATTCTCATTCCTTTTTAATCGATTTTCATTTAAGCAATTAGATTAGTCGTTTTTCTCGTTTTTACCTGTTTTCGTTAAGTTTAGTTATTAGGTCATTTAATTCCCGTATTTTCTCCTTAAGATTCGTTTTTACATTTTAAACACATTACCAAAACCCTCACAAAACTTCCCTGGTTCTAGACTTCCTTACTTTATATTTCTTTCAAAGGCTTTTGCAGAAAAGATCCTCCTTCCCTGTGGATTCGATCCCTAAGTACTACAATCGATCAGCTGTGCACTTGCGGCTATTGAATTCATTTAGGGTAAAACTTGACAACCCTCACGACAGCACACATCAGGTTCCTCATATCTGAGAGCGCAAACCACACTGTCAGTGACAAAGAGATCGAGAACTGAGTGGTAAAGAGGAGGAGATGTTACATTCTCTATGTCCTAGGTCCAAGCTCATTTATCTGAAAATGTCGGGATATAAAGAAATATAAACGCATAGATATCTGGAGAGAAGAGTCAGCCAACAAGACAATCAGGACAGCCCGATCCCAGTATCAAGGGATCCAGACCAGGTATGAATAATTCTTTTAAGCAGGAAACACTGTTTAAATTTTCGTTCACTCGACAATTGGAATATGCCTTAATCTTATTTGACTACCCATACTTTTACAAACTCACGAAATTGGCATTTAATACACTATTCTTACACGTGTTAGGTGACAATAACCATTTGCAGAAGGCAGAGGAAAAGTAGAACCTCAGCAAAGGCCATACCGCGTCTGAACCGCTGAACCCAACCTATATGCCTAGAGAGAAGAAATGCGCCAAGGAGCGGTCTCGCAGCAGGCAGAACACGTCAAGGAAAGTTGGTGAGATTGTCAATTCAGCCAAGTCGGATCACAAACCGATCCGCCTGACTCACGACCCAAGGACCGACCTGGTATACTAACCCGTATCAGGTAAAACTCTATAAATACTTTGTCCCTTCTAACAAGGAAGGGATTTGTTGGTGGTGTACTCCGCACCCCCGGTTTAGCCCGGTATGAACCAAGATTGGCCCAATTAATCCCGATTTATGATGGTTCACCCGCGGAATATTTTCTGATCTTATCTGGAAAAGGAAATATTCTCAGAAGATAATTCCTCGAGGAAAAAGGAAGTTGTTCTTATTTGCTCCAAGAAATAAGGAAATCTGCATTATCAAGTCAAGAAAGAAAAGGAAAATCGACCGGCTTCAACCTCTATAAATAAAGAGCTCCTCGTTCATTCAAAGATGATTCATTCACAACTCCACAGAAAATCTTAGAACACATCTTTTTTCTATTCTCTCTGTAATATGAACTATGAATGGCTTGATCCCTCTTTTAAGTACGTAGGCAGCTCATCTTGAGTTCAGCTATAACTATAATAAAAACTCTTTGTGTGATACTCGGTATCAACAATTGGCGGGCCAGGAAGGGGACGGGAAATTCTTTACAACCTAAAAATATTCTCCGATCAAATTTATCAAGACAAAATACAAGATATAGCGTTACTTGATAAAGAAGAAACAAGGGAAGAAGGAGCCTTAAGGTTTTTTATAGCCGTACAATGTAGCAGTCTTAGCAGACACTATGACAACAAAAAGAAGAGGACTTCACAAAAGTCGAAATCAACCTACATAATCGATGTTTCCATTCTCCAATCACAACCATGGGTCTTTGACAATACCACCGAAAAACGACTTCGTCACAAAAGTTAAGTTTTCAATGTTTGATTATTTACTTAGGGTTTTGGTATATTATTGGTTTACAATAAACCAACTGGTTTAATTTAATGTTGAACCAAATCAAATTATATGGTTTTCCTTTTCACATGATTCTTACTTATCCAATGGCAGGCGAAGCAAATACCTTCTCCCTCACGCGACGAGAGCTCGAGGACTCTGTTTTTAATTCTTTATGGAGATATCGACTACATGTCCACGTTACATGGAATCCACGACCTCATCACCATTAATTTGTGATTAAAAAACAAAGCAAAAGAAGAAAAGGAGGTCGTCACAACTTCTTCTCCAGACTTCTCTAACTTCACCACCGACGTAGCTTTATCTCAGCTCGTCCGTACTCAAGTCTTCAACAGCAATTCACAAACAAATCTGGAACTCATTGGTCTTCATACGTCTTCTCCCATACCGAGCTAAGCCTCAGAGAATGGCGAGACCACATCGAGACATCACCTACATTACCACGTTCCATGGAGTCCTTTGCTGAAAAATCAGAAGGATTCGTGGCAATCTACAAATTCTCAGAAGCAGTTTGAGACATAACTTGTGGAGCAATCAAAACAACAACCTTCAACAAGAACAAAGATCGTGTGCACCTTCTCACGACCGAGCTAACCCTCCGTAACAAACACCGACGAGCTACACAAAAGAGGTTCAAGCACAATCGCAGTGAATGACAAGTCTACATCAAAACGTTCTCCGACCTCCCGCATAATGCGGTCCTCCATTCTCCGATCTCCTCAAACTTCACGACTTGAAGGCTCTTTAGAACAATACAAAGAGTTCAAACACCTCAACTTGATGAGAAACAAGAAGAGAGTATCCCGTTTCGTACATTCAAGCAAGGTTCATGACCTGAGAAAACATCACAGTCACGATTAGTTTGTTTCAAAAAAAAAAAAAAAAAGAGTAGGGGCTAGGAGAGATCACTGCGTCACGCCACACCCCCGCTCAACATCTTGCTGACCTCGATTCGCTATTATTCAGAGGAGAAGATAATGTCATATTAAGATCAGCGAAGAAAGATGCAGTTATCTGCAAATTGTAAGCAAAGAACCCTCAAAATTGGAGCTTAACTTGGACGACTTCACATCTGCTAGTTGCGAAATCTACTTCTAAAAAGCCCAAGATCACAAATCAACTTCACATCTCAAGCCGACCTCTCCTTCAATGGCTCACATCATCAACAAGGAAATATTAAATTGGAGATCTCTGTTCTTCCAAGGGGATTCTCCGTTGCAAAAACCACTCACCGAGAATCTCACTCCGACTTTAGACGCTGTATTTGTTCTCCGATTATATCATCACCACGACCATGGTCTACAATCCACCACCACTCGAGCTTTCCAGAGCTCTGCCGTCGCCGCCTCTGCAACAAAACCAAGCCGTCATTGAAGAAAATCTGATTTTCTCATCTGTTGGGCTTGAACAAATTATTGGCCCATGCAAAATTATAAGATGATAGGCCCAGACTCTGACCCAAGATGATGTGAAGACTTTGGCCCATTCCTTACCATCTCGTCGATGCCTCACGATCCTTCCTCGACGGTGAACCTAAGGCAGCTCCGATAAAAAATCTGATGAATCGCCGGTCACGGAAAATCCAATGACCCTGACCAGACCTGCAATTTCCGGCGAACTGTAGATTTTACGACCTGAGCCGTCTCCATTATTAACTCCATCAAAGAACCTCAGAGACCTTTCCCTCTTCCTTGCTTCAAACAACCATGGCGAGAAAAACACACGCCGCTTCCATTTTTGGATTTCGAAAATTCATTCCTGAAATTCTCCATCGTCGACCTCAAGAGCTTTCATGTTCATTCTGGGCTCGGAAAACTTCAGAGATTCGCAAAACAACTCCCAAGCTTCAATTCCCGATAATATCCTAGAAAAACTTCAATGAGATTAAGAAGATTTATTGGTTCGGTTTTAATTTTCTGTCGAAACTTCTAGCTGATACCATCACCACCTTAGCTCGCCGTACGGCTTCACTAAGCTCTTTACCGGAATCAAAAAAACAGTTTGGAAGCACCTCGTCAATCCGTTTCTCATCTAGATCACAAGAGATGGATAGAGTAAATCGTGAGAGAACTTAATATTCCAGATCTTTGCTCTACAAGGATTGAACGTCAAAGAGCCGAGCTCCACAATCCCACACCAACACCAAAAAGCTAAGTATCATCTTCTTTACTTAACTGTGATCCAAAATCTCTAAGAGATAGATATCTTCACAATTTTATTCAAAATATCGCAGGATTGCTAAAAGTCATCGCTCCAGCTAGGACGATTTGCTACACACGAGCCGCTATAACGACAAACAATCAAAGATATGTTTTGGTACGACTATAAGCACACAACCGCACTGAGCTCACGATAGAAAGATACTCGTCTGAGCTCGTTCCAGTTCGTTAACCAAAAACGCTTTCACAGCTCGTCAAACCGAGCTCCCAAAATTCAGGTATCATCTATCGTAAACTTTATTTTTTCATAACTTTGCTTCACATAAGCTCTGTCCCTCCAAGCCGAACTCCTGTTCGCAAAAAAAAAAGAGAAAAAAGACTCTTCTCTAATGCTCTCCATAAACGAGCTCCGAGCTCCCACCTTAACTCACTTCTTGGAAGCTTTTCATAAATAAGCTCTGGATTTTTGCTTCATACCGCAACATCTTAACCAAACCCAGTTAGTCAGCCTCAGCTCGTGCAACTTCAACTCCTCTCATATTCAGCTCTCAGTTTCGGGTTTCAAATTCAGTTCGTCAAATTTGGGTTTTTGTTTCGGTTCATCAAATTTGTCTTTCAGTTTCCAATCACAGCTTTAGTTCAGATTCAGCTAGCTCAGAATTCCATTTCAGCTCGGCATCAGGTTGCTCAGAAATCTCAGTTCCAATCAGTTTCTATTCAGAAATCAGTTCGTTTGGTTCTGAATTAGAATTTCAGTTCGGTTAAAAATTTCAGCTCAGTTCAAAACTTCAGAATTTTTCAGTTCGTCATCAGATTTGGATTTCGGAACTTCAGTATTATCAGTTTTGTTCAGAATTTTGAGTTCGATACAGCAGATCAGTTAGTCAGACAGATTCAGTTCATCGACTTGAGTTCGTCATCTCAGAATACAATCTTTTACCGAGCTAAACTACGTTCATCTATGTTTCAAGCTCGTTGCTTTTCCAAATTAAGGGTCCGTTCTTCAAAGCCGAACTGACATGTTCGCAGTCTCGACCGAATTCATCGGTTTTACATCGACTTCCTGACCAGTTGTTCGATAGCATTTCTCAACAATGCACCCTAAAAAGCCGAGATCCGTCTCGCGAACACCCCAATGGTATCGTGGTAAACTCCACATCTTAAAAGCCGGGACCAGTCCCGCATTTAAATATTTCTAAGTCACCGAGAACAATAAGCCGAGTCCATCTCGCACACTGTGGTTCGACTTAGGAAACCCTGAGTCTGTATCGTGTGTTTACAAGAGTTCAAACTTCACTCTTCCAGCACGAGAAAGCTCACTTGGGTCCCCCAGGCCGAGTTCATTTAACTCGCACAAATTAAGCCGAACTCCTCTGATTCGCACCGTAAGCCGAGTTCTCAACACTCGCGAATGTAAGCTGAATTATCGCAATTCGCAACAGACTGAGTTGAAACTCATATAAGCCGAGCTAACAGCCTCGCAAGTCTCCAATCTCAATTCACACCAGACTAAAACTACTCATGAAATCCGCCGAACTCTTACACATACTCTTTCGCCGGACTGAGGGGGGGCTTACTGTTGGTGGTGTACTCCGCACCCTCGATTTAGCCCGGTATGAACCAAGATTGGCCCAATTAATCCCGATTTATGATGGTTCACCCGCGGAATATTTCCTGATCTTATCTGGAAAAGGGAAATATTCTCAGAAGATAATTCCTCGAGGAAAAAGGAAGTTGTTCTTATCTGCTCCAAGAAATAAGGAAATCTGCATTATCAAATCAAGAAAGAAAAGGAAAATCGACCGGCTTCAACCTCTATAAATAAAGAGCTCCTCGTTCATTCAAAGATGATTCATTCACAACTCCACAGAAAACCTTAGAACACATCTTCTTTCTATTCTCTCTGTAATATGAACTACGAATGGCTTGATCCCTCTTTTGGGTACGTAGGCAGCTCATCTTGAGTTCAGCTATAACTATAATAAAAACTCTTTGTGTGATACTCGGGATCAACAGGATCCAACTTTCTGTTATCAAAAGACTCAGGCGATACTCGTGATCCTTATGCCATAATATTTTTACATTTTCGGTCGTCATTCCGACCATCTCTTCACTTCCTCTCCACGGTGGTTCCTAAACTGTGGAGCATTTCCATCTACAAACTCTTACACTTCTTATCTTTCTACTTCAAAAAGCCCATCACCACCTAAAGGCCCGAGTGGACTCCAATTTCCTCAAGAGCTATCGGCCCATTTTCTTACATCCGTTTTCTGATTTCTTTTCTCTCTACGATCTGCCACTTTGTGGTTTTTTTTACTGTTTTATGACTTAAGCGTCGGTGAGTCATTGAAAAACACCCTTCCATCGTGTTTTCCGAGACCTTCACGCGTTTGTTAAGTTTTGCAGAAGACTTGCTCCCAAGAAGACTAAAAATCCCCTAAACAGTTTGGCGCTAGAAGGAGGGGGGCAACACTCTCCGAGAAAAACTTCTCCGTTCAAGTTGGAAAGTCGTCAGGACCCCAGATCCAGGGGCAACAGAGCCAATACGAGGAATTCAGAGGAAAACCAAGCATGGAGATAATTCGGAAGGAAAACTAGAGGTCGTAGAAAAGCACCGCAGCGCCGAAAGAAGGCGAGTCAAACACCTCCCTGCAATGGAATAAAGGGAGACACCAAAGGGACAACCAAGAAACCGTAAGGGACGTTGACCCTGATTAAGCCAAAGATTTGAGCAAACGATCAGAGGAATGCATCCACCAAATCCGCTTGGCCGCAGCTCCGGGAGGACGAAACAAAAAATGTGAAGAAGTGAATGCATGGGTTCCACCACCGGGTTCGACCATCAACCCGGGCAAGGGCAACCAGAAGACAACAGACAGATTTAAACCCTGGTACGGATATCATCGATCTGGCAGACACAGAATCCGTGACAGCTCCGTATTCAAGGAAGAGCTACTCACCTTACTCTGCCACCCTTCAATACGACACCTGTTGTCAGAAAAGGCGCAGACGATTCTGAAAAAACAAGATGAGGCCATGAGAATAGCAAACGATGTCAGGCAAAGCAGGAAAAACTCAGAGACGGATAAAGAAGAATGTGGCAGCGAGGGGACGTGTGGTCCTGAGATCCCTAAGGAGGGCACGCGGGTAGACGCTAGGGGCGTTTCAGGACTGACATTCCCAAGGCCGGTCGTAAAGGTAACCTTACAGATAGGCCGTAGGTGGATCGGACGAGTTTAGGTGAACCAATTGAGCCCCATCAACTTAATCTCCCAAGAAACTTTAGGGAACATCAGAAATGAGTGGAGGACGCTCCCCCTTATCATGATGGGTTTAAGTTGCACAGGGAGAGAGCTCTCAGGGATGACAGGGGAAGTTAGGCTCCCTGTGAGTGCAGGCGAAATGATGAAGTAAATCATATTATGGGTGGGATATGGTCCGAATAAGTACACATCATGGCTAGGGAAACTTTGGATCCACAACAATGGCTTCAGTATCAAAGATGCGGTGCCTGTCGAATTCCCTGATGAATGGAGGGAGAGAAGTTTCCTAGAGCAAGATAGCCCGGGTTTAAGTAAAAAATGAGAATGAGAAACCCATGTGGAGTAAAGGTAAGTCCTCAGGAAAAAAAAAAGCCTCGAAGAAGACACAGATCCGATAAGCAGAGGCAAAAGGGCCGAACTAACCGAAAGTAAAACACAAGCATGGAACAAGAATAATATAAATGCAAGACATTTGAGAAAGAAGTACATGGCAAAAATATATGTGCATACAAGTATATACAAAAAATGGGCCTAGTCAGTACAAACAAAATGAGGAGCAGGAAGGACGGTCTAGTTTCACTTGGATTCTCGGTCTCCCATGGACGAAACGCTACCCCTTGGGTTTGAGGAGTCAAGAATCACCATGGTCAACCCCGACACCTAACCCAATTGGCGCCTACCGGGAAAGAGCGAGGGATTCTCTAAAACGGCCTCGTTGCTTAACCACAAAGGTCTGGAGACGTGCAAGCCTCGTCCTCAAATTCTCCAAAGCCTCTTGCGTAAAGCGAGGAGAAGCACGAAGGGTCTCCACGGAAGCCTGAAAGGTTGAAACAAAAAAGGGAATCACAAACAGAAGCAGAAAGACCATGCAAGACAACCAAGATAAGAGAAGCGAGGAGAAATACGGTGTTATCAGCTAACCCAGGAGGAGCCAAACAGGTCAAGAGACGTTAGACGGCGAGCGCTGGTGGAGTCTGATAACCAGGGTCAGGAGTAGTAAACCGGAAACGAGTTCAAATGCTCCCAAACGATGGATAACATATCTGACTTGTCTGCCAGATCGGAAACAGATTGAGATTCTAAAAAAAAATAGGAAGACAAAGCGAAGGCAATTTGGAGAAAGAGGATTATAGGACATGACCGAATCACCATAAGGGATGAAGGGGCACTCGCCGTGGCCGCGAGGGAGGTTCTCCCGGCCACCACAGGGTGAAGCAGAAAGAGGGGATTTTGGAGGGAGGCCATAATACGTTGGAGAGAGTTCGGGAAAGGAGGATACGAATGCCTAGACACCGGATCTGACCCTGCAAAAGTGGAGTCTCCTAAGAGGAAACAAGCGAAGCTGGCAGAGGTTTGGATACAAAAATAAAAAGAGAGAACTTACCCAGCGGAGACCAATTGTACGGGAAGTGAGAAAGACCCCTGGACCGGACGAAGACGAAGTCATCAACAGCAGGAGTAGAAGAGAGCAACATCAGGGGAGTCACTGGGACCTCAGAACCAGGAGGGGGTACCATATTGTACCGGCAGCACCTAGGAGCCACCTCAACCGGGCGATAAACACCAAGAACCATCTCGCCAAAGACCTCCGACCCTGATAGGTTGAAAAGGACTTGAAGAGAATGGTCAGGAAGTGAACTGGCTGGGAGCTAGAGAGGTGGATCGGCAGACCTCTGCCATCACCCAGCAGACATTGTATTGAAAGTCAAAACACGGATCACCGTAAAGCCTTGAGGCGGGAACCACAAGGTATCCGCCAAGGAAGGGAGGTCGATGTCATTTTCCGGGACCACTGAGTCGACCCACTCCATGAATAAATCTCAAAAAGCACTGGGCGTGATGTGATCATTGACCCAGAGGCACAAGTGGAGGTTCCGGAGGGTCCTTTAACGCGGTCCAAGACCCGGAAGCTTGCTAGAGCTGTTCAGAGTTTGCTTGAGGGAATCAAGAACATGGAGGTTCATGGCCGGGTCAATAAAGATCAATTTACACTTGCCATCTTGACCTCAGTATCGTACCAGGAATCGGATTGAGGTTTGGCCGGCTTGTAAGTTCATGGTACTCTTTTTCCTGTGCTCGGTTTTGTCCCAATGGGTTTTCCAGGTAGAGGTTTTAACGAGGCTATGGGCTTACATTCCTTTCCCGGCCCAAACTCATGAAGAATTCCAAGAGTCATCTCGGCTGGCAGTCCAAGAGTCAGTCAACGTAGTCAAGGCAGCCGAGGAGTCACTCCAAGCTTTATTTATTTCGGTCTTAGCTTCATTTAATAAAATTGTCTTTACCGAGTATGGCTTTTCGCCTGCTCCTTTCCTTATATAAACGATGTAGAGATCCCAGATCTTATTCATTCAGTTTTTTTCCTTAATATAATTTCTTAGAGAATTCTCTCTTTTGTTCTTCGTGAATTTTTTCTGATTACTTGGTGGTTAGCCATTTGATCATTTTCGGTTTATCAAGTGTCGTTCATTACACTTGACACAGCCTTCACCTAGTTGTCTCGTTGGGACGTTCAAGTAGTTAAAGGGGCTTAAGGATTTTCGTGAACTTAGTTCTCACTCCTTAACATCCTTTTTCCGCGGATCCAATCAGCCAGATTAGTCACCCCCTTGTTTCAAGCCTTTCACCGAGAGTTTGGGCCTAAGGATCCTTCGGGTTTCTATCCACCCCTTAGCATATCCTCCGTGAATTCGTTTGGAGTCAAGGATCTATCAGCCAAATCTGGTCAAGAGTGTGATTTCCTTGGGAAGATCGTATCAAGTGGTATCAGAGCCACACCCTTGAAATCGGTATTATCTATCCTTTAGTCTTTTAAACTTCCACCTTATCTTCTCTTTCTTTTGTAAAATTCCCAGATCTTAAAAAAAAAAAAACGAAAAATCAAAAAAAAAAAAAGAAGATCTGGTTGAAAGACGAAAATCTTTTCTATCTATCTACTCTTTTTCTTCTTCATAATCCGCTTGATATTCTGTTTTGGTTTGGGCTTAAATCGAGTTTTCGATATAGTTCTACAAGAACAGAGGAGAGTTTCTAGTATTGTGAGGACATTAAGACTGATTGAGTGAAACACTTGTGAGAAAACTTTTATTAACTTGTTTGTTCATTTTGCGAGGTACATCATGTCTTCTAGTGAAGATCCATCCTCTGTTCGTTCAGGAGAAATAAGGGACGCAGCCGTGGTTCATAAAATGGATCAGATCACCCGGATGCTGAGTCGCATGAACGGCGTATGGAACGGTTGGAGACCACGTAGCCCAGACGAGCTGATGAAGCCGGACCAAGTGATGGTGGTTGAAACCGTACGGGCCAGAGGAGGAGAACTCAAGACCAGGAAGAGGTTCTTGACGAAAACCCATTTTATATGGACGGACACTCCTCGGGTGGAAGTAGGACTCGACACAGGCGAGGTCGGGAGGATCGTGATCGGCCGAACCATGACCGCAACCCAAGACGAGATGGTCGGAACAAAGACCAAGGTCGAGGCGAACCAGATCAAACTCGGGGTCGGAACGATAATGACATCGGTGGGCTTAAGCTTTGAATTCCACCATTTTACGGGAAAAACGATCCGGACGCGTTCTTGGAGTGAGAGAAAAAGATTGACATAGTCTTTGGGTGCCAAAACTTTTCCGAAACGAAGAAGCTTAACCTTGCTGCGACCGAGTTCCATGGTTATGCGGTCGACTGGTGGGATCAGATTGTGACGAACTGAAGACGGAACGGAGACCGACCCATTAGTACATGGGATGAGATGGCAGCTCTAATGAGGCATCGCTTTGTTCCTACACATTATCACCGTGAGCTACACACTAAGCTTCGACGACTGACCCCGGGTACAAAGAGTGTGGTGGATTATTTCCAGGAGATGGAACGGCTTGTGCTAAAAGCCGACGTAAAAGAGCCGGAGGATGCTACCATGGCGTGTTTCTTAAGCGGTTTGAACTGGGACTTACAGGACCGAATGGAGTTGCAAGAATATGCAAGCATGTTCGAGATGCTACACAAGGCCGTGTTGGTGGAGCAACAGCTTAAGAGAAAAGGCACTTCTCTGCCAACCTATGGTTCTAGTTCACGGCCCAGTTACCGAGATGAAAAGCCAAGCTATCAGCCGAGGTCCGATTCAAAGTCCAAGCCAGATCTCAATCCCAGTTCATCCGCATCCGAATACAAAGGCAAGACCGAGGCTAATCCGGTCAGAAACAGAGATATTGAATGTTTTTAGTGCCGAGGCAAATGGCATTACGCCAACAAGTGTCCAAACCAGCGGGCAATGATTTTACTTGACTCCGGCGAGATTGTGTCAGATGACGAGGAAGATACCGGACCGGTTTTTGACGATGATGAGGAGCATGCAGATGAGGGTGAACTGCTCGTATCCAGACGAGTTTTGCTAACTCAGGAACCAGTCAAGGAGGAGGAACAGCGGGAAAACCTTTTTCATTTCCGATGTGTTGTTCAGGGAAAGGTGTGCAGGCTTATCATAGACGGATGAAGCTGCACGAACGTTGCTAGCACTATCTTGGTGGAGAAATTGAACCTTGTCACTCGGAAACATCCACAGCCATACAGCCTTAGGTGATTAAACAATCAGAGGCAGCTGAAGGTTACTAAGCAGGTTTCAATGCCTTTAGCCATCGGCCGATACGAGGACGAAGTGGTGTGCGATGTGTTACCCATGGAGGCCGGCCATATATTACTCGGGAGACCATAGCAGTATGACCGGAGGGCAGTACACGACGGCTTTACCAACAAACATTCCTTCGAATTCAAGGGCCAGAAGGTTACTCTTGCACCTTTATCTCCTCGCGAAGTTTACTTGGACCAACTTAGACTCGAGCAGAACAGCAAAGGAAAATCCATTGTGAGTGATCTTCCAAACACCTCTTCCAATAAATCTGAGAGCGAGAGTCTGAGGAAAACCCAGAAAATGGCCATTGAGAGTGAACCCGGGAGATCAAACCATTCTTTATTTGTGAGGCCGAGTGAGATTAAATACGCCTTGCTTTCTAGGCAGCCTTTCATTCTTCTCTTGTTTAAGGATGCTTTGACTAGCATTTCTGACCCAGAGCCGGTTCTTCCGAGCAGTATTTCATCTGTTTTGCAGGAATTTTCCGATGTGTTCCCGGAAGACAACCCATGCGGCTTACCACCGATCCGAGGGATCGAGCATCAGATTGATTTTGTACCTGGAGCTTCATTACCGAACCGTCCAGCTTACAGAACCAATCCACTTGAAACAAAGGAGCTTCAAAAGCAGGTTGGTGAGCTTATGGAAAAAGGCTACATCCGGGAAAGCATGAGTCCATGTGCGGTACCTGTTTGGCTTGTACCGAAAAAGGACGGAACCTGGAGGATGTGCGTAGACTGTCGGGCCATCAACAACATCACAGTTAAGTATCGCCATCCCATTCCCAGGTTAGATGATATGCTTGATGAGTTACATGGGTCTAGTGTGTTTTCGAAAATTAATTTGAAAAGTGGTTACCACCAAATCCGGATGAAGGAAGGTGATGAGTGGAAAACCGCTTTCAAAACTAAACACGGTCTGTATGAGTGGCTTGTCATGCCATTCGGTCTTACTAATGCACCCAGCACTTTCATGCGTTTAATGAACCATGTCCTTAGGTCTTTCATAGGTATCTTTGTTGTTGTGTATTTCGATGATATTTTGATTTACAGCAAGACTCTAGATGACCATGTATCGGACATTTGCGACAGGTTCTAGAAGTGTTTAGGCAAGAAAGGCTTTTCGAAAACTTTAAGAAATGCTCTTTTTGCACAGATAACATGGTCTTTTTAGGTTTTGTGGTGAGTTCACATGGCATACAGGTGGACGAGGAAAAGATTAAGGCCATCCTGGATTGGCCAAGCCCTAAGACGGTTGTAGAAGTCTGAAGCTTTCATGGCCTAGCCGGTTTCTACAGGCGATTTTTTCGGGACTTCAGCACCATTGCCGCACCACTAACCGAGGTCATCAAGAAGAACGTGGGCTTTAAGTGGGAACAAGCCCAAGAGGATGCATTCCAGCTGCTAAAACACAAGCTTACTCACGCCCCTTTACTTGTTTTACCAGATTTTCTCAAAACTTTCGAGATTGAATGTGATGCTTCTGGTGTAAGTATAGGAACCGTACTGATGCAGGAAAGGAAGCCGATTGCTTTCTTTAGTGAGAAGCTTGGTAGAGCCACGCTGAACTACCCGAGTTATGATAAGGAGCTTTATGCCTTAGTCCGCGCACTTCAGACCTGGCAGCACTACCTTTGGCCGAAGGAATTTGTGATCCACACCGACCATCAGTCTCTCAAACACCTTAAGGGACAACAGAATTTGAATAAGAGGCATGCTCGGTGGGTAGAGTTCATAGAGACGTTCCCTTATGTAATCCAGTACAAACAAGGCAAAGAGAATGTGGTGGCTGATGCCTTGTCCCGACGCTATGCACTGATTTCAACTCTTGACGCCAAGATCCTTGGGTTTGAGATGATCAAGGATGCCTATGCCACCGACCCAGACTTTCAGGAAGTCTTTCTTTCTTGTGAAAAATTCGCTTATGGCAAATATTTCCGAAATGATGGATTTTTGTTCTATGAGAACCGACTATGCATCCCTAACTCTTCATTGCGAGATTTGCTTGTCAGGGAAGCACACAGTGGGGCTTTAATGGGACATTTTGGCGTGGCCAAGACCCTTCACATCTTACAGGACCACTTCTTTTGGCCTCATATGAAACGCGATGTGGAACGGATCTGTGGCCGGTGTACAACTTGTAAGTTTGCCAAGTCCAAAGGCCAAAATCAAGGTCTGTATTCCCCTTTACCCATTCCTACCGAACCATGGACGGACATTTCAATAGATTTTGTTTTAGGTTTGCCTAGGACTCAGAAAGGAAGTGATTCGGTCTTTGTTGTGGTAGATAGGTTTTCGAAAATGGCCCATTTCATACCTTGTCATAAAACCGATGATGCATCGAACATAGCAGATTTGTTCTTTAGGGAGATTGTTCGATTGCATGGAATGCCTAGGACCATAGTCTCGGATAGGGATACAAATTTTTTGAGTTACTTTTGGAAAACTCTTTGGTCTAAGTTATGAACGAAACTTTGTTTTTCCACTACTTGTCACCCGCAATCAGATGGTTAGACCGAGGTGGTCCATAGGACTCTTTCCACCCTTTTGCGTGCTGTGATTAAGAAGAATATTAAGTCTTGGGAAGATTGCATGCCTCATGTAGAATTCGCTTATAATCATGCTGTGCATTCTACGACCTTATTCTCACCATTTCAGCTCGTTTATGGTTTTAATCCACTTACACCTCTTGATCTAACTCCTTTACCTATGAGTGAGCGTGTAAGTATGGATGGTAAGAAAAAGGCCGAGCTGGTCAAGTAGATGCACGAAAAGTCAAAGCAGAACATTGAACGCAAGACGGAGCTGTACCGAAAGCATGCAAACAAGGGCCAGAACGAGAAAATATTTGAACCAGGCGACCTTGTGTGGATTTACTTGAGAAAAGAACGGTTTCCGGAGGAAAAAAAAGTCCAAACTCTTGCCCAAAGTGGACGGACTTTTCACTGTTTTGGAGCGGATCAACAACAATGCCTACAAGATTGATCTCCAAGGTAAGTATGCCGTGAGTTCTAGTTTTAATGTGGCTGACATTATCCCTTTTGTTTCAGATGGACCAGACTTGAGGAAGTCCTTTTCAAGAGGGGGGGGGGGGATGATGTGATCATGGACCCAGAGGCACAAGTGGAGGTTCCGGAATCAGCCTTAGTCGTTCCGGAGGGTCCTTTAGCGCGGTCCAAGACCCGGAAGCTTGCTGGAGCTGTTCGGAGTTTGCTTGAGGTAATCAGGAACATGGAGGTTCATGGCCGGGTCAATGAAGATCAACTTACACTTGCCATCTTGACCTCAGTATCGTACCAGGAATCGGATTGAGGTTTAGCCGGCGTGTAAGTTCATGGTACTCTTTTTCCAGTGCTCGGTTTTGTCTCAATGGGTTTTTCGGGTGGAGGTTTTAACAAGGCTATGGGCTTACATTCCTTTCCCGGCCCAAACTCATGAAGAATTCCAAGAGTCATCTCAGCTGGCAGTCCAAGAGTCAGTCAACGTAGTCAAGGCAGCCGAGGAGTCAGTCCAAGCTTTATTTATTTCGGTCTTAACTTCATTTAATAAAATTGTCTTTACCGAGTATGGCTTTTCGCCTGCTCCTTCCCTTATATAAACGATGTAGAGATCCCAGATCTTATTCATTCACTTTTTTTTCTTAATAAAATTTCTTAGAGAATTCTCTCTTTTGTTCTTCGTGAACTTTTTCTGATTACTTGGTGGTTAGCCAATGGTTCGTACCCATTGCATAAAAGTTACATTATGTATATTTTGTTATGACTTGCTAATAATATTCTAAGATTCTAGTGATTGCTATCATTCTTCACGATCTGATTCCAATGGTGCTTCTGAGATTCTAGTGATTCCCTACTCCCTAGTTCTTGTTGTTTAGTTAACTAAATCGTGAAGATTTCATTTCTAAAGAAATTTAAGCTTACATCCCTACGGCTAGCTCACTACAAAATCAAAGTCGACTACAATGTCATTTAATTATTGGTGTTCCTCTTTCTCTTGCTCATTCTTCTAAGCCACTGAGCTTGTTTTCTTTTTCTTTTCTTTTTTGTCTGAAATTTTGAGCAAAGATAGGAGGTTGTGTATCATTAAGATAGAAAGAGGTGCTACTCTTAATTCACTATCGTGAACTTGCAGGCGGTCTTGTTGCAAACAACAACAAAGCAGACCATTCTAGGCGGGGCAACATGACAAGATATAGTTCAGAGAGATGGGTGGGTGACCGTTGTGGACCAAAACCTGGTTCTAAAAGTTAACATGCAAAAAATGAGGTAACAGGTTGGAGAACCAGAAACTGAATTTTAGAGTATCAAGCATGAGATGAAGAAAAGAGTGAAAAAGTTACAAAAGACATAAGAACCAAGTTGTTTCCATTTTAATGTTCATGTTCTTAAGACTTATAACCTCGTGATATATAGATATGAAGATGTTCATGTCCTTTTTGTTCTATGTCAAACAGTTTTTGAATCTTTAAATATTTGAACCTAATATGAAAAGTAAAAATCATTTTCATTTGATCAAATTGGTTAAAATACAATTTAGGAGGGCATCCTTAAATTTGTAAACAATATTTCTAAAAAGTCAAAATTCTAAATTAAGGAAGCATTTATAAATAATTGGAAAAGGTTCATACAAATTTAGGAGTGTATTCTTTAATTAATAACCAAGAAACAAAAAAAAATGTCTTTCTAAAATTTGATGAATGTTTTCCAAGATTTCTCGAAGGATTTTCTTAAAAAATTCTTAAACCCCCGATAACTTTACAAAGATTTCTAATGGTTTAAGAAGCTTTTCGAACATTTTAGGAAGCCTTTATAATTTTTTAGGATCGCTTCTAAACATTAGAAAAGTTTTACTACAAATATTTATGAATGGTTTTATATATGTTTTCTAAGAGTTTCAAAACCTCTAGAAACTCTAAGAGGTTTACAGAGCAATTTCAGTGTTTTAAGAAGCTTTTGTAAACTTTTAGGAATAATTTCCTAAATGATAGAAAATTATTACTAAAAAGATTTATGAAGGCTTTCTTCAAATATTTATGAATTATGAATGCTTCCTAAGTGTTTAGAGAAACCTTTAAATATTAAATTGGTTTACAAAGTTTTCATAATGTTTTAAGAAGCTTTTCTTAACTTTTAGGAACGCTATCCTGAATGTTAGAGAAATCTTACTAAAAACATTTATGAAAGCATTTATAATTTTAGAAAGCTTTTTGAACATTTTAGGAAACATTCACACCTTCTTAAATGGTAGAGAATCTTACTAAACTTATTAATGAAAGCTTTCTTAATGGGGTTTTATGAATGTTTCCTAAGAATTTAGAAAATTCTATCAAATACTGAAGAGACTATTTACAAAGTATTACTAATGTTTTAGAAAAATTTTGAACATTTTAGGAACTTTTTAAAATGTTTAGGAACCGGTTCCTAAATGTTAGTACAACATTTTACTAAAAACATTTCTAAAAGCTTTCTTAAAAGTTTTTTTATGAATGCTTAATAGGAGTTTAGGAAATTTTAATAAATATATAAGAGGTTTACAAAGTTTTTGAGTTTTTCTAACATTTTAAAATATATTTCTAAACATATACAATGTGTTTCTAAACTTTTCGGAAAGCTTTCCTTAATGTATTGAAAGCTTTCCTGAAATTTTTACACATGCATTTCTAAAAATTTAGGAACCCCAACTCATTTTTCCATTATTATATAAAGAGAATATTACCACCATGTGCACTTTTTGAAAGTGTAATTGTCAAAAAGGCACTTTCTAAATCAGGTAGATTTATCTTACTTTGCTCCCATTTTTGGACTTTTTACCCTTCTTTTTCTTTTGCTTTACCAAAACGTACGGAACCCACTTAAATTCACTCATCAGCTTCTACACACTAAATCGCATGGAACTCATCTTAATTTATTAGTTTTCATACATTAAATCACACAAGATCTACATATATATATGCAACTATATAGATACACATGTAAATATGTACATATAATTATATAGTTATATCCATCTATAATATATGCATGTGGATATGCATATATATATATGTGTATCTATATAGTTATATCCATTTATACTCTATGTACGTGGATATGCATATATATATATATATATATATATATATATCTACATATTGTGTGTTCACGTGTATGATACTATATGGATATGTATGTGTATACATATATATCTATACAATTGCAGAGATATCTATATATTTGTGTCTACGTGGACGCTACTATATGGATACCTATGTGTTTATCACTAAACGACGAAAAAATTTAAGTTAAAAAATATAAAGTGGGTATCAAAGTATTAAGAAAAAAATTATATAATTTATAGTGTCAAAATAATTATTCAATATTTTTTTAAATAATTGTTAAATAATAACAAAAAATTATGGGGAGTGTGTGATATTAATATAATATTAAATAAAGAAATAATATAGATAAGTAAACAAAATGGTTAAAACAGTCATTTGTCTCCTCCAAATAGTAGAAAAGTATATCTTTTGGTAATTAAAACACAAAAATCCATTTTCTGGACATTAGATAACTCAAAAGTACTCCTAGTGGTAACACACTCTTATATAAATACACAAGCAAAAAATTCATATAAACAAACGTTTTAAAAAAATAAACACGGGGAATAACTATCTATGCGTCTCTCATGCTAATGTTTAGACTATCTCATCGTTCTTTTTCCAATACCAGCATTTCCCTTTAGCATCATCCCCACAAACTTACCATAATCAATCTTTCCGTCCTGTAAAATAAATATATATAACCCAGAAACTTTTTATCATCTGGACACATTAGTCTAGAGAGGAATGTGGAACAGAGTCATCATAAGTTATGTTACCGCTTGTTGCTGCTCGTCGATTGTTATGTAACCGCTTCCGTCATTGTCAACACTTTGAAACGCAGCGACAAGATGTTCAGAACCTAAGCAACGCATTCTTAAATTCATATTCTGAATTTATCACAGATTAATCGAACAAGGAGCTAGATTCTTTACTTTTTTTTATGTGAGTTCAGAACCTAAGCAATCATTCAAAAACAAATTCAACATTATAAAATTTGCAATTGAATTTGTCAACTTACAAGGGTACTATCAAGAGTGGCAACGAGGGTGAATTTCCCATTAGGAGAGAATTTGGCGAAGGAAACACCAGGAAATTTATCATCAATCAGAGTTGAAAGGGATATAACACAGAGACAATGAGTTTAATACACTGCTTTCGCAAAACACCTTTTTGCCTTTTATTAGAAATCACTTAGACAATCTCAAACGATCTGTCTAATCAGTTTTACACGACCTTGCACAGCAATTCGACACTGACCGATTCCTAATCTACCCGACCTAGCACAACAACAGTTGTGGAACTAGATTACAATCACTCACCAAAAACCCTAAACTCTAACGAAGTTTCTTGTGGTGATGCTCTCTCAAATCTTGCTCAGAACGGCTAACCCTACGGAGCTCATTTTCGTTGGAATATATACACCTTCGCCTTGTGTATATCTCCATTCCTTTTTCTGTTGGGATTCCAATCTCCCTTTTCTTGTTACGAAGATCCTCTTCCTTGCCTTGCATCAGTAGTGCCACGTAAGCATTCCTTCAGCATCCTACGTGTCACTTACGAACTTGAGTTATGCCCGCTCTTCCGTGCGTCACACATCTTGCCTTGTAAAGCCACGACTCTTACAATCTCCCCCTTTTTTATCTGAATGTGATACTCCAAGTTTTCCTGACAAAAAGAACAGCCAACACACACAAACTATCCAAAAACAATAAGGATATTCAATGAATCAACAGAGACGGACATCTCAACACATCAACAACCAGTCTACCATAAATCCAAATTGTTTCAAGTGAGCTTTAGGAGCACATGGTCCAAACCCAAAAGAAAAACGTCTCAAATAAGGTTCAAGCATAAAGCTAGAAAACACAGAGAAACATAACAACTTGAGTACATCTAGTTTCCAGCCCATTCATTTTCATCATCAGCGTTATCGCTATTCTCCCCCTCAGTTGACGCACCATCACTCTGCTCCCCCTCAACCGAACGATCCTCATCTCCATCGCGGTTTGCAGCAGGCACCGGACCTTGTGTTCGTAACTCAGCATATTCTCCCCCTGCTTGAGTTCACATTAAGATAAAAACGACAAAGAGTCAACCAGTGAATCAAGTGAGAGATACTTACCTCGGACCCGGAGCTGAACTCGTTTGAGCCACGTAGCTAGTTGTTCCAAATCAGCTGCAAGAGATGGAGCCGGCTGAGGTTCATCATCACCAGAGCCCTTTCCAGCTTTCGGATCCAAATTGATCTTGAGAGGAAAACCTGCGAGAGGGCGATCACCTCGATGTCCCGGAACCGTGTGCTGAAAGGATAAGAGTTGGAAAATGAGATTGGGAAACATCAGCTTGTTGTTCACCATCTCCGGAGTCCGAGCGGCAGTCAGAATTTGATCATACACCATCCGACCAAAGTTGAACTTATGTCCTTGCACAATGTAAGCGAGAAGATGGATGCGTTCCTTGACCATGGTGGTATTGTTCGTTGTCGGCATCCAGTTTCAGCAGCACAGCTTGTAGGGAACACCATGGAGAGGTACGTGTCGAGACCGAAAACCTTCCCACCGATGCTTACGACCTCCCGAAACACATTGGACAGCTTCATCAATGTTGATCTGTTCCCACTCACCATAGGGCAGCGAGTCATCGACCAGGAACATCTTGTTAATGATTTCCGGAGAAAACTCTAACATCAAGCCACGGATGTAAAGACAATTCGTGCCGTTGTGGTATTCCAAATCACCCAGGTTGGCATAAAATGCGTGGACAATATTCGGCTGATACGGTTCAACATCGAGGACAGTATAGATCAATCCAGCATCATCAATGATCTTCCGAGCACCCACGAGCTTTGGATCATCCAGAGGAAGATATTTTTGATTATGAAACGGTCGGAGGCGAAAGGAGACAAACCTGTCCTTGGCAGCCAGAGAGGAGAAGTTGTCGATAGGTCGCAAGCGAGGACGCGTAATTTCAGGATGCATGCGATCTCTCACCACTTGTTCACGGTGATTGGCGGAGTAACTCGCCTCACGGTCAAGATAAAGCAAGTGATGTGCCTCACGCGGATCCACAAAGTCATCAAGATCCTCAGCAGAATCTTCGTCCATCTCGTCACCAGCAGGTGGAGCGAAAGGATTGGAGAAATCCTCCGGAGAAGCATGCGATCCGTCAAACAGATGTTCGAACTCCTCAGCAGCAGAGGAACCATCATTGTCATCCTCGTCAGCACTCGGAATCTCAATGGGTGCTTTCCCAGAGCGAGATAGAGCCTTTCGTTTAGCTCGAAGACGCAGAAGGGCCTCGGCAAGAGTTTCCTCGTCATCTGGGGAACGGCGGTGTGAGGCGTCGATTGCGGAAGCGAGAAGCTTGGCGGTGGCTGAGCGAGTGTTGCGTGGCATTGTGACCCAAGAGAGAGAACAGAAGCGGCACGAGACGGTAGCACACGATTAGGGTTCGTGACACACGAAATGTCACCCACCACTTTTTAAAGGATCGCGGGAAAGAACCCTAGCTAAACACTCAGCCCACAGTTAGTGTAACACATGGGCCATAAGCCCAAAACAAGTGCAGAAAAAAAAATGCTCACAAATGCTGATAAGTGACGAGAAAACCCAACATAGATGGCTAGACGCACGTATGTACAAGGATAATAGATATGAGGACCCCATGCTAGAGATTGAAACACATCGCATCATGAGTGACACAAGCTAAGGATATCACCAACCTTGAGCCAGGCGTTGTGTGTGAGATATTAGACACAGAGGTTTCATCCAGGGAGGGTGGTGCAACACATATGAACAGAGATCAGTGTTTAACAAACAATTCGCTCTCTGGGTGGAAGTGTGTGGCATGCCCTTAGCCAAGGAGCCTTCACACACTCCATCATCTGTCCAGCGGCTTTCCCTTTTTCATTCACTTCATCCAAAAAGAGTTGTGTTTGATCGAAGTATACATGAGAGCATTGTCAGGTGTGCACTTCAGCCATCACAGTCGAATGGTCCTACCTCAGCAGGAAACCATCGAGAGTTACCCAACCAGACTATGTGCAAGAACATCATAGTGCTGCATTCCCCCAGCTGAGGAGCATTCACACTTACTCAATATGATTGAGACACCAGACTATGTGCATTTTTTTTTTTTTTATTCTTGTCCACGCTGATGGTAAGTCTCGGTGATCACTGCTGTCCTAACTTTGTGCAGCTTTCTCAGCCGAGTAGCTTTCACACACGCCACAAAAGAACATCGAGAACAGGCAGGTAGTTAAGAACCATCCTCACCTTGGCATGTGCTCTCACATCGACTTCCCCGATCATGTCAGTGATCAGTGTCAGACTTAAAGTGTGGTGACACCTTAGTCCAAACTGAGTAACAATCATACCGGGACACATCTCCTCACATGCAGATACTTAGAGTCCAGGAGAGCTGCTCAACAAATGATTTACCAAGAGAGAAAAAAACAGTGATTTCTGTACAACACAAATAAACTTGAACCTCGCACCACCTCCTGCGTAACACGCAAACTTAGAACTCACACACACCTAAGGCCTTTCGCAGTCGAAGAAAACTGTTCAGGTCTAAAGGTTTTGTGAAGATATCAGCTAATTGATACTCGAATGCAACATGTTCAATAACAGCAAGTTTATCCTCTACTAAACTTCGAACAAAGTGATGCCTAGTATCAATATGTTTTGTGCGTGAGTGTTGAACAGGATTTTTTGTGAGATCAATTGTACTTTTATTGTCACACTTAACAAGGAAAGAGTCAGAAGCTATACCATAGTCAGCAAGCATTTGCTTCATCCAAAGCAGTTGGGTGCAGCTGCTCCCCAATGCCACATATTCAGCATCGGCAGTTGACAAGGACACGCAATTCTGCTTCTTACTGTGCCAGGATACCATGTTGTTCCCCAAGAAAAAACATCCGCCTGAAGTGCTCTTCCTATCATCCAGACACCCAGCCTAATCTGCATCACAAAAACCAGCAAGATTAACATTAGTTTCCTTCGTGTAATGTATGCCATAATCCAGAGTTCCTTTGACATATTTGATCACACGCTTGACTGCATTCAAATGTGACACACGAGGTGATGCCTGATAGCGAGCACATAATCCAACACTCAGACATATGTCAGGTCGACTAGCAGTAAGGTACCTATCATGGCACGGTACAGCTTCTCATCTACATGCTGCCCTCCTTCATCCTTGGACAGTTTGTTTGTAGTGCTCATAGGGGTGCTAGCACTTTTGCTTGTCTGCATTTCGAACCGTCTCACTAAATTCTTGGAGTAAGTGCTTTTGGAGACAAAAATGCCATCTTGAGTTTGTTTTACTTGTAATCCAATGAAGTAATTCAACTCGCCAACCATGCTCATCTGAATTTCCCAGGTCATTGTTACCACGAACTGATCAACCAGGCTTTGTTGTGTGGCACCGAAAATTATGTCATCGACATACACTTGAACTATCAGAATATCTCGGCTCATGGTTTGGATAAACAGTGTCTTGTCCACACTTCCTCTCTGAAATCCTGCTTTCATCAAGAACTGAGCCAGCCGTTCATACCAAGCTCTTGGAGCTTGTTTTAGACCATAGAGTGCTCGCTTCAGCTTGTAGACATGGTTTGGGAATTCAGGATCCTCAAAGCCTTTGGGTTGAGCTACATATACTTCTTTCTGAAGCAGACCATTCAAGAATGCGCTCTTCACATCCATTTGATAGAGAGTGATTTTCAATTTGCAGGCAACCCCAAACAAAAGTCGAATTGATTCCAAACGAGCAACTGTAGCAAACGTCTCATCAAAATCAATTCCCTCAATCTGACAGTAACCTTGTGCAACCAGACGTGCCTTGTTTCTGATAACATTGCCTTCCTCATCAGTCTTATTTTTGAATATCCACTTAGTCCCCACAGTGTTGACATTAGGTGGTGGTGGCACTAAGTCCCACACATCGAGTCGCACAAACTGTTCCAGTTCTTCGTGATATGCAGCAACCCAGAAATCATCCTCTAAGGCTTGTTGAACTGTGGCGGGCTCAGAGAATGATATGAAGCAGGCTAGCTTGACCATAGCTTTGAAATCCATCTTTTTGTTTCTGGTTTGTCGCTCACCAAAGACGTCACCAATGACATCATCAGAGGAGTGATTCTTGTGAACAACCTCTTGATCTACAGTATGGTCAGATGCAGCATTAGGTTCGTCACCCTCGATAGGTTCTTCATCATCCTGAGTCTCGATGTGTGACACACTGTTGTCAGAGGTACCATTCTCTTCAGATATGACTTCTTCAAGGATGCAGATGTTCTGATCATCAAACACAACATTTATGCATTCCCCCACCATCTTAGTCCGATAGTTATACACTCTGAATGCTCTACTGTTTACTGCATACCCCAAGAACATCCCGGTGTCACTCCTTGAATCGAATTTCCCAAGATTGTCCTTATCATTGAGAATATAGCAGACACACCCAAAGATGTGAAAGTAGCTCAGATTCGGTGTTTTGCCATTCCATATTTCATATGGCGTGGATTTGGTTCCAGGCTTGACGTACACACGGTTGATGATGTAACACGCTGTGTTTATGGCTTCAGCCCAAAATCGCGGTGCCACATTATTTCCATGTAGCATGGCTCTGGCCATTTCTTGGAGTGTCCTGTTTTTTCTCTCCACTACGCCGTTCTGTTGAGGAGTCCGGGGTGCAGAATATTGGTGTCTGATCCCCTGGCTTTGACAGAACTTTTCAAAGGCATCATTCTGGAATTCACCACCAGGATCACTTCGGATCTGAATGATCCCGCCTTTGTCTGTTTTCAGCTGCAGCGCAAGTATCTTGAAGCTTCCAGTGGCATCAGATTTTTCTCTCAAGAACCTGACCCATGTATATCTCGAGAAATCATCAACAAGTACGAAGATGTATTTCTTCCCATTAATGCTCTCAGTCTGAATTGGTCCCATGAGGTCCATGTGAACTAACTCAAGAATTCGTGACGAACGTATCTCACTTAGGGGTTCGTGTTGAACTTTTATCTGTTTTCCCTTTTGACACGCTGCACAGACGGTATCCGTGGAGCTCTGAAGGTTCGGTATTCCCCTTACAACTTTTGCCTTCACCAGTTTACTCAATCCCTTGACATTCATGTGTCCTAGCCGTTTATGCCACAAATCCAACTGTGATTCACGAGCTGAGAGACACTTGTTTGAAGCACTCCACATGTAGCAATTGTTTCCAGACCGTATGCCATACAGAACCATGTTTCCATTTTCATCCAACGCTTGACACTCTTTAAGTGTAAATAGCACCTTTAAACCCTCGTCACAAAGCTGACTAACACTGATAAGATTTGCCTTTAAGCCATGTACATAATACACATTGACCAGTTGTGGCTGTTCTTCACCACAGAGATTTCCAACTCCAAGGATTTTTGCTTGTCCTCCATCACCGAAGGTAATCTGTCCTCCTTTAACTTTCTGCAGTTGGTCAAAGCTTTCAAGGTCTCCGGTCATGTGTCTCGAACAACCACTATCAAAATACCATGCACTCTCTGTTTCACCATTTGTTGAAGTATAGGCAACATTGCTCACTATTTCTGGAATAGTGGTTGTGGTCCTAGCAAAGTTGCACACGACAGTTTCCTCAGACAAGTCCTTTTGAGAACCACTAGCCATCACTTGATCCCCATACAGAATTCGTTTGTCAACCCAAACCTTACCAAAATGCCTTGGTTCTGGATAACAATGGTGTTGGCTCCAGGCTTTTCTAAGAATTTTCTTGAGTTTGAAGCATTTCCTTTTTATATGGCCGGTTTTGTGACAAAAGAAACATGATCTTTTCTTTCTACCTCCTCTGATCGGCTTGACATTTGTACCTCCTCTCAGGCAAGTGGTCTCTTCTTTTGTGTCAGTAGTCACAGCGTTCTCTATTGCTTGAGTTTTTTCAGCAAACTCCTTTGACAGTTCACTAACAGATGTTCCTCCATAAACAAAACCCGGAATTGGCCCAGCTTGTTTAGTGGGACGATCCACCAGAACTCCTCCTGAATATCCCAGACCCCAATTCTTCTTCGGAGGTTGTCCTGCACACAGAATCTTGTCCAAGGACTCAGCTCCAGTGTTGAGCATCCTAATCTTTTTATGATTCTCAACCAGCTGACTTTGCAGATCTCTTGCCTTTTCCTTTCAAAACTCACAACTTCCCTCAGATTGTCAAGTTTATCTTCAAGAGCCTTCCTTCTTTCTTGCTCTTTAGTTAACTCATCCCTCAAGTGCAAGCCCACTTCACTGTTCAGATTAATCGACTTGTCAGATTCATTAACTGATAGAGCCGTTCGTTCCATCTCAAAGATGTTCAGTTGTGCTTTCATTAGTGCCTTGTCTTTCACTAACTGAAGGTTTTCGGTACTCAACTTCACCCAGTTGTCGTATAGTTTTCGGTACTCAGCCTTGGGATCTATGTCATCATCTTCTGACTCAGACTCTGAATCTGTATGCAGAGGTTCAGGTTTCTTCTCATCTTTAACAGTCAGAGCCATAAAGTTCAGCATAAGGTTTTTGGTTTCTGGTTCTTCCTCCTCATCAGTGTCAGAATCTTCGAACACAATCATGGATTTGTCTTTACTTTTCAGGTTGTTAGGACATTCGGCCCTAGTATGTCCGAATCCTTTACACTCGCCACACTTCAATTCTTTCCTCTTGGTCAATGGGCAGTCACTCCTGAAATGACCAAAACCTTCACACTCATGGCACTGAAGATCTCGTTTCTTTCCAAGACGGTCACCTTCGGATCTCTTGTAATTTCCTCGATCTGAATCTGCTATTTGATCCTTGGTGAACCGATTTTGCCCCTTTTCAACTCTTTTGAGCATCTTGTTGAAATTCTTAGCCAGAAGACTTAGGTTTTCTTCCACTTGTATCATCCTTTTATCTTCATCAGTAACAGTGAAAGCAATACTTTTCTGACCACCTTTTTGATCATCTGTTGCCTCCATTTCTTCTGCCTTAAGTAGTCCAACAAGTTTGTCAAACTTGAGATTGTCTGTATCTATGGAATACTTCACAACAGTTTTGTGAGCTGCAAATTTCGGAGGCAGACATCTAAGCAATTTCTTGACCAGTTTCTTGTCCTTGTACGTTTTCCCAAGGACGGCAGCTTCATTTGCAATAGTGCTCAGCTTGGTAGTGAAACTCGCAACAGACTCATCCGGACTCATTTTGAGGTTCTCGAATTCAGAAGCCAAATGATCAATTCGAGTCTTCTTAACACTTGTATCGCCTTCAAAATGATTCACCAGAGTATCCCAGGCTTCCTTTGCTGAATCACACCCTTGAATGATGCCAAATTCATCCAGATCAACCGCAGCAAAGATAGCAGAAATAGCCTTAGAGTTGAACTTCGAAAGATTTTTTTCAGTCTCAGTCCAAGTATTCTTGGGTTTTGGAATCTGAGTTTTCTTTCCATTCTCGTCCTCAGACACAACTGTTGGATACTCCCATCCTTGTTCAACAGCTGTCCAAGCGTCCTCATCAATGGCCCTGATGTGATGTCGCATACGAGCTTTCCAATGACCAAAGTTCCCTGCACGAAGAATCAGTGGCTTATGCACAGCAATCAACTCCTTGGATGTCTCCATGAGTTCCACAGCCTCCACAGAATCTAAACCTGATATAGATCCACTGATCTAGAGAGGCAACCCGCTCTGATACCAAATGAAAGGGATATAACACAGAGACAATGAGTTGAATACACTGCTTTCGCAAAACATCTTTTTGCCTTTTATTAGAAATCACTTAGACAATCTCAAACGATCGGTCTATTCAGTTTTACACGACCTTGCACAGCAATTCGACACTGACCGATTCCTAATCTACCCGACCTAACACAACAACAGTTGTGGAACTAGATTACAATCACTCACCAAAAACCCTAAACTCTCACTAAGTTTCTTGTGATGATGCTCTCTCAAATCTTGCTCAGAACGGCTAACCCTACTAAGCTCATTTTCGTTGGAATATATACACCTTCGCCTTGTGTATATCTCCTTTCCTTTTTCTGTTGGATTCCAATCTCTCTTTTCTTGTTACGAAAATCCTCTTCCTTACCTTGTATTAATAGTGCCACGTCAGCATTCCTTCAGCATTCTACGTGTCACTTACGAACTTGTGTTATTCCCGCTCTTCTGTGCGTCACACATCTTACTACCTTGTAAAGCCACGACTCTTACAAGAGTCTTCAAGCAGGTTCTTTCTTTTCCCATCCCAGATTTTGCAAGAACTATTGTTGCTTGCCGAAACAATCAACGAACCGTTCTGATTGAAGTGAGCTTTATTCACGCGGACGCACTTGTCCGTTTTCACCTCCCAGATCGAAATCATTTAGCCGAACGAACCAGACACAATCAGATTCGACAGAAGATTGAGATTGACGCAGAAGTCAAAATTGGTGTGGGCCTCTAAGCACCTTAGGGCAATAGCGTCTCAGATTTGAAGCTGCAATGCAATCATCGGAAGTGGACGAAGTGTAGTGCGAATCAGAGAACCAAGCTAGATCGGAGATGCCACTAGCGTGACCTTTGTATCGATGAATAAGAGTGATCGCCGACCAGAGGATCATGGAAGGGAAGGGTTTGCTTAGTCGTGTTTTCTTAGTTTAATGAATGCTAGATTTGTCAGATTGAAAAATAGAAGCTCTATTTGAGAAGATTTAGTTTTTTTGGGGCTATTTTTGAGAATTGTCCATTAATAAAAATGTGGTCATTTAAATGTTTTTGTTGTCGAATAAGAAAATAAAATCAGGATTTGTTTCGATTTTTTCCGCACATTTGCACTCTTCCTGCATTCCAAAGACAGGTTCATGTGCTGCGCCTGCGACAATGAATTATATGATGCTTAGACCATCCTATCAAAGACTAGAGATATCATCATTTTTTCAAACTGGACATCAGATACTCTATACATAACACATACGAAAGACCAAAAGATGAATATAAAACACATTGTGTTAGAGCAGCCCCACAGTGCAATTTCCCTTACACCAATGTTGTTTTGCACCTTCAATCTTCATCACCATTTGTTAACTCGAATGTTCCACAACTGTTTTAGCTCCCTACTTTAAAAAAAACCGCTTCCGAGGAACCCCCTGCAAGTATTCCTCAGATTCAGCATCAAAAACACAATCCTCATCTGAAAATTCCAAGTAATGAGGGAGTTTTCCTTACCAGATTCCTGATGGCTTCTTGCTTTCCTCCCTGAATATGGAAACAACTTCTCAGTTATTGTTCAAAACAACCGTAAACGAGTAACCAATAGTTTAAGAAGCACCATTGGAAACAATTTTTTACCGCGATTTTCCAGAGAAGGCATCGTTGATTTGGTCAGGGGTTGGCCTTTCAGAGTACGTTGATATTAAGATGTATTTTTCCTTCCCATTTTCCTCATTCACCCTCTTGTAAAGCTCATACCGATAAGGATAAGACATCCTGACAAAATTCAAGTAAAAATATTCAGAATGAATAGACAATGTATGTGTTTTTCTTGATAACTTTGTTAAGAAACTTTATATAGCTAATGACCGAACAACCGTACCTTAGGGCGCCCATAATCGGGTATTGTGTTCCGGCATAATAGAGAAGCCGGAATTCATAGCAGTTGTCAAACGTTAAAGCATATTCCAGCCTTTTCTCCCTGCCCATTGTCTGAGAAACGAAGAAAATGATAAGCAACGTCGTAACCTTCATATCAGATGGTTTAGGGAATAACTGTTGTGTGCTTACTTGCATTATGCCACTTGAAGCGGGTAAGTCCTGAATAATAATGTATATATCAAACATGTAACCCACATGAGATGACAATGTTACCAGATAGTCTCTCTATAAATTATGCAAACAGAAAATGTACCTTGAGTTTAGGATTGATAAGCACAACTGGCCTCTTCCCAGCAGCAGTAGTCATCGCTTGTAGGTCCTAACAAAAGGATGAGTTTAATACGTTAAAGTGCATGACGAATCTACCATTTCAAGCTCCTTACATCTATAATGCAGTTTCCAACGGCGTTTTGTGGAGCCACTAAGATGAACAAGTCGTCTTCGTCATCAACTTCATTACCACCTGTAATCGCAAAAACAGGTTTGTTAATATGTGCCTCAAAAGAATAAAGAGCAGCATAATGTATATTAATTGTATCCAAAAAAATATATCCATCTTGATAGCATAACAAGTTTGATTCTGAAGCTTGGTGCATTTTTTGTAACATTCTCTTGTTACCAAACTCATGAGACACCGAGAGGTATTTCTTAAACATGGTTTCGTCTATCTATTTTGAAAAGTACTCGGTAAGTACTCGGTTTCGAATATTACCAATGGCACCAAGCTTGACGAAAGTTCCCAAAGTTTCATCATCACCCCAGTCCATATATTCTAAAATCTTTCGAGTGCCTGCTAACTGTAGTGGCATCCCAGCGAGTGCACCTTCCCCCATTGAACCTTGAACACAAACCTTCAAGAGGAAAGAAGCTGAATGAACAAGAATTTTAAAACAGTATACAAGTGACATCACTTAGCCTTCAAAATCTTGTCTACCTTCACTCTTTTTCCATCATCAGCGAATGACAAGGCTAGAGTTCGAACAAGTTCCATCAAGGTTCCTATCCGGTAAACATCCTAAGTATCACAAAAGCTCATGATTATTGATAAAATATATGAATCTTCAGAAACCATGTTAATGATTAACTTACCATTTCTGGATTTAGCTCAGGGATATTTATGTCCACCTATTCATTTGATAACATAATCATTTCCAGGCAAAGAACTGTTTTTAAGTATTGTGAAATAAAGACGACATGCGACATTGCAAATAGATTGGTGCGGATTAGCCTCACCCGAAGACGGGTGTTTCCATCCTTGATAGATCTAATTGTGGCTTGCAGCACATCTTCATAAAAATAAGACCTGATATCCCTCGAATGAGGAATGTTATTCAATCTTGTTGGTATCCCTCTCCAGTTATCCTGAATAAAAAAATGTTACATAGCATATATAAGAACATCTCCAACTTCCTGCTACTTGCTAGCTGCAAAGATAAGTATTATTCAAGGACCTGAACAGCAGATGCTTTATCTGCAGGGACCTGGTTCATTATTAGCAACGCTTGCATAGAGCGGTAACCAAATAGAAGTTAAAAAACAATTAAACGGAGTAATTTACTCCCAAATGTAAAAATTGGACACAAAATCTAAAAGACACTAGAAAGTTCATGGATCTATTTTTCTATGTTGGTGTGGCCATCAAACTTGTATGAGATCAAAATTCTAATTGATTATATGGAAGCAAAGAGACAGATTACTCAAGAAAGTATTTTCAAAATGACCTAGAGTAGAACACAGCACGACAAAAAGTTATGATTACAAAGATTGGGAAAACTCATCTTGAACTGGTAAACACTGACCCTGCTATCAAGAACTGCACCACGAAAACAATTTTATAAAAATGTGTGACTACTTGCCAGTCCGTATCATTCTTTTTAAGCGTATCTGAGATAGTAGAGTTTGTGTCTCCTCGAAAACCACTTCTTTTGGCCTGTTTGCATCAATCTGTGTTCGAAAGAGATGATACCAAACCAAAAAGATCATTGATGGTATCTCAATACTTCATAGAATCAAAAAGTAAGAGACGAAAACAGAACTCGTAATACCTTGATCATAACATCTGAGTATGCAGAAATAATGGCTTCAGAATTTTGTTTGTATATTAGCAAACGTGCTTTTACCTGCAAATAAAACAAACGCATGAGCTTACAGTTGAAATGGTATTTATGGATTTATTGAGAAAGCAAGTAACAAGTCCAAAAGATGAACCTTCTCTTCTTTATCATCAGGGCGTGTAAGCAGTCTCGCTTTAATTTCGTCCGATTCAGGAGGGTAACTTTTAATATGATAAATTTTTCCAGTCACTGGATCTAACCTTCTACCAACACATCTGTCGATTAGAATTTCATCAGGAACCTGTCATTAAGATTGGCATATAAGCAAAGAAACATAGCCATGCAATAAATGGATACCATATGCAATAAGAGCAATTTGCACGTACATCTAATAAGAGAAAAATGTCGGGCTTGACGTTCAGTTTATCCAGACTTTGCGCCTGCGCAAAAGTCCGTGGAAAGCCATCGAGAAGCCATCCGTTCTTTTTAGCGTCTTCACGTGATAATCTTCTTGCCACCATCTAGAAATGTAGTAGATGTCAGAGGTAGAAAGATAAACTAATACATAAGCAGGTAAGTTAAAATCATTACCGCTATTACGATCTCGTCCGGAACCAAACTACCCGAATTCATGAACTCTTTTGCTTTCTTTCCGATTTCTGTCCCGGATGACACCTCTGCCCTCAAGAGATCCCCCGTTGATATGTGCACCAAACCAAACTGCATGACAAAGAAACAGAAATCTGGTTAAAACTCGAAATACTAACATCAGAAACATAGGAGTCTTTTCTTACAGCAAATGTGCTTTCTATTTAAAAGATGCTATGGAACAATCAATATTCAAGGAAAAATTAGGACCCTATGGATAGCAAGTAAGATTTTATGATTCACACCAAACATTTTATACACATTGTTTAGTATACTAGATAATTTAAATGCATATCCATCTTCACTGCACTCGAGAGAGAAGAAACCACGAGTCAGACCCCACATTAGACAAGAGATCATGGAATAGCATACACGAACCGTCTTATAAGACAAGTACGCACTCTGTTTATCCATTGCTCTGAGCTGCTTTACTGCTGTGTTAGTCTATGTTGATGATGTTTTTGTCGCTAGAAACAATGATGAGGCTATATTTGCTTCAAAGGACTAGTAACAGACGCATTTTTAGTTCAGGCTCCTCAGGTCATTAGGATGCTTTGTTCGTCTTGGTACCTAGAGCCTCAAAACGGAACTACTTGATGAGCAGAGGTCTACATAGCAATTCCAATGGTAAAGATGGCGAAGGTAAAACTACGAAGGGATTGAATATTACTATAGCTAGACCAGATATTTCCAATGTTGTAATCAAGCTCTGCTGCTCTTCCTTGTCACAACACAACACAAAAACATACAGCGATGTCACAGTTTCTGATTAAGCATCTTGTTTGCAAACAAAGATATCCTTCTCTTGTTATTCTTACTCTATGATTTCATACTGTATTACACAACGGCTTCACAGTTTCTTATTGGGCATCTTGTTTGAAAACAAAGAGATCCTTCTCTTGTTTTTCTTACTCTATGATTTCATATTGTAGATTCGTGGTTTCATGGAAGTCAAAGAAAGAGACAAACTGTTCATAGATCCTCCACTGAAGAAGAATACAGCATTGCATATTAAATTATTAACACAACCAAGTTGTGTATAACAGCTTTTAGACTAAGACTATAAACCATATTTTTGGGTATTTATTAGTACAATGGTTAAGTTAAACAGAGAGTGGTTAGTGAAAAAAATCACTCAATTAAAATAAGAATATTACCTTGTCAACAATGAGCTCACATTGAGTGCCTTTGCCTGAAGCAGGTGCACCAGAGATCATCACTTTCAGTGGCTCATCTACCGAACACCTAATCTATAAATTCCCAAACACATTCTCCAAATTGGACATGAAATTGAATCGGAACGAGAGGAAGCAGTAATTAGGGAAAAAAAAGGAACCTGATAAGTGGACGTGGAGAATGAGTGAGAAGACCGGCGGGGGATGACGGAGAAGGAAAGACGACTGCGGTAATGGCGGCGGATCGGTGATCGGAAAAGAGGTAGAGACTGAGACTGAGACGGAGAAAGCGATGAAGTGGAAACGGAGGAGCGAGACGGAGTTGAAAATAAATGAGCGGAACTAAGAGAAATAGACGCCATTGTTAAATCCTCTCCTTTGCTTTTCTCACCCTTTGGATGATCAAATACAAACTATTCCTGGAAATGGAATTTAACGGCCACCACACATATACTATGGCCAAATTTTAATGAAAAAAATATTGTGTTTTGGAGAAAGAAAATCTCAAATGTTTGTCGTATCCGTTATGGGTTGTTTCTTTCTTCTTTTTTTTTTTTTTTTTTTTTTAAACTAGAAGGTTCGGTTTGTTCTTTTGGTTTTAGGATTTTAGAGAGTAGATTCCCATTTGGAATTAAATTTTATATCGGTTTTTGCGCGGTTTGGTTTTTAATAATTTTGGGCGGTTTGGATTGTATACAGTAAAACCTCTATAAATTAATAATGTTGGGACCATGATATTTTATTAATTTATCGTGATATTAATTTATCTATGAAAAAATTTGTTTTCTGTATATAATTTTTTAAAAATTTCTTTGGAATAATGTTATATTTTAAAATTTTTACAAAAATCTGATAATATAAATTATAATTAACAATCATAACTATCACAAAAAATAGTTTTTAACACCATATTGGATTGTCTATGTTAAAATATACATGTTCATAAATTAAAAATTTATAAGAAAATTATGGCTACTATCAGTATTATTGATGATAAAATTGAAAATAATATTACAATACATTTAAAAATATTTACAAGTAAGATAATCAATTATCACATCAAAAAATCATAATAAAATTTGAATGTATGTAGTAAAACAACATTAAGAGCTACTGATATAATAATTAGAGAAATGAGAACCAATGAAATTTCAACTTTAAGTAAAACCAAATACATTAGTCATATTTTAAAATATTATGTTTACATATATTTGCATAAATTTATATAATTATTAATTTATGTTCTTGTTGGGACCATATATTTACTTAAGAATTTCAAAAAAAATTATTATCTTATTATCTTATCGAATTTGATGCATTTTAACATTGGCCCGACTTGGGACCAGCAACATTTATTAATTTATAGTGATTATTAATTTATCAAGTATTAATTTATAGATGTTCTACTCTAGTTCGTTTTGGTTTTTGACAAAACTATCATTACATAAGTATAGAAAACTAGTAACTTTTAAATAACTACTAGATTTTACTAGATTTTACATCCACGCTACGCGTTGATAGTTTTTTAGTACTATATAAAATCATATTTAAGCAATCATATTTAAGCAGTTATATTTATTTAAATATAATTTATTGTAATAAAATTTATCAAAAGTAATTCAGTTTTAATCTCAAAATTTATATATAGCTTTTGAGATTTCAATGATCTTGTTTGTATTTTTATATGTGTTATTTAAAAAACATATTATTTTGTTGAACGCTTAACATTTTGTATACCAAAATCAACTTAAAATATAACAAATTAATTAAATAGTAATTAGTTAGTATTAACACAAAGATAAATACTATACATCACTTATTAGTCAAGAAAAGAAGTTTTTTTCATTAGTTGCCCTTGTTATATATGTTTTTATGAAAAATTAATAAAATTAATAAAATTAAAAATTATTCTATTTTTTTTAGCTAGTTTAGTCGATACAAATTTTTGATTTATTCTAAATTTAAAAATAAATTAATAAACACAATTTTTACTTTCATATATTTTTAGTAAATAAATATAAAATAACATTTAAAACTATTTTTAAATCACAAAGATCGATGAAATCTATATAAATTTTAGTCAATTTTATCTTAAATTGGTAAATACCAAACCTTTTGTCTACTAACATATTGTGTGATAACTTCTAAATGATTTTTTATTGACAACCAAGAAAGATAAAAAATTTCACCTTATTTTACTGTTTTAATGAATACAAATTATACTTGATAGCATTTAATTACCCTTTAATAAACTATTAAATTAATTTTTAATATATATTAAAATAGATTTCACAAATTTATTGTCACCTTTAAATTATATTTAAACCATCAATTATCTCCACATAATAATATATGTGTTGTTTTTTATGTTATAATAAATATTATTTTAAGTTGTTATATAATTTCAATTTGTAGAAATATTTTTAAATTCTCCAAATGCTTGTAAGTTAGTATACTAAAAAGATAACTTAAAACAATAACAAAATAATCAATTAATATTTAATAAAAATAATATTGACACGAAAAAATTAGTATACGTTTCTTTTCTAATAAAAGAAAATAAGATTTTTCATCATCTTCAATATTGTTCTTTTTATATCAGTTTTATAAGAAAACTGAAAAAATTAAAAATTACTTTTCTTCCTTAATTGACTGCATATTATTTTATATCTAAGTAATTTTATATTTTTTTTAAGAAATGTTCTTAATTTAATATTATTTAGTTTTTTTTTTGTTAATAAAAATTTAATACATAATTTCCTTATTCTTTATATATTTTATTTACAATAATATAATTTTTGGAAACTTTCTTAAATTTGAATGTTGGTGTGGACCAATAGAATTGCCCTTTTTTATCCTATGTAGACACTTTTAGAGGCATAGCTTTAAATTTTATCAGTATAAGATAGGATTTTGATTTTAGTATATTTAAATATATTTCTAATAATTAACTAAATGCATTATTTTTTTTTTATTTCAACTCATTCGATTAATATTATGGTTTCAAAAAATTTGATTTCGATTTTGTAACGGGTAATTCAGTATAAACATTTCTATTTCATTCATATTATTACTCTCTAAAACTTAAAATCTTATCAAGATGGTTTTAGCTTTAAATGAGTCCAAACATAATACTTTTAGTCAGGGCCAACCCAAAGTCATATGACGCCTAAAGCACACTTTAAAAATGATGCCTTTAATTAAAATAATTTTACAACATTTTTTTTTTAAATATAAATCAAAATCATTGATTTTTTGGCCTAAAACCGATTTCTTTAGTTTTTTTTTGCCTATAACAATTTTTTTTTTAAAAAATCAATCCTAAAATCAAATTCTTAAGGTCTAAAATTGAATTTTAAAAAAAATTTGTTGATTTATAATTAAACCCAATAATAAGCCCACAATTTTCTTGAGGATAAAGAGTGGATGATGACTCTTATTTATAAGTAAATTTTTTTTTCTATCTTTTTGGCTTCATTGATATGGGACAAAGTTTAATACATATTTTTTTTTACAAAAAAATTATGAGCTAAGAGATATTTCTAAAATAATAACCTAGATTTTTCTCTCCAAACTTTCCTTATTCGTCTCCTCCAAGCAACCTCAATCCTGGCCTCTACGGCCATGGGATTCACGCAGCCGGCAACGAATCCGGCCTCTACTCCCTGCTCAGCCTCTCCACCATCTCAGAAATCACCATGGTCTGGTCAACTAGCAAACAACCCAGTCTTCTGTTTCGTGCGACGTCGTCAACGGCATCGCTAAAGCCTCCATCCCAAAAGAAATCCTTACAAATGCTCAGCCTCTCTGGACAAATTATATTGTCGGCTACTTCATAGGCGACGCTCCCCACATAGGGAAGGTAAACGCCACTGTCAACAGAATTTGGTCTTCACAAGACAAACCCTCCAAAATTGATGCTCAATTCATCAACGCCAAAACGGTCCTTTTTAGGATCGATAACGCTCAGATCCGGGATCGAGTCCTTAAGCGTCACTTCTGGCACATATCGGACATTCCGCTGGTGGTGCAAGAGTGGAACCCGAGAACTTCATCCCATAAGCCAGATCTCTCCTCTATGCCCATCTGGGTGGACTTGCTTAATGTTCCAGATTCCTTATACACGGACAAAGGTCTAATGTTTCTTGGCAACCTCATTGGGGAAGCAAAGACGCTCCATCCGAATACAGAGCGCTGCATAAGACTCGATGTTGCTCGTCTTCTGGTGGTGGTTAACCTCGACAAACCACTACCCGAGAAAATATGTTTGGAATCAGATCCAGACATTGTCATCCCCATCAGTTATCCCTGGCTCCCTCCTCTTTGCTCACTGTGTCTGAACTGGGGTCATCTCGATAAAAAATGCGTACAACTGAAAAAGGGATCACTAATACAAGTTGAAAAACAAAGAGATCATATTCGTGAAAGTCCGATGAGGACTCCGCAAAGCCCTGCATCTCTGCAAGCTAAATTGGTAGAGGAAGATCCAATCTCTCTGGAAAATAATGCAGTGTCAGCTAAGTCAGTAGCATCAGAGGACCCAGCAAACAAGATTGGTTCAGATGAAAGGAAAGTAGAGACTACAGAGATAAAGGAAAGTGAACAGAGTCGACCAAATTCAGTGGTTACGGACTCTTCTGAAAAGACTCATTTCGAGGAAAAGTCTGTTAGGGAGACAGAAACACCATGTACAGAGGTCACAAAATCGAGCAGAAGATCTCCAGCTAAGCAGAACGAATCCGCTCTGCTACACAAAGATTCTCCTTCGCCTTCTAACTTCAACATCCTCGCTAATCTAGCTGATAATGAGGAAGAGTTGGAGGATGGAGAAATAGTGAGTAAAGACGGTGGAGACTTAACAGTGGATGAGCATGGTAAGGAAAATAAGGAGCTCCCTGAGGACCACCTTACACATAAGCAGAACGCTCAGACTGGTGATGCTAATAGGTCCAAACCAAAGGTCGCTAAAAAGCAAAATATCTCAACAAACAATAGACTTCTTTTCCAACCAAAGCAAAATAAGAAAGCTTCAGTAAGGAAGCATTGATGATCATGACGTCCTTTTTTGCGTAGAATACCCGTGGTTTTAACAAAATGCGCAAACATAATGTTGTTCGGTCTTGGGTACAGACTGCACGTCATTCTTTTGGTTGTCTTCTGGAACGTCGTGTTCAAGAAGAAAACAGTTCTGCTATTATTGATAAGGTCTTTTTAGGGTGGAACGCCATTACAAATTATGACTACCACTGTCTGGGTCGAATCTGGGTAATATGGTCTGAAGATGTCACGGTCATCTCGTTGTACAAGAGCCCCAAGTAATCGCCATTGAAGTTTCTTCTTCAAGGGCCCCCTCCTTCATTTGTTCTTGTGTCTATGCGTCCAATTTTAGCAGGGATCGCAGAATCTTGTGGGAGGAATTAAAACATACCAAATATTCTCTCTTCAGTGATAACCGGCCTTGGATCATCATTGGCGATTTTAACCAAACTCTTGCATCTGAAGAACACTCCCGAGCTCATGACTTTATAGGTGATCAATCTGGTATGCGTGACTTCCAGCATTTGGTAATGGAATGTGTATTGATGGATCTAGGATACATTGACCCCAAATTCACCTGGTGGAATCATCAGGACGAAGATCCAATAGGAAAGAAACTTGACAGAGCGCTCGTCAGTAGTACTTGGTGCACTCTGTTCCCTCAATCCTTTGCTGCATTCGAGACAAATGGTATCTCAGATCATGCTCGTTGCTTGGTTCGGTTGGACGTTTCGACTCCGGAAAAGAGACATCAGTTTCAGGTTTTTAATTACCTCGCAGAGCACCCGCAGTTCTTGGAGATTGTTTCTCGTGTGTGAAGTGAGTCTCCTCCATTGTTCCATTCTAGGTCAGCTCTTCACCATTTTCACCGCAAGCTTAAGGCTCTGAAGTTCCCCCTTCGAGCACTGAATAGAGACAGATATGGGGACATTACCAGTAAAACAAGAGAGGCGTATGAAAATTTATGTGTGAAACAGCAGAAAGTCCTTTTTGATCCCTCCTCGGCCAACATTGCAGAGGTCTCCGAGGCCTCTTCTTCCTGGAATCACTACTCTGCGGTTGAAGAAAAATTTTTCCAACAAAAGTCCAGGATAACATGGTTGCGGAATGGGGATCACAACACCAAATTTTTCCACCGTGTTGCTCAAGGTAGGAGGTCTAAAAACTCAATTAAACAACTGGTGAATGCAGCTGGCGACGTTCTCTTAGAGCAAAAAGACATCAAAGAGGAGGTGGTGAATTAATTTCAATCTTTCCTCCAGGCTCAAAGCGGTTCTGTTTCACTATACAGTATCGTTGTCCTCAGGAATTGACTCAGAGTTTGGTTACTCCGATTCTAGAGGCAGAAATCAAAGCTGCTCTTCTTTCTATGCCTTCTAATAAGACTCCGGGTCCAGATAGGTTTACAGCAGAGATTTATATGGCGGCATGGCCTATTATCTCGGCGGATTTTATGATAGCAGTTCAATCTTTTTTCCTTTATGGATTCATGCCACATGGAGTGAATTCACCAATTCTTTGTCTAGTACCAAAAACAACAGATCCTCAATCAATGAGAGACTATCGACCCATAGCGTGCTGCAACATGATCTATAAAGTTATCTCTAAGATCATTGCCAACAGACTGAAGGTGATTCAACCTGATGGTATGGTTCCTAATCAAAGTGCATTCGTCAATGGTCGGTTACTCCTTGAAAATGTGATTCTCGCCACAGAGCTCACTAAGGACTACCAAAAGGATTCAATCACTGCTCGCTGTGCGCTTAAACTAGATATCGCTAAAGCATTTGATACAGTGTGTTGGGAGTTTATAGTCTTGTGTCTCAAAGCCATGAGGCTCCCGGATCTCTTTATAATGTGGGTGGAAAGCTGCATCTCAACTGCGTCTTTTTCGATTCTGGTAAATGGTGAACTAGGGGGATTTTTCACAAGCTCCCGAGGGTTAAGACAAGGATGTTCACTGTCTCCATACTTGTTTGTAATAGCGATCAATGTCCTCTCTCTGCTGTTGAATAAAGCTGCTCAGGTGGGTAAAATTGAATTCCACCCTCTATGCCGGGAACTCCAATTAACCCATCTGAGTTTTGCGGACGACATGCTGGTTTTTATGGACGAAACTGCGGATTCTCTAATAGGTACGATGGAGGTGTTGAAAATTTTTGAGAGAGAATCGGGATTAGCGATAAATGTCTCCAAATCCTCCCTCTTCGTGGCGGGGAGAACATCTCAGACATTGCTCCAAACTGCTTTGGATCTGGGGTACCCATTGCAACAATTACCAATTCATTATTTGGGGCTTCCCCTAACAACAATGAGTATGACCAGAGCAGATTATGAACCTTTGATAGACAAGATTAGAAAGCGTATGGTCAATTGGTCGACAGCTTGACTCTCTTTTGCTGGTCGACTTCAGTTGATTCAGTCTGTGATCGCAAGTATTATGAATTTCTGGTGCGCTGCATTTCGGCTTCCACAACGCTGTTTTGATCTAATAGAAAGTATGTGTTCTGCGTTTTTATGGTCTGACTCTCCCAACATTACCACAAAGGTGAAAGTTGTGTGGGATGATGTTTGCAGGCCAAAGAGAGAAGGTGGTTTTGGGATTAGACGATTAAAAGACTCCTCTCGGGTGTTTGCTCTCAAACCGATCTGGAAAATCTTCAAAGATTCAAGTTCTTTATGGGTGGCATGGACAAGGCACTATCTGCTCCGTCATTCGTTTTTATGGGATATCTCGGAGGGAACTCGAGGTTCATGGATCTGGAAAAAGCTCCTAAAGTTAAGACCGCTTGCTGCAACATTTCTCCTTCATCAAATCAGAAACGGTGAATCCACATCCTTTTGGTTTGATAATTGGCTAAATATGGGGAGACTTATCGACATCACAGGTGACTTGGGCACGCGGGTTCTGGGTATAGATCGTCAAGCTCCGGTATCTGCGGCAGCACAGAACGGGAACTGGACTATTCGCCGATGTAGAGGTCGGCTTCTCATCGCTTCTATTCGATAAATGCCAGCTCCATCTTCTGTTGCAGGACCAGACATCTTTCTTTGTCGCCATGGTCACAACGACTACAAAGATCATTTCTCAACTCAAGCCACCTGGGATCAGATTTGTGAAACTCGTCCAGTAGTTTGGTGGAACAAGCTGGTTTGGTTCCCTCAATCTATTCCCCGTCAGGCTTTCATTACATGGCTAGGAATCAAGGATAGGCTCGCAATAGGGAACCGAGTGGCTCTTTGGGGGCAACCTAAGCAGTGTATTCTTTTGCGGATAAATTAATGAAACGCGGGACCATTTGTTCTTTGCATGTACCTATGCGTTCACCGTTTGGGACTGGCTCACGTCTGGTCTCCTTCAAGGCCGCACCAATCCGGATTGGGAGATAACAATTCGCTCCATCACAAGCTGCCGGAGGAGTAAGGAAGACTCCATTCTTGCCAACCATCTATGGAATCTGGAGGGAGAGGAATGGTAAACGCTATCAACTCCCCCCTCGTTCCGCTCTTGTGCTCGCTCACACCATTGACAAGGACATCTGTTCTCGTTTAAGATCCTTGATTCCTGCTCGCGATGATGACAACTCGGCCTTACTTGCTCGTTGGAATAGTGTGCGAAGTATTCCTCTTCAATAACCACGAAAGCCTCTGGTTACCTTTTACCTTTTTTAAGCTCTGTTATATTTGTTGATCCAATGCTCTGTTCTGGGCATCGAGTTTTTTGATTCTGCGATAAACTCCTTGTACACAATTCATATTTTGTTGATCAATTAATATAACATTTCAGCAAAAAATAAAATAAAATTTATGGGCTTTTTTGCTGCCCTTAAAAATATGGTTATATGAGCAGCTCTAAAATCCTTGCTTCATGGGCTTTAGCCCAGGGCCGACCCTGCTTCTAGTTTCAGAGTTGGGCTTTGGCTTTTCAAAACATTAGGTTAAGAATAAAATCTCTGGTTCGGATTTCATATTTTTAGCCAAACTTTAAAGAAGAAAAAAGAATACATCAAAAAAGAATACATCAAAATATCAAATTCTAAAAAAAGATCTCTTAACCATCGAATCAATCCTAAATTTGTCAATTGACTGCATGTTCAATCTAGAGATGTTTAATTTCAACCTAAATTGTTGTTATTTACTACAATTTCTCTTACAAAAATAATTTTAACAATTTTTCATAAATACTTAAATAGAAAAAAACAAAGAGAAACACGAAATAAAATGAAAAAAATAAGAAGAGGTGGTTTGGTCAAAGATCCCAAAAAGATAGAATTTGCTGATAACTCCAAAATCATATCTGAAAACAAACAAAACAAATTTGCGTAATTGACAACTAGTTAACTCTTCGTTCACGTTAGACAATTAAAAACATCTCCTTCGTAACATAAAAGAGGATGGCCGCTGGATCCATGGACGAAATGTTTCGCAGTATCTTAGTAGGTGCATTTCTAGTTGTGACTCTTCCCTCGAACGACGTCCATACCACAAAAAATGCGGCTGCACGCTTCACGAAAAATTTCACAGTGCACGTAAGAATTCAAACTTAGGGTCCAGGTCTTGTCGCCACAAGTGGTTCAGGATTGCCTGGTTCCCTATCAGACGGTCGTGGAGTGAAGGTAACTGTATGGCTCTAAATCTCACCTCATCTTCTTCTTCCTCGAATCTCCACTCGCTTTTGCTATCTTCGTCTATTTCTACAGTAGCATCGTTATCTTCTACAACTTATTTGACAATATCTGATATTGATTCTTCCATTGAAGGCTTAAATTAAGAAATCCCATTGAGTTACTATTTTTTTTTTTTGACTATATGGATAGTTTTTAAATAATTTTTAGTGCCTTTTATTTCTTTTAAGTGTTTTATTATGGTTTTCTAGTTTTTGTAGCTTCAATACTCTATTCAGGAAACTTAAGTAAAAGCTTTGAAAATTGGATAGAAAACCATATTTTCAGCTCAGAGTCAAACCGTCAGAAGTTCACCCTCAAATGAAGAATTTATCACCGTTTGATCCAGCTCAAATTTGGAGACCTTAAGATGGAACAGCCAGCTTTCCAGCACACTGGACACCATAACAGTCCAATGGTTCAATCCAAAATTACGCGAAGAGCAAGAAGTTCTGTCAACTAGCAGGCCAACATTCCTGACCGCGGCCAGCAAACATTTTCCACCGATCGCGTGCCCTCTGACCGCGGAGAATACACTACTAGGCCAAGAAGCCCATTTCCAAGCCTAAATTGATTCTCTCATTTGTAAAAAATCTAAGTGACATCCATATATGACTTGAGCACAAGGCCGTGCCTGTGTAGAAAAATTTGAAACTTTGGCCTACAGGTCTTTAAAAAAAAAAATTATACTTGAATTTTTGTGATTATTGTAATATTGGAGTAAAAAAACATAATGTTATTAGAGGTTTTAAAACAAATTACAGTATAAATTATTAGTAAAAACTAAGATATAGTAAAAATAAGACAACTAATATTAATCTTTTTCGCACATATGATATTCACCGTCATTTTACCACTAATAACATTATACTTGTACTAATTTATCAAAAACTTATACTAATTTTTTAGTGCAGTTTTATATTTATTTGAAATAACGATAACTATTACTTTAGCAGAAATAATTTTTCTGTATATCGCTTCGGGTCTCCATAACTCTGGGCACGGCTCTGCTTGAGCACTATAAATACATGTTTTGGGAACCCTAGACTAAAGAATCTCAATTTTTTTTAGAGTTGTGTTAGTTGCATTTCATATTCCTTAGGTTGTTTTAGGTTTAAAAAGATAGAGATCTATCTCTTGAACCTTTTTTGTTTCTTTTCAGTATTTCAATACAATGTTTTTGCTTTCTTTAATCATGTCTGAGTAATCTACTTGTTGGGTTTAAGAGAATTTTTGATGGGGATATCATATGTTCGATGAGGATTCCATTAGCTATTAAAGTCGAATCTTAGAACTTTTTTTTCTAATCTTATTTTTAATGCATGAGAGTAGCGTCATGAACTATAATCTGATTTAGGTTCCTAGTGTTGTGAAAGTTTTCATTAGGGTCCAGATCTAGTTTGAGAAGAGCAATTCTGCCATAGGAGTGGAAACCTACCTATGGGTGAGTTTTGAATGTAGATGAGTCTAGTGCAAGATTGCGTACACTCGCTTCTGGGGCCAGAGTGGAAACCTACTGGTCAGGGTCGTTGGTGATCACGACAGTGACGTAGGCATATCTTCGAGCTCGAGTTCTAAAAGTTTTTCCTAGGATCTTTTAAATTACTTTTTAGAAATGTTTTGAATCGTTTGAGATAATTTTTCTGAAAATCCAGCGTCTTGTTTTTATAAGTCTTACATCGATTTTATTTTAAGCTTTAGTATTAGGTTTTTCTTCTTCCCAGCCGATTTTATTACATTTTAGCATTATGTCATTTTTAATTCCCGTTTTAATCATTTCTTCCTTTTCCCGTTTAATTTAAGATTTACGTTTTAGTGACACCCAAAAAACAGCTTTAAAATATCGATTAGTTCTAGACTTCCTTGCTTTAATTTCTTTCAAAGGTTTTTGCAGAAAAAATCCTCCTTCCCTGTGGTTTTGATCCCTAAGTACTACAATCGATTAGCTGTGCACTTGCGGTTTTAATTGATTCTATTAGGGTAAAACTTGTTCCCACACTTACACTACATCAAGTTTTTGGCCCGTTGCTAGGGAAGGCAAGCGTTTCCTCTTCCGCAAAACCCTGTAAATGTTAGTAAATTGACTCTAGAACACTTTTTTCTACTTATTTTTGTTTTTGGTTCTCTTTGTTTCAGGTTTTGAAGGAATGAACCTTATGGACCAAAATCCCTACTACGAGGAAGGTTTCTACAACACTCCCGAAGTAACCAGACGCAGAGAAGAGCATTATATGCGTGATCTTCTCAACTCGGTTCGAAACCCTAATTTAAAACATGAGCTTTACGGAAGTCGCGCGCCTCCTATGTACCGAGATGAAGCTTTGCCATCTCCTATGGTCAACCATAGACCATATGCTCATCGCCTACCTCATGAAATACTCCAGCAGGATGAAAACGTGCAGATCAGTAACCGTTTAGTGCAGCTTGAAGCCACAATCAAGCTGTTTATCATGTTCATGCTGTCTCAAAGGCCGCTCTTCATGAAAGAATTGATAGCATGTCAATTCACTTCAACAAGAAGTTTGAAGACCTCTCTGCCCAAGTCAAATCCATCAAAGCACAAGCAAACAGAGATGCTGCACTTATCCAAAAGAGAATAGAAGGCGTAGAAGGACGAGTTGGAGAGAACAAAACCAGCATCCGCAAAGCAAAAGGAAACATTCGTACTTTAGAAATCAAGCTCAATGAGGCGGAAGAAACTATGACTGACCACAACAACCAGAACTACTTCTATGTAGAGGAACTATGGAGCGGAGTAAATGAAGTTCGGGACAAAGCAGACGAGATAGACTCCACTGTAGACAAAATTGTCGATGCACTTGATGAAGTTGAAGAAAAGGTTACGAAGATCATTAAAGGACGTGAAGTACAAGACTCAACACCTCCCAACAATGATATTGACTAAGGAAAAGAGCACACTGAGCCAGAAGACCAGGAGACCGCTTAGAACGTAAAGGAGAAGGTGAATCAACCAAGTCACCTCGGAGTCCTTTCCCCGTGGTCGCATCACCCATGACTGCGGACAACAACCCCTCAGCCGCGGTCGTGCAAGCTTTACCCGCGGCCAGTGACCCATTTCCCAAGGTCCCGTCTTCTCTAACCGAGGCCAACCATCGGCCAGACTCTCATCAGTCCTCTTTTATTCATACAGGCCACTGCTCGTCTGATATTCCATAAGCTCTGAAGATAAAGATGAGGTACTACCATGCGACATAGACTTGGCTTATGAAGACGAATACGAAGAATAGTACCTTGAAGAGAAAGATTATCGTCAATTTTATTAAAGGAGGGAACCCAGACAACTCATTAGATCGAGACTCACCAATCTCTAGGGAGAGACTTATAGAATTCAACAACTTTGTGAAGAAAATCCATATCTATGAAGGTTTCGATGATACTTGGAAGCTTGGCTGTTTGCAAGTCTTCTTTAGATACAGCAAAGAGACCAAACAGGAAATCTGAACCTACTTTGGGAGAGCTAGACGTTTGTGTTTTACTAGAACATCACCTGATGATGCTGTTTACTCAATCCATCTCCAAAAGCCTGAAGAATGCAGCTATTACACCAACAAGATCAGCAAGGAGAAGCTAGATGAGTTCAAAGATGTGGTTCAAAGCTTACCTGAAGGAATCATCTTTGCCAGAGCCTGAAAATACTACATAATCGGCCATTACTGATATGTTCATAAAATGGATCATTTAGCTTGCATGTTTTAGTCCAAATCATGTCTTATTTCATGCATTTTAGGTCTTTAGGTGTTGATTTAAGACTTAGGAAATTGCATTAGGTCCAAGTGAGTCTTTGCATGGTTTGAAGTCTTAATCAGGTACTTTGGAGGTTTTTGGAGTGGAAGAGGTGGAAATGGTGTTTGGAGGTTCAGAAAAGGTGGAAATGGTTTTTTTTGGATCCATCGGCAAAGCCATGTACCGTGGGTTACTATTACTCGGCTAAAAACGTTCACCGGGTGATTTATCTCGGCCAAATGCTGTACTCGACCAGGAGTTTATCGGTTGAAATTTCATGCCGAGTGGATCGTGTTTTTATCGGCCAAAATGCTCATTGGGAGACCAGTTTATCGGCTAAAAGTTGCGCATCAGTACATGAGCCCTCAGCTAAAACTTGTTCTTTCAATACGTCTCAAAGATCACTCGTCCCGGGAATCTTAACGTCCGATTCAGCTGTCGGGATCTTCATCAAAGTTGGAGAGGATCGAGTCAGAGTTCTAGAACAGCTGAAATCAAAGGATTCGGATCAGTGAGCTGAGAGATATGGCCATTGGAAGACATGCCTGTTTCGCTTGTATTCCAGACCGATCCAATATGCTTCAAAGGTTATGCAGGACGATGCCTTTCCAGACCGATTAAGTTTCCGAAGCCTTCATCAAGATTCAAGAGCTTCCAGTCCACTTTCCAGAACACTTGAGATCACACAATGTAAAGCTCTGAGCTGGGAGATAGAGTTTCCAGAGTAAACACAGGTTCTAAAGCCCTTTTCCGGAGCATTCCGATGTGTCTCAAAGATTGACCGTCCTGGAGACCTTCCTCTCGCCGGATGCAGATGGTCCCTTCAACAAAGTTGGATCTGAGTGCGTTGTATTTCACCAAGAGTTGGAATATTTGGATTCTGAGTGCTGAGCAGGAAGTTACAATAGTTTAAGTGTTGAGAGGTTCCTGGCACCGAGATGAATACCGAGCAGAATAACCTCGGTGCTGGTCATACTTTGAGGATCTTGCTACACTGAACCTAACAACGTGGACCACACCGAGATAATACACCCTGGTGCTAGGTGAGCCTTGCATCAATCCTTTTTCATGTCAGCACCGACCACAACATCGGAGAAGAGCACATCCGTGTAATTTGCATCGTTTCAACCTTTCCTGCCACATCGAGCTCCACACCGGTAGAGCTTGAATACAAAGCTTTTTGAGCTGTTAAACTGTTGAATTTTGACATCAAGACCTCCCAAGGGAAGAGGCTCCTCCAGCTGCATGAACTTGAAGAGATCAGACTTGATGCTTTAGAGAGCTCAAGAATCTACAAAGAAAGAACCAAGACCTTACATGATCAGAAAATCCTAAAGAGAAAGTTCAAAGAAGGTGACTTGGTCCTCTTATTCAACTCTAGGCTCAAGTTGTTCCCTGGTAAGCTGAGATCCAGATGGTCAGGACAATTCAGAGTTCTTGAGGTTAGAAGCTATGGAGCATTGGTCTTGGAAGGTAAGGATGGCAAGGGTTTTGTGGTGAATGGACTAAGAATCAAGCATTACCTGGTTTCAGAGAAGAGAGAGGAGGCTTCAACAGTTTCTCTTGATGACCCACCAACCTGTTAAACAGGTTTTCAAAGTAAAACTTAGTGACATTAAACAAAGTCCTCTTGGGAGACACCCCAAGCTTATCCTTGTACATATTTCTTTTTAATCTTTTCACTTTCTTTCTTTTTATGTTTTTATGATGTTTTTGATGTGTCTGTTGAGTGTGTTCAGGTATAGAAATGTTCAGGAGTTGTCCAAAGAAGAAGGAATGGTGCCAAAGAAAGGTAAAGACATGCTGCACCAAGTTAAATCCGGACTGGGACACACCGAGCTCAACATCGGCCATATGCACCTCGGTGTGGGAAATTTTCTTTGGAAAAGTTTAACACCGGGGACAGCATTGGGCAAATGACCCTCGGTGTAGAATTAACACGAGAACGTGGAAAATACCGGGAATATGATGGCCGGTGTAGAAACTCCCCAGACTATGCAGCACAACACCGAGATCAGCATTTGGGAGATCAAACTCGGTGTAATTCTTGCCTAAAAGCATTCTGATTAGTACCGGGGATTACACCGGGTAAGAGAAGGCCGGTGTAGAACTTTTCTCCAAGAAAGACTCAACACCAGGGACCACACCGGGGACATGAAGGCCGGTGTAGAACACGACTTGGGAAGAAGAGGACAGCACCGGAACAAGCACCTGGGAGACTTAAACCGGAGTAAAACGCAAAGTGGGAAGGGAAACTCAACACCGGGGGTCACACCGTGTAAATGGAGCTCGGTGTTGAGATTTTCCCCAACACGTACACCAGCACCAAGGTCTATACTGGACACAAGCAGGCCGGTGTTGAACCTCCCGAGTCTGCTCAAAACAACTCCGGGACCGGCACCTGAAAGAACAAGCTTGGTGTAGAAACCCTCGGAAACACAGCTGAACAACACCGAGCTCAGCATCGGGAAGAAAAAGCTCGGTGCAGCTTGATGCACCTATTTACCTGGCAGTCCATAGGGTGTACCTGGTCAAATTTGATAACTAAGGTTTTTAAAGCCTTAGATGGGGGTATCAATCCCCTTGTCAAAGTAGTATAAGGGGTGTCAATCCATATGTGTGGTAGTTAGGCACTAGTTTATGTGATAGGTTCTTAAGTCAAGTAATCAAAGATGAGTTTTGTGAAACCAGCAACAAGAAAGCATAAAACAAGAAACAAACAAGCTATGATTAATGAACTAAGCAAGCAAACAAAACAAGATGATGGTGATTAAGCAAATGATAAAAGCTAAACCTCTAGATGTGATCATTGATTAGGGTGCTTTAGATATTGAATCATGATGCTAAGAACATAATGCAACACTTGCTACTCTTTAGTCTAGGCTTCTTAATCAGATTAATTCATTCCCATGACAATAATCCCTTTGCAAATCACTTAATCAAGTCTAACAACCATTAGATATAATCAAGCAATCAGCAAGCATAATGCATCAAGCCTAATAAGTGACCAAACAATCTCTCAACCAAGAAGACTGAATCTTATACAGAAAGACATAACAAGCAATCACATGATCTCAAACATTTCAACTTAGAACTCTAATCTAGACTAATCCTCTCATGAAGGCATTAATCTCTACACTAATCCACTTTCAAACCAAATCATCATTTGTGAAATATGAATCAATGAGCATTAAGAAACAGTTCTAATATGCCATTCATGCATTTAACAATCATTCCCATGACATTAATGCATAAACCCTTAGTTAGCTTTCATTCAGGCATTTCATCAAACACTTTTGGTGCATGAAAAACCCAGATTCTAGACCCAAGTGATGTGCAAGGATCTAGCATTAGGATCAGCTAACTAAGGAAAGGAGAAAAGAATCTAAGCTTAAACAATCATTAATCTACATCTAAGCACCCTAATCTACACACCTAGAAGCTTAAAAGATGACTACTCACTAATCATGAAGAACACATCTAATCTTTTGCAAGAGATGATGTTAATCATGATTAGAAGCAGAAATGAGATGATGAGATGATGAGAAACAGACTTAGATTGATTAAATCCTTGAGATCTCTCTTAATCAAAAACGTTTTTACACTAAAAAGGAAAGAAAACTAGAGAGAAACTAAGAGAGAAGATGATATCCTTGGGTTTTTCTCCCAAAAAACTATATATACCTAGTGCTAATGGACCGGGTCAGCCCAGGACAAACTGGGTACTGACCCGGCTCAGTTGGGTCAAGTGGAAAACCTGCGGGTCAGTCCAGTATGTCCCAGGTCGCACACCTAAGTCGCAGTAGATGAAGACTTGTCTTGTGAAGCCTGAATCGCCTTGTCTTAGCCGCACGCCTAAGTAGGAGTGTTTTGCGAGTGTTGCTGCGGCTTGGTCTCCTTCCTCTCCAACTCGCAGGGCTAAGGCGGTTTCTGGGGAATGTACAAACTGTGCGGGTTGGTCTCTATTGCACCTAGGTCGCAGGCTCAAGTCGGAGTGATTTGCGAGTGTTGCTGCGGCTTGGTCTCCTTCCTCTCCAACTCGCAGCATCCAGAGCAGCTTAGACCACTTCGCATTCCGGAGAGTGTAACTCCTATGAGACTTGTCCGAATTGAATGATTTCGGTTGCAGAAGACAGAGGACTCATTTATCTCCAACTTTGGTGAAGAAAGCTTCGGTGCTTGGGAAGTGTAAGGCTTCCTGGAGGGCACATCTTTGCAGTGCATGTACACGACCAGAGAGAGGCGTCTAGACATGTGTCCATTCCGGAGACTGTATCTTTCTGCTCATAGATCCGAATTGAATGCTCTTGGACGTTCTGGAAAGAAGACTCAAATGTCTATGGTTCTCATGAAGGACCCGGAAACTAAATCGGCCTGGAAGTGCACCGTCCTTCGCATCCTTTAGAGCTGATCTGCTCGGTCCGGAATACCTGCGAGACTGGGGTTCCTTCCGACAAGCTTATCTCTCTGCTCACGCGTCCGAATTCCACGATTCTACTTGCTAAGAGACCGTGATGCAATGCTCTCCAAATTCTATGAAGCACCCGCCGTCTGAATCGGACCGGAAGGCTCCCCGGACAGGCGATCATTCAGGGGTATCGGATTGCTCCGGAACGAGTGCGAGACCTGTTCGTCTTCCGATTACCATATCTTTCAGTTCTGTGGTCCAAATGCCTTGATTCCAACTGTTATGAACTCTTGACTCAATTATCTCCAACCTTTATGAAGACTCCGATAGCTGAATCTGACCGGAAGGTTCCCTGGACGGGCGATTTCGGAAACGTGTCTGCACCCGGAGATTTTGGCCGAGAGACTTGACCGCGGTACGTGTTTTTGGCCGAGAAAGCTACCCGCGGGAAGGATTTTGGCCGAGAATCTTCGGCCATCAGTATATCATTTTGCCGAGAAACCCAAAATTGCTCCTTTTCACCATTTTTGATCATTTCAACTCCATTTCTTCATCTGAATCACATCCTCCACTCCAAATAAACTCCAAAAGCACCTGTTTAACACTCCAAAACATGCAAAACTCTCTTGGACCTAATGCAATCTCCTAAGTCCTAAAACAATGCTTAAACACCTAAATTGCATGCAAATGAGACATGATTTGGACTAGAATATGTACATTAAATGATGCAATTTATGAATATATCAAAATTCAACAGAGGACAGCCCTCACCAGCTGTATCCCACACCGACCTAGAGACTTAAGTCTCTTCTTCCCCGATACTAGGCTTGCCTCTCTTTCACTCTCAGAACTTCTTTTTCTCTTAACTTGCTCATTTTAACTCGGTTTTTCGTGATTCTTATTGCGCTGAGCTCGTTTTTCCATCCTCTTTCTGTTCCTGCTAACGTCTCTAGCAGCATTTCACTTAATCCCAAGGTAATCAATCATGAAAGCATCCCATCTTGTACTTGAACTGAATCGGTTTTTGAAAGATTTTTTCTTGAAGAAATGTTTCTTGAAATCGGTTAATGCACTGTTATAGGAACTTATAACCTTGGGATTCAGGCTGGAAATGAGTTAGAAAGGGACCCCTGTACTTGATTTCTGTTCTTGAACTGAGTTGTGCATTTCTTGAGAAACTTGTCTTTGAGCAGTAATTTTGGTGCAAGAATTGTTCTGGGCTGATCCGATTTTTTTTTTTGATGTGGTAAATTGCTGTGGACTGATTTGGATGTGCTCTTCATGCTAAAGTTGTTTCCAAAACTTCACAGTGGTTTTACCATTTTTGATATCATAAAATCGTACAAGTGGTATTGTCTTGGTTTATATGCTCATTTCTTGTGTGAGACTTGTGTTTTCAGGAACAATGGAAAAGACCAGAGGCTCTGATGCACCAGAAGGGACAAAAAAATCTGCTAAGAAAAACAAGCAGATTGTTATGAGAAAAGGAGAAGCCTCAACCTCCAAAGCCCAAAGAAAACGAACTGAAAGGGGAGAGGCCGCTGGTGATGATGTGAGAGTTGTTCAAACAGCTGCTGGGAAAAGAAAAAAGACAGAGAGCAAGAGGTCAAAGAAAGCCAAGGAACCATCTTTTGCTGATTACTTGAAGAAGCTGAGAGAGATAGAGATGGAGCCAACTTGGTTTCCTGATTGTGAGTTCCTTGAGAATCTTGGGATTTTAGAAGATGTGAGGACCATTACCAAGATAGCTGGTCTTCAGAACTTGATTGACATGCCGCACCATGCTTACAATGATTCCACAGCTCAATTCCTTGCCTCATTGCTTGTAACTTACCACCAAAATGAAGGGCATTGTTCCATTGACTTCAAGATTGGTGTGGAGAGATATGAGATGCCTTTTGCTATAATATGTAAAGTTTTTGGGTTTGCCACTGAAAACAGATCTGATCTTGGTGAGCCATCTGCCACCACAGAAGATGTAGAAGAACTTTGAAAACTCTCAGCCAATGGAGGTTATCTTGCTGGGATAAGCAAAGCTTCTAACTTGAGGAATCCAGCGATAAGAATGGCTCACAAGGTTGTTGCTCAGACATTCTTTGGAAAGAAAGAGTTTGGGTCTGTGTCTCAGAAAGAGATGAGGATTGTGCAAATGGGGATAAAGGCTTTCTTGCCTTTTTATCAAAGTGGTGCACCATTTATTGGAGATGAGACAAAGCCTTCTATGGCCGCACTTTTAATCAAGAATTAATTTTTATGCATCTCAAGGAATGGGCTCTCACCACCAAGAGCAAGAATCCACGCCTGAGTTATGGAGGTCTGATCGCTCCTCTCTTGATTGCTAAAGGCACACCTCTGCTTGGTGAGAAGAAGCATTTTAAGTTGATGGATGCATCACATCTTGTGAGAACAACTTTCATTGAGGGATCTGTGGAAGGAGGCTTGTTTGCTTATAACCTCACTTTGCATGACAGAGAAGTGGGGATCTTGCTGCCCAATACATCCATCACCTCACTTTCTGATAAGAGGAAAATTGGTTTTCACATCACCAAAGACCTCCACTACAACCCAGCTATTCATCCTCCCATCATCAGCATCAAGAGGAAAGTGACCAAGGGAAAGCATGCAATGAGCGATGATGAAGAAGCTCAAGAGGATGAGCCAGTGATCCCTGATCCAAAGTATGGAAGTGAGAGGTACTTCTTCACTCCATACAATGGAAGAATTCCTGAACCCATTGCCCAAGCTCATCACCACACTAATCAGCTTCAAGGGTGGAACAAGTGGCAAGACATGACAATCAAGAAGCTGGTGAAATCGGTTAAGAGGTTGAAAAGGACTGTTAAGGGGATGAAGCTCAAGATCAAGGAGTTTAGCAGCCAGGGAGAGAAAGGAGAGAGCTCCCAGCCCATCAATGTTGAACCGCTGCAAGCTCAAGAGGCTGTAGGAGAGAATTCTGAGCAAGGAGGACAACTGGTGGTGTACAGCGATCATGAGTCATCTGATGAGGAGCTGAGGGCAAAGAGAGCCGCAATGAGATCACCCTCAGACCAGTCCAGCAATCCATCTTACTCAGTGGGGTCTCCAACCCCAGCTCGAAGTCCTTGAGAGGTACCAACTCCAACTTGTACATAGCATTTTGCATTTTATTTTTCTTTCTCATATTGCATTTTGAGCTTGATATACACTCCTTTCTTATGCTTTTATATTACAAAGGACTGTGTTATTTAAGTGTGGGGGAGGAGTTTAGTATTGCTAACTGATGTGCTGTCGTGTTGAGGGTTGTCAAGTTTTACCCTAAATGAAATCAATAGCCGCAAGTGCACAGCTGATCGATTGTAGTACTTAGGGATCGAATCCACAGGGAAGGAGGATCTTCCCTGCAAAAGCCTTCGAAAGAAATATAAAGTAAGTAAGTCTAGAACTAAACAGTTTTTTGGGGGTTTTGGTGGTGTGTTTAAAATGTAAAAACGAATCTTAAAGAGAAAATACGGGAATTAAAATGACCTAATAACTGAACTTAACGAAAACGAGTAAAAATGAGAAAAACGGCTAACCTAATTGCTCAAATAAAAATCGATTGAAAGGGAATGAAAATAGTAAACTAAAGCTTGAAATAAAACGGTGTGAATCTATAAGAAAAAAAAGCTGGGGTTCAGGGAAGTTTTCTCAGGGGTACGAACGATTCAAAACATTGCTAGAGAGTAAATTTGATAAGATCTTAGCTTAAACTTTTCGAACTGGAGTTACGGACGTATGAATATGCCACTGTCGTGATCATAGACAACTATCTCTCTCAACCCTGACCAGTAGGTTTCCACTCTGGTCCTCGAAGAGAAGAGATGCATTATGTTTAAGACTCGTCAGCATTCACAAATCGCCCATAGGTAGGTTTCCAATCCTATGTTTGTTTTGCTCTCCCAAACTAGATCTGACACCGGATGAACACTTTCGTGTCACCAAGCATCTGGATCAGATTGTAGTTCATGACGCTACTCTCATGCAGGAAAAACGAATTCAGAAGAAAAAGTTATAAGATTCGGCTCAAAAGCTCATGGAATCCTCATCGAACATATAGATCCCCATCGAAAATCCCTTAGTCCCAACAATAAAACTACTGAGACATAATAAACGAAATTAAAAACATGGTATTAAAAAGTAGAATAGAAACCGAAATTGAAAAAGAAAGAACAAGGGTTCAAGAGACAAATCTCTCTCTCCCTAAAACCTAAAACTTAAAAAGTATTCTAAAACAATAAGAGCATATGAGGTCTTATGAGGTGATGATCCAAATTAGGGTTCCTAAGACATGTATTTATAGTGCTCAAGACATCTCTGGGCGTCACTTAGGGTTTCTCCAAATGAGGGAATCATTTTGGGCTTCAGAAATGGGCCTTCGGGCTCGGAGTTAGCTGGCCGCGGTCGGGATGAGTGTTACCGCGGGAAATGGGTGGCTGGCCGTGGTCGGGGTGCTTCTGACCGCGGGAAATGACCTGGTGGCCGGTGATACTTCCATCTTTAAGATCTCCAAATTTGAGCTGGATCAGACGGTGAGAAGGCCTTCAATCAGGGGTGAACTTCTGACGGTTTGACTCTGAGCTGAAATCAGGTTTTCTATCCATTTTGTTAAGCTTTTTCTTAAGTTACCTGAAAAGAGTCTTGGACCTACAAATACTAGAAAAACGTAATAAAAGTACTTGAAAGCAATTAAAAACATAGAAAAAGTATTTCAAAACGATCCATAGAAGTGGTCAAAATACGGTGTTATCAACTCCCCCAGACTTAAACCTTTGTTTGTCCTCGAACAAAGCAAAAGCCTAAACTGGTTAAGTGAAAACAAAAATAGGAAATGCACAAATATCAGAGACATGAACTCCTAAACTAGGACCAAAGATCGTGCATCAATCCACAACTTAGTCTAGAAAATTCTCACCAATGCACAAAAGATACTAGTCCACTTTTTCCGTCATGCAAAACTTAAACAATCTAAATCTTGATTCCAGTCAACTAGCTCTCTACATTCATTAAGTTCAATAGTGAGTTCTCATTAAAGACATCATCCAGGGTAGACGGCGTTTGGCATTAAAGGGCTGTTTAAGTAGTGGAGTTAAGTGTTTTGGGTTACCTGATGAATCTGGAGGATGCAAGATAATATGCAAAACCGCAAGAGAGATAATGACCTGTTGATGACCGCAATTTTCAGTCAGTTCTTCTTGCCAAATGTTGTTGCATAATCCTTCCTCCTTTGTTGTGAACAGCTATTCCCCCAGACTTAGATTCTTTCCTGGAATCAGAAAATGATCTCCAAAACTCCATAAAATCAGACTCCAGTTGCCTTGAGACTTAAAATTCGACCTCTCTAGACTCTCTAAGGCTTTTATTTCCTTATTTTCTTATTTTCGGATTTTTTTTTTTTTTGAAAAGGAAATGCCTTTTAAAGAGAGAGAGACTAGAGGACGAGATTGTACCAAAATTTGAGATTTTTCTAAGGCAAACTGAGCTTCCTCTTGTGCTGAATCCTTCCGAGAACTTTTCCGGCAAATCGCAGGTCTCTGTCCTTGGTGACTGAAAACTGCGTCGTTCCTCTTTCTCTCCAACGTTTTTACACTTATCTGCATATAAGACAATAGAAAACAAGAATGCATGTGGTTTGAAAGAGGATTGGTTAAGGTGGGGAACTAGCTAAAGATGAACTAGCCATTCAAGATCAACTGAGAGTGGTAAAAGGATAAAGGAGTCCTGAATGTATGATTCGTTTCCCTGGTCTAATGCTTCAATGAGAAAATTAAGTCTAAATTAGGTCCAAATAATACAGAGCTAGTGTATTCCTTCATCTAAATCGAAATCATTCAAATTCCTCTGGGGTACTTCGTTTCGAATGTGCTTAGCTACCGCCTAGTCTAGTCATAAATCATGAATGAGCATGTCACTAGGAACAGTCTAAAAGCACACAGTCAACTATCATTGATTCATGTTCACCATTCCCTTTTAAAACGTATTTTATTTTGAAAACCGATTTTGAAAAAACTTTAAGGAAAATGCAAAAAGTGTAGATAATGCAAGACTCATGAAAGAAAAGTGGTTAGAAAGGGGATGAAATCCTCCCCCAGACTTAAATCACATTGTCCTCAGTGTGAAACAAATCGAGATTGGATGAGAAAAATGCATAGATAATCGAATTGGTGAGGCCAAAGAGAACTTACCTGGATCCGGGATGCTGGTGGAGATGAACCGGATTCATTCGAAGAGGTTTGGGAAGGTGATAGGTGGTGATGAAGGTGGTTGAAAGTGATGAATGAGGTGGAGTGGGGATTGGTGAGGTGGAATGAGGTGAAGTGGGTGGTTTGGGGTCGGGTTTGATCTCAACGACCATTTGCCGCGGTCAGGAGCCATGCGATCGCGGCAAACCAATGCTCGGCCGCGGTCAGAAAGACGCGACCACGGTCGAAGGGGTGTTTCCCGCGGTCATAGCACCTGCGACCGCGGGGGCTTATCTCGCGGCCTCTTCCTGCTTCTCCTTGGTTCCTACTGGGTCGAGCAGTCAGGGACCGTCCTTCTTTTTGGTTTTTTCGGGTTTTTTGATTTTTTTTGGCTTTTTTGTTTTATAAGAAACACCTGAAACTAAGAAAAAGAAAAAGATCAATAGAAAAAGAAAGAAAAATCCTAAAAAAAACAATACCTAAATGTGTTGCCTCCCATTAAGCGCTTCTGTTTTAAGTTGTTTAGCTCGACATTTGGTGTTGGACATGGCTTAGTCCAATGAAGAAGACCTTGTCCTGAGACAAGTCTTTTTCGACATCTCCTTGCTTTGTCTAGCAGGTTCTTCGTCACTCCAAAGTTCTTCTTCAAACTCTTCTGTTGCAGAACGTTTTCCTTCTTTGCTGTTGTATGGGACAGCTTCTGTGAAAACATCTTTGTCGATATTAGCAAATGAAATCCTCCTGTTTGGCCAGAACATTATAGCTCCGGAAGTTGCTAGAAAAGACCATCCGAGAATCACTGGATATGTTGCATCTCTCGTCTCGACAATGTAGAAGTCAACAGGCACTATGCAATCTCCTATTCTCAAAGGAATTTCATGAGCTATTCCTTGAGGTGTTGCATTGGAATCATCAGCTAGACTAATCTTTGCTCTAGTCCTGCGCAGGTGTTTAATACCAAGTCTCAAAGCAATTGCCTTGGACATCATGTTAAGACAAGCTCCAGAATCACAAAGCACGTTTTTAAACATTTCTCCTCTAATAGAACAAGAGATAAGAAACTGACCTAGACCTTCGATTTTGTGAAGTGTTCGAACGGGTTTACCTCTTCTTGCATGGTTGAACAAGTCTTCTATCTCAGGGATTGATTCCTTGCTCTCACAGAAGTAGTGGCCTATCATGAAGTTCTTGCAAGCTCTGGCAAAGGTGATTCCTTCAGGCAAATTTCGAACAACATCATTGAATTCGTCGAGCTTTTCTTTGCTGATTTTGTTGGTGTAGTGGCTGCAGTCTTCAGGATTTTTGAGGTAAATTGCATAGACAGCTGCTTCTGGTGTTGTCATGTATCGATATCGCATAAAGTATCTATGGATATCCTCTTTAGACTCCTTGCAGTACCTAAAAAAGACTTGCAAACGACCAAGCTTCCAGATTTCATCAAAGCTTAGGTGAGCAGGAAATGACCTGACCACGTTGTTGAACTCCATGAGCTTCTCTCTACTGATGTTGTTGGTGATCCATTGAATTTCTCCTGAACTGTCCTCTGAGGTATATCCTGCGTTTGGATCTTTTACAAACAACCCATACTCTTCATCTTCAGACTATTGCTCTTCATACTCATCTTCACAAGACAAGGCCATGTTGCAGGGCCATGACTTGTTCTCGTCTTCAGATCTTTGGGTGCTGATGGAGCAAACCAGTTGTTGATGGAGTGGTTTAGTCATCCCAGGAGGTATATCAGATGCACAGCTGCTTGTATGAGCTGAACGGGACTGTTTTGTAACATATTTCCGGTTGGCCTTGACTGCAGGTGACGCGACCGCGGGAAAACGACCATGGGCCGCGGGTAGACCTAACACGACCGCGGGAAAAGGCTTCTTGGCCGCGGTCGGAAGCGACGCGACTGCGGGGGAGTTTCTCCGAGTTGATTTGCTGTTGTTGCTTGCTCCTTGGCTTCCTGGATGATCTCCTGGGTCTTCTGGCTTGAGGTACTTCCTCTCTGGGCTTGAGCCTTTAGTTTTGATTGCTGTAATCTGCTCTCCAAGTCCTTGTATGATCTCCTCAACCTTTTCTTCAACTTCATCAAGAGCATAGACAACTTTGTCCATGGTTGAGTCAAGCTCTTCGGTTTTGTCAATGACTTTGTAAACATTCTCTGAAACTTCGACTGTGAAGTCATAAGACTCGTTCTTAGCTTTGTTTAGGGCTTTGTCCAGATCATAAGTTTGAAATCCAGGTCCATGACTTTGTTTTTGGTGTTGCGGAGCTCATAGGTGTGCTTTGCTTGCTCTTCCTCCATGTTGTCGAACCTGTTAGCGATCATAGCTGCGTCCTTGGTTGCTCGTTCTTCTATTGAATTGACTTGTGAGGCTAGGTTATCGATCTTCTCATTGAAAATTTTCGATATCCCGTCAATCCTTTCGTTTAGAGCGGCTGTAGCGGTTACTTGAGCTTATATGAATTGCTTGATCACGCCTTCGAGCTGGCTCAATCGGTTGCTGAGCTGGACGTTCTCATCTCGGTGGAAAATCTGGTGAGGTAGGCGATACATAGGATATCTAGGGTTTGCCATTGGAGGTACGTATGGCTCGTTCTGGAACGTTATGTTGGTAAAGAGTTTAATGAATGTTAAAGAGTTGAGGAATAAGAGAACTTGTGGAGATTACTGTTGAGTTGATACATCAGAGTATGGTCTTGCATTGCATATTGAGCATGAACTTGAATTCTCTTAGTGGTCACTTTTCTCTTTCAAAGGAAAAATGAGCTCCCAATGCATTCAACCTTTTCCTCTCATTTGTTCCTTTTTGCTTGAGGACAAGCAAAGGATAAGTGTGGGGGAGTTGATATATTCATAAATTGCATCATTTAATGTACATATTCTAGTCCAAATCATGTCTCATTTGCATGCATTTTAGGTCTTTAAGCATTGTTTTAGGACTTAGGAGATGCATTAGGTCCCAATGAGTCTTTGCATGTTTTGAGTGTTTATCACGTGTATTTGGAGCTATTTGGAGCTGAAAAGATGGATCCAGGAAGTGGAACGGTGATCAAAGCTTGAAAAATGGTGAAATTGGGTCTTTGGAGGTTATCGGCCATTCTCGCGCACCAGGAAGGTTTTTCTCGGCCAAAACGCGTACCGCGGGTGGATTTTTATCGGCCAAAACGCGTACCGGCTAAAGGATTTCTCGGCCAAAATCTCCGGGTGCAAACACGTCTCCAAAATCGCCTGTCCGGGGAACCTTCCGGTCTGATTCAGCTGTCGGGTGCTTCATCGAAGTTGGAGAGGATTAGATCACGGTTCCATAGCAAGTGGAATCATGGAATTCAGATGCGTAAGAAGAAAGTTAAGCTCGTCGGAAGGAATCCCTGTCGCGCTGCTGTTTTGGACCAAGCCGATGAGCTCTGAAGAATGCGAAGGGCGGTGCACTAACAGGCCGATTAAGTTTCCGGGGCCTTCATAAGAATCAGAGACGTTTGAGTCCTCTTTCCAGATCTTCCGAGATCATTCAATTCGGAGCTATGAGCAGGAAGATACGGTCTCCGGAATGGACACATGTCTAGACGCCTCTCTCTGATCGTGTAAATGCACTGCAAAGATGAGCCCTCCAGGAAGCCTTCCACTTCCCAAGAACCGAAGCTTCCTTCACCAAAGTTGGAGGATATATGAGTCCTCTGTCCTCTGCAACCGGAATCACTCAATTCAGACAATTATATCAGAAGTTACACTCTCCGGAATACGAAGTGGTCCAAGCTGCTCTGAATGCTACAAGAAAACCTTGCGACTTGGTTAACTCGCAGGCCTGAAGACGAATGCCTGTAAATTGATGCTGCGAGTTGAGAAGTGCGGGTAAGCTATCAATGGATGAGGTCTGAGGCTCCCGAGCAAGAAAATTGCTAAGTCCACAATCGTGCGACTTAGGCATGCGAGTTGGCCGCGCCTGGAACCAAGCCGCACGATCACTCGCAATCTACTCTGACTTGAGCCTGCGACCTGAGTGTAATGGAGACCAAGCCGCACGGTTTTACATTCCCCAGAAACCGCCTTGGTCCAGCGAGTTGAAGAAGAAGAAGATTAAGCCGCAGCAAGACTCGCAAAACACTCCTACTTGGGCGTGCGGCTAAGACAAAGTGATTTAAGTCTCACAAGACAAGTTCTTCATCTACTGCGACTTGGGCATGCTACCTGGGAGACACTGGACCAACCCGCAGGATTTCCACTTTACCCACTAAAGCTGGGTGTTGGGGTCGGTTTTCAGCCCAAGTAGATAAACCACCTCAGAATGGCTAAGTATGGAAGAAAGATAAGTGGGAGAGCCATGGTCGCCAAGTGGGAGAGCCGTGGTCGCCAAGTGGGAGTGCCGTTCTCACCATGACAAGTGGAGAGCCGTTCTCACCAAGACAAATGGGAGAGCCGTGCAGATAGGCCAGTAGGGAGAGCCGTGAAAGAAGACAGGTTGACCGAGCCGCATCAAAAGAAATGGGCCGAGCCCCACTTCAACACGTTTGGGCCGAGCCGTGTATCGGTGCGGTGGGCTAGATCATGTCCCCATGGCAAGTGGGCCGAGCCGTGAAGAAGGCTAGATGGGCCGAGCTGTAAAGAAGCTTGGACGGGCCGAACCAAAGCCTTGAAAGATGAAGCCCATGGAAACCCTAGGCGAGATGCAAAGGCGGTCAGCCGCACGAAGCGATAAGGAAATATTCCGAAAATCTCGCCCGAGATTTTCGGCTAGGCGGTTTAGAAAGTTAGTATAAATATATGAGGTATACAATTCATTCCGAAAAACTTTGGCAACCCTAAGCAATAAGGACTAAACACTTTACAGCAATAAAAATCCTCTTTTGATCTTACTGTTCTTGCGATTACCCTAGAAGTTTCAGATCCCTTAATTTCTCTTCACAAATTTTTGGTTGTGCGAGTTTTGGCTCACACAATTTGGCGCCGTCTGTGGGGAATCGAAACTTTCTTACTCTAAATCGACGAGACTTTAAGATCCGAAGAACATGGCGAGCAACACCCCCGACGACAACAACAACAACAACACCGGTAACGGCGCGGAGAAGGACGCTCCGGCATCGGGCACGACGACGGCAACGATCGAAACCCAGGAGGAGATGCGAAACATGATGGTTGCGTTGATGAAGAAAATCAACGAACAGGATAAAAGAAACGGGGCGATTACAAAGAGGCTCGACGCGATGGCGGCTGAGCGACTGCACCTAACTTGGAGAGCTGGAATTCCCGACCCGATGGATGGAATCCGGAGACGCTTCGATTTCTCGACACCTGCAGAAGCCTCAGGGAGCGGCGCGAGAAACCCCTCGGCTCCTCCAATGTCTCGTCTCCTCGACGAACAGACCCCCGCGGCGACCCGAGTCAACATAACCGAGCCGCCCCCTCTCCGCCGAAACTCGAGGCGACGAGCCGGCGAAGAAGGAAACGATGCGATTGACGTAGACGCCCAGCAGAACGACGAGACCATGTATCCACAACAAACTGGCTCGGCTCGCCGAATTAGTCAAGAAGAACTCGCCTCGGCACTGAACGGCATCCGGACTGACGAAGTCTCCGATCCGACCCGCGGCGATAACCCAACCGAGGTGGAAGAAAATCTCCAATGGATCGAGCAGGCAGAACGCGAAGACGAGCCGAGGCGAGAGGAGCGGGAGTGATCCCCCCAATCAAAGGGAATGACTCACGCACAAACTCTTGAGCTCAAAGAGCTGCGAGCCTCTATGGCTCGGACAGTGGCTGAAATACGCGCCATGAAATCTCAAGTGCACAACGCGACAAGTGCCGCGCCCGAAATCGACCGAATGCTTGAAGAAACTCAAAGAACCCCGTTCACTGCAAGAATCACGGAGGCCAGGATTCCCGAGCCGGGGAAGGTGAGAATCCCGTTCTACGAAGGAACAACCGACCCAAAAGCACACATCACCGCGTTTCGAATAGCGATGGGACGAGCCTTCACAAAGAACGCCGTTAAACTCACCGAACACGAAGTAGATGCCGGATACTGCCTGCTCTTCGTGGAGCATCTCAAGGGAGCCGCACTCGAATGGTTTTCGAGGCAGGAGCGCAATTCTATCGGCAGTTTTCAACAGCTCTCCGCTTTGTTCCTTAATCAATACTCGATGTTTATGGACAGAGGAACATCTGATGCCGACCTGTGGACACTATCCCAAGGACCGAACGAGCCGTTTCGGGATTACATGGCAAGGTTCAAGGCAGTCGTTGATATGTCCATAATTTGCATCATTTAGGTTGCATAAATCATTCCAAATCATGTTTTATTTCATGCATTTTAGGTCCTTAGGGTTTGTTTTAGAACTTAGGAGATGCATTAGGTCCAAATGAGTCTTTGCATGTTTTGAGTGTTTATCAGGTGAATTTGGAGCTGAAAAGATGAATCCAGGAGGTGGAATGGTGAGCAAAGCTTGAAAAGTGGAAAAATTGGGTCTTTGGAGGATATTGGCCATTCTCGCTGGCCAGGGAGGTTTTACCGACCATTTTCATGTACCGCGGGAAGCTTTACCGGCCATTTTCATGTACCGCGAGTGAAGTGTATCGGCCAAAATCTCCGGGTGCAAACATGTCTCAGAAATCACCTGTCCGGGGAACCTTCCGGTCCGATTCAGATGGCGGGTGCTTCATAGAAGTTGGAGAGCATTGGATCACGGTCTCATAACAAGTGGAATCGTGGAATTCGGACGCGTGAGCAGAGAGTTAAGCTCGTCGGAAGGAACCCCTATCTCACAGGTATTCCGGACCGAGCAGATCAGTTCTGAAGGATGCGAAGGACGGTGCACTTCCAGGCCGATTCAGTTTCCGGGTCCTTCATGAGAATCAGAGACATTTGAGTCGTCTTTCCAGAACGTCCAAGAGCATTCAATTCGGATCTATGAGCAGGAAGATACGGTCTCCGGAATGGACACATGTCTAGACGCCTCTCTCTGGTCGTGTACATGCACTGCAAAGATGTGCCCTTCAGGAAGCCTTACACTTCCCAAAAACCGAAGCTTCCTTCACCAAAGTTGGAGATAAATGAGTCCTCTGTCTTCTGCAACCGAAATCATTCAATTCGGACAAGTCTCCAGGAAGTTACACTCTCCGGAATGCGAGATAGTCCAGACAGCCCAGAATGACTAAGTTAAACATACCGCGATGGAATGCCACGGTCCACACTTGGCCGTGGCAACTTTTGTGCACCCTCGGCAAATGACACGATCTTCATGCCATGGTTTACACTTGACCGTGGCAAACATACACTTGGCTGAGAAGAACTTTGCAACCATTCGGCGATTGACACGGCCTAAATGCCACGGTCTGAGGCTTGACCGTGGCAACTCCTGCAAAGCTTCGGCGATTGGCACGAGCTGAATGCCACGGTCTGGGACTTGACCGTGGCAAATGAACAATTGGCTGGAGACAACTTTTACACAGCTTCGGGTTTTGGCACGGTTTCAATGCCACGGTCTGAGACTTATCATCAAATCAAACTTCTAATCATGGTTAACAACACATCTTGCAAAGGATTTAGTGTGTTGATCATGATTAGTGAGTAGTCACCTTAATGAGGTTCTAGATGTGTAGGTTAGGGTGCTAAAGTGTTAGATTAGGAGTGCTTAGGGCTAGATTCATTGATTCATTTCTCTAAACAGCTGTTCTCTATGCTAGATCCTTGATAATCACTTGAGATCTAGATTCTGGGAATTTCATGCACCAAAAGTGTTTGATGAAATTCCTGAAAGAGTTGTATTAGGGGTTTAAGCATTTTTCTGCATGATGATGTATTGTTATTTGCTTGAATGATCATTGAGAACTGTTTATTAATGCATATTGATTCATATTTCACAAATGGGAATTTGGTTTGAAAATGGATTAGTATAGGGGTTAATACCTTCATGAGAGGATTAACCTAGATTAGAGTTCTTAATCATTTGAATCATGTCTCATCATTGTCATTAGCACTTCTAGTTTAGCACCAAGCACCCTAACCAACTATCATGTCTAGAATCTCATGCCTCCATCATAGTATATTCACATCATTTGTCATTGCTTAGTTCTTGTTTTGTCATTGTCATTAGTTTTTAATCCAGTTTATGTTTGTAGTTGTCTCTAGATTAATCAAAATCCACTCTTGTTTGCTTGAATTAAGAACTTGATCACATAGTTTAGTGTCTAACACCACATCTGGATTGATTAACCTCTTTGTGCTACATTGACAAGAGGATTGATAGCCCTGAGACCCTAAAACGTCTTGTCTATCAATTGGCGCCGTTGCCAAATTGTGGTTGATTAGCATTAAGCTCTGATCTGTTCTTGAGATCAAGTGCTTACTTTCTTGTTTTTACTGATTCCTTTCAAGTTCTGTTTGTGATTTCAGGTGTATGAACACCAGGTCTAGATCAAGAAGCTGTGGTCCACCTTTCCCTCTCAACGACAACATCAACCTTTTGGTACCAAGAAGGAGAAGGGACAGACGTGGTAGGCAGATTGATCAGGCTGACATGGAAGAACAAAGAGATCACGTGGTAGATATAGAACAACCAGTTCATGAGCAACAGGCTCAAGGAAATGGAGCTGGTAATGGAGTTGGTCAAGGGTTTCATCAGGGTAATGTTCATCAGGAACAAGTGCACCAACAAGCTTATGTCCACCAAGGACAAGCTCAAGCTCATCAACAGAGGCATCAGGCCAATGTTCAGCAAAGACAATGTTGGAGAGAATGAAAGGGCCAATGCTCATCAGTATGGAGCTGGTATTCAGGCACCACCTGTGCAAAACAACAACTTTGAAGTGAAGGCATCATTGCTGAATATGGTCCAGAATTCAAAGTTCCATGGGTTAGCAATGGAAGATCCCTTGGAACACTTGGATCAGTTTGATAAGGTGTGTGATCTGACCAAGATTAATGGAGTTTCAGAAGACAGCTTCAAGCTAAGACTATTTCCATTCAGTGTTGGTGACAAAGCTCATCAATGGGAGAAAAATCTTCCAAGAGGCTCCATTCAAACCTGGGAGCAATGCAAGCAAGCATTCTTATCTAAGTTCTTCTCCACCTCAAGAACTGCAAAACTGAGGAACCAAATCTCTAGCTTCACTCAGCACAGCAATGAGAGTTTTGGTGAAGCATATGAGAGATTCAGGAGCTACACAAACCAATGCCCACACCATGGGTTTAGTGAGGCTTCTCTTCTCAGCACACTTTATAGAGGAGCTCTTCCCAAGATTAGAAACCAGCTGGATACTGCTTCCAATGGGAACTTTCTGGGTAAAGAAATTCATGCTGCTTTAGAGCTAGTGGAGAACTTAGCATTGAGCAATGATACTTATGGTGAAGACTATGACAGATCAAATAGGTCTGAAGATTCAAGCTCAGAACAGAGGCTCACCAGAGAAGTTAAGGAGTTGAGGAGTGAATTAGACAAGCTGAAATTCACCACTCAGAAGCCAATGCATTTTGTTGGAGAGTATGAGGAACCTTCTCAAATCTTTGAGAACATAAGTGAAGAAGGTCTTACCCAAGAGGAGCTCAACTACATTGGGAATCAGAGGTTCCAGAGATATCAATATGGTAATGCCAATCCAAACCTCTCTTACAGGAACACCAATGTAGCTAACCCACAAGACCAGGTGTATCCCAATTCTCAAGCTCCACAGAACTTTGTTCCCAAGAACAACTTTCAAGGATCTTTTCAACCAAAGCATCAGTTTGCTCAGAATCAAGGTTTTGGTCAGCAACAGCAATCATTTCAGGGTCCTAATTTCAATACACAGCAGCAAAAGGCACCACCAGGGTTTGGTCCACCACAGTTCCAACAGCAAGCGCCTGTTCAACAACAGTTTCAGCCACCAATAGTTCAACAGCAGCCACAGATGGGTACAGATATGGTGGGTATTCTGCAACAACTACTTCAGGGTCAACAGATCTTTGCAAGTCAGTATGCAGCCATGCAACAGGAAATCAAGGAACTGAAGCAAAACCAGGCATCAAGCTCAAGGAACCAAGGCCACCTATTTGGAAAACCAGAACCCAACCCCAAGGAATATGCCAAGGCCATTACACTGAGGAGTGGAAAAGAGTTACCTGGTATTGAGAACAACAAAGTGATCATTGAGGACAATGATCAACCTGAGGGGGAGGCAGCCTTAAAGGATGATCAAGTTGCTGAGAAACCAAGGACAGAAAAGGGTAAAGAGGTAGCAAAGGAACCAGAACCAGAAAAAGTATATGTGCCACCACCTCCATACCAACCAAAGCTCCCATTTCCAGGGAGATTCAAGAAGCAACTAGTGGACAAGGCAAGAGCTGTATTTGAGAAGGCACTCAAGGAGACACCACTCACAATGCCTCTCATTGATGCATTCTTAATGATGCCAAAGATGGGGAAGTTCTTGAAGGATGCCATTCTGAACAAGACAAAAGAGCTTCAAGGCATGGTAGTACTAAGTCATGAATGCAGTGCTATCATTCAGAAGAAGTCCATCCCAAGGAAGTTAACTGATCCAGGGAGTATCACACTCCCTTGTGCCATTGGACCTCTTCTATTCTCTGGATGTCTTTGTGATCTAGGAGCATCAGTCAGCTTGATGCCATTCTCCATAGCAAAGAAGCTGGGTTTTAGAGTGTTCAAGCCTGCAAGGATCTCTCTTATCCTTGCAGATAGATCAGTTAGATTGCCTGTTGGTATGTTGGAAGATCTACCTGTTAAGATTGGTGGTTTTGAGGTTCCAACAGATTTTGTTGTGCTGGAAATGGATGAGGAACCAGTAGATCCTCTCATCCTGGGCAGGCCATTCTTAGCCACTGCAGGAGCTATAATTGATGTAAGAGGTGGGATAATAGAGCTTCAACTTGGGTCTGAAAGGCTCAAGTTTGATGTGAATGAGATGATGAAGAAACCCACCATTGAAGGTCCATCTTTCTATGTGGAGACAATGGATCAGTTGGCTGATGAGTTGCTTGAGGAGCTGAACACTGAGGATCCTCTTCAAGCTGCTCTAACTCAAGAACAAGGAGACAAGGGGCTCTTAGCTGAAGCACGTGAAGGGTATAAGCTGTATCTGGACAATGCAAGAGCGTTGGGTCCTGAGACAAGGTTTTTGGAGCTGGAACAAGGTGGTTCTGAAGTTTTTGCTATCAAGGAATCAGTCACCAGCCAAAGCAGCTTGGACCAGGACTGGAATGAGGCTGATGCACCCCCTGTTGAGCTCAAGCCTCTACCAACAGGGCTCATGTATGCTTTCTTAGGCTTAAACTCCACTTATCCTGTCATCATCAATGATAGCCTATTAGAGGACCAAGAGAGTGCATTGCTTAATGAAATAAGAAAGTTCAGGAGAGCCATAGGGTATTCTTTGCTGATATTAGAGGGATCTCTCCTGACATTTGCACCCACAGGATCCACCTAGAGGACCAATCTATGTCCTCTATTGAGCATCAACGACGACTTAACCCCAACCTTAGGGAAGTGGTTAAGAAGGAGATACTAAAACTTCTTGAGGCAGGGATAATTTACCCAATCTCTGACTCAAGATGGGTGTCTCCTGTTCATGTTGTGCCCAAGAAGGGTGGGATCACAGTGGTGAAAAACGATAAGGATGAACTGATTGCTCAAAGAACCATAACCGGCCATCGCATGTGCATTGACTATAGGAAATTGAATTCTGCTTCTAGAAAAGATCATTTCCCTTTACCATTCATTGATCAAATGCTTGAAAGGCTAGCTAATCATCCTTATTTTTGTTTTCTCGATGGGTACTCTGGATTTTTTCAAATTCCCATAGATCCAAGAGATCAAGAGAAAACAACATTCACATGCCCTTATGGCACTTATGCTTATAGGAGAATGCCTTTCGGTTTATGTAATGCACCAGCCACTTTTCAAAGATGTATGATGCACATTTTCTCTGACATTATTGAAGAGAAAAATGAGGTGTTCATGGATGACTTTAGTGTCTATGGCTCCTCCTTCTCGGATTGTCTCTCTAATTT